>NC_138126.1:117202698-117683090 GCF_964188305.1 Podarcis bocagei | reverse complement strand
TATCTTTAAGTTCATTTGCTTATTTCTTTGACCTCCTCACACCTCCCCTTTTTGTATTCCCGTTTACAAAGTCCTTTCAGCAAATCCTTACCCTCTTTCATTTATCTTTACTCTATATTCTTAACCTATTATAACTATATATTTTCATCCAAATAACTATCTATGTTTACATATTCTTATTAGCCTTAATACCAAAACACGGTTTTAAAAGTGAGTCTGTAAGTGACTGTGGAGGCCAATTCTGGATCCACTCGTTCTTCATCAGTGGCGACATAGGTTTCCGGGCAGGAGTTGATCACAGCAAGAGTTTGCCAAGTGTGTCTTCCTCTTAGCACATTTCTCCCTTGTCCTGAGTTCGAGTGTCTTCAAAGCCCATGACACCTTTGGTAAAGGCTGTTCTCCAATTGGAGCGCTCACAAGCCAGTGTTTATACTACCTTCTTTTTTTAAAAAAAGATTTGCCTTGAGAGTCTTTGAACTTCTTTTGTTGACCACCAGCATTACGCTTTCCATTTTTAAGTTTGGAATAGAGTAGTCACTTTGGAAGACAGTAATCAGGCATCCTTACAACATGACCAGTCCAACGAAGTTGATGTTGAAGAATCATTACTTCGACACTAGTGATCTTTGCTTCTTCCAGCACACTGGCATTAGTTCGCCTGTCTTCCCAAGTGATGTATAAACAACACACAGGTAGTTTAATGATGATCGGACACTTTATTTACTAGTCATAGTGATAACTAAATACTTTCCTGCCTTGTCATGCAGAAGGAGGATTATATTCAAAAGATTTAGAGCCCCAAAATCCAACTATTCTGGACAACAGCCATACGAGAAATATGTAAAATAACTAGGCAAGTATTAGACATCACCCCAGAATTGGCCCTACTAAACATCTTTCAAGACAACAATGCCCATTTACACCACAAAGCACTCACAACCCACCTACTTTCAGCAGCCAGAAACACCATAACCAGACACTGGAGAGACCTGTCAGGAGTAAGCAGGGACCAATGGTACCAAATAGTATGGGAAACAGCCCTACTAGAAAAATTAACCAATAAACAGAAACTGACACGGGGACAAACAGAAGAAGACGCCTTTATCACATACACAGCCCAACAAGACAGTGACAATAATCCACCAACAGCATACAAATCAATATGGCTAACCTGATCCAAAATACTCACCCACCCCACTCACACACGAAAACAAAGATCACCACAGCCAATCACAAACAACCACACCCTAGGCCAACCCCAACCTCTCTCACCACCAAAGGAACACAAATGAACAGCAGAGAACCTGCACGAGCAACGCTGACACAAAACCCTACATACATCAAGCATAATAGAAACATCGCCACCCAACCCCATCCCCCCTCATCTTCCCCTCCAATGTCTCAACAAATGAAACTGATTTGTAAAAATGTTACATGGAAAAAATATGAGAGACATTACACATACTTCTGTAAAACAAGAAAATCTTTAATAAAAACAAAAAACAAAGATTTTAAGCAAAGTAGAAAGATTTCTTCTCCACATATGAAAGCCTCCGCGGCCTACAAGAGTGGCAGGGAGTCTGCTTGGATGTTTCAAAAGTGGCCCTCATCTCAGGGTACTTGACCTCTTAATACCCTCATTATCGCACCAAATATCATCACTGCTACTTATATTAACTGGATTGACTGAGCAATTTCTCCCACCCCTGGCCACATCATGAATTCTACTCATTTCTGATAAAGAATGCAGTTATTTGCCTTGTGCCTTTGCACACCGATCTTAATCAGTCAGCCAGACATCTGTGGCTTTACTTGGCCACAGGTCTCGCTCAAACCAGTTGACTTCTCCCTTTCAGACCCCGGGTGTCTAGACCGCTGGTCTTTTGTCATACTGTGTGACTTCTGTTACAGTAAATGTTTGCTGCTTTCTGCCTTTTTACAGTAATATGCCACCTGAGGCCTTAATGAGGTTACGGATCCTGAAGCAAAGTGCTTAAAACAAGAGGTTTTAAGACTGAAAACAGGCTCTAAGGCCACTAGAAGTCTATTGCCAATATATGTGCATATGTTGAAGCAGATTTCCACAAAATTGGTAAATTTAAAACTCAAAATTGGTAAATTTAAAACAGATGGTCTTAGCTCCCAGTGGCCTTAATGAATTACTTCATAATAAATAATAGTAAGGATTTTATTATTTGTACCCAGCCCATCTGACTGGGCTGCCCTAGCCACTCTGGGCAGCTTCCAACATATACAAAAACATAACAAAACATAAAACATTAAAAATGTCCCTTTATGGGACTGCCTTCAGATGTCTTCTAAAAGTTGTATAGATACTTATCTCCTTGACATCTTTATATATTTAGATTGATATATACATACATATATACAGTTTTATTAAATCTCCAAAGATATTTCAAAACACTTATCATTCTGACATACATAACTTCTTCTTCTGGACTTCCCACCCCTCGTTTCCTGATGTTTATTTTTATTACTCCTTTTTATTAGCTATTTTAAAACACATACGTTTTTATTACCTAAGCCTTAATATCATTAATTATTTCAATAACCTGCTGCTTATATTTCAAATCCTGACTGCGACTTGATGTATGAGTGATAGTTTGATAGACAATCCATCAAAGGTTTTCATTCTTCCTTAGTTGTATAGTTACTTATCTCCTTGACATCTGATGGGAGGGCCACTACCGAGAAGGCCCTCTGCCTGTATCTTCACGTCTCGCAGTGAACAAACTGCCAGAAGACACTCAATACTGGATCTCAGTGTCTGGGCTGAGCAGTGGGGGTGGAGATGCTCCTTCAGGTATACTGGGCCGAGACCGTTTAGGGCTTTAAAGGTCAGTGCCAACACTGAATTGTGCTCGGAAATATACTGGGAGCTTCCTGCAGTTGAACTTGCTTTCTTTCACCAAATCATTTTTATTGATTTCCCAAATTTTAACAAATCAACCGTAAATTAAAGCTAATTTAATACAATTTTCCCCATAATTGGTTTCCCACACTCCATCCTCGATGTGTCCATGGCTTCCACTTGACATCTCATAGTTTTCCCAGTTATATCTTATTCACATTCCATTCCTTGCAATTAACCACATTACAATAATTGTTGTTTTTAACTTATTACCCTTAACCATCATCTACCCACTTGCTAGTTCCTGTACATATAATATTTTGACATTCCCAATATCTGCAAGTGAGATGCAGTTGGACTTTCTCAGATCATGGCAAGAGTGAAAAAAAAATCTTATTTGAAGCCTTTGGACCTAGTGAATTTGGCCTGTAGGCAATACTGAGCTAAATGAACCAATGATCTAACAAAGGAGGAGAGTCCACCACTGTCTAAGGCAGTCTCTTCCACTAATGAACAGCTCACAAAATCAGGAAGTTTTTCCTAATGTTTAGTTGAAATCATAGAATTGTGGAGCTGGAAGGGACCACAAGGGTTATTGAAATATACTCAGAGTCAAGTGTGGATTTCATGCTCTTTATTCAGCTCATAGTAGTGAGGAATGGATGTTCCCCCGAAATGTCTGCTTTATATACATTATGTACACAATGAGCCCCACATGATTGGCTAATTCAGGGATTCTCCTGTAGGCCAATCAGGTTGCGGATTCACTTCCACCTGGAGTTCGATTGGGTGGCTCCTGTGGACCAATGAGACTGCTGAATTCTGGATCCTATTGTTCTAGGACCAATCAGACTGCTGCATTCTGAATCCTATTGTTCTAGGACCAATCAGACTGCTGCATTTTGGATCCTATTCAACTCAGTACATAACAGTTATCTAATCTAACTCCCTGCAATCTTTCACCCAATGTGGGGCTCAAACCCACAACTCTGAGATTAAGAGTCTCACTGCTCTACCAACTGAGCTATCTGACTCAGTAGAAAGCTTCTGTCAGGCAGCAGAGGAACCAACCCCCACGGCAGGTAGCCACGAACATATAAGACAAGGAAAAGTCCTTATCATCTCCTTTTTATTCAATATTTACAGAGAGAGGCTCGGGAATGCAGCCTCTAGGAATAATGGTGTTGTACCGCGTAAATCTCCACGCCCCTTCTCTCCCACTTCCTCAACAGCAGCATCACCCATACGGTTGCTGCTCAGGGCCATCTGTCTCCAAGCTTTTTGCTCTCCTACTTTTAGGGCTCGCCGGGTTCTGGAATGCTTTCCAGTGAAAACGTGTCAGCCAGCTGCTCCTGCTTTACCTCCTCCTTTCCCATTATTTCCCAATTTCCCCCCTCATCTGCCTCTGAGCTGTGACCTCCCTCAAACCCCTGTTGTAATTCTGAACTGTCTTCTTCTCTTGAAGGGTTAGGCTGGGGAGACGGTCTCCACCAGGTTCCAGCAAGGCTTACCGGACATGGACCAGATCACTCACGCAGAGATTCTCCGTGGGCCAGGCCGGCATAGCGCAACACCGGAAATCACATCTGCGCATGCCCAGACACCGGAAATTGTGCCTGCGCAGACACAATTTCCGGCATCTGGGCATGCGCAGAAGCTATTTCCGGTGCCATGGACATGCGCAGACATGCTTTCTAGTGTCTGGGCATGTGCAGAAGCAATTTCTGGAGCTGCGGAAGAGAGTCCCTGTGCCACGTTGCGCCAGTTTAGCGCAGTGCACAGGGACTCGCCGAGTGGGTGGCTCAGTTGGGGGGCAGCTCGTGAGCCAGTTAAATAGCCCCCATGGGCTGACCCCTGGTCTCCACCATTTCTCTTCTGCCCAGTCCCTGACAGCTACTTCTTAGGTTCCTAGGTTCCTGTGTGCCTATATGCCTATGCCTATATAAGTCTTTGGTTTGCTCCTATGCCTATATAAGTCTTTGGTTTGCTCCTATGCCTATATAAGTCTTTGGTTTGCTCCAGCAGGGCTCCACTTGGGTCCTTCTGGTTCATATGCCACAAAGGCACTGTGCGTCTGTCCCCACAGCCACTGAACAGCAAAGACCTGCCTTGCCTGCTGTTGAGCTGCTGTTTCAGTGCCTCCCTTTCCCCCCACCTCCTCCTGCATCCTCCCCATCTGGCCTCAGGTGATCATCGGGGTCAGGCGATTTACGGGACACTTCAGAAAGCGTCTCAGGCTGTTAACATGGAAAACAGCACCGTAAAAATGAGAGCTATTCCCATTTCCCAAGGACTGGCGCAGCCACATGGCGCGGCGTCACCCAAGCACCTCCAGCGACTGCAGCGCTTAATAGACCCATACGAATTAAATTGCCTCCCATACAACAGATGGACTGTGGCTCCAGATAAAGAAGCAATTTGCAAGCAGGGGGCTGCACATTCGGAGAGAATGATCAAAGGGGAATAAAGAAGAAAAAGCCGTGCGAGACTTAGAGGCTGCGAGGAAAAACTTCGCCTCCCCTCCGGGACAAGGAGTGGGTGCTTTTCGGCCACCAAGTCTTCCTCATTTGGACTGGGCACATGCAGTCTGGTGTCATAGGGTCAGGACCAGCCCTGTCATTGGGCATGGTGAAGCAGCTAGTTTCAGGTGTTATGGAAAGGCAGCAAATTGCTAGCTATTATTATTATTATTATTATTATTATTATTATTATTATTATTAATAATAAAATAATAAAAATAAAAATAATAAAAATAATAATAAAAATTATTTATATCCCACCCTCCCCAGCCAAAGCTGGGCTCAGAGCGGCTAACAACAGTAAAAATAGCATAATTTACATAAAATCACAGTCAATTAAAATACATTCTAAAATCAGTTCAGAATCAAATTAAGGGCAATCATTGGGCTAGCGTTCTATGGAGATTACAGAAGGAGAGAGGAGGGTCAGGCTGTGCCTTGGCCAAAGGCCTGGTGGAACAGCTCTGTCTTGCAGGCCCTGCAGAAAGATGTCAAGTCCCGCAGGGCCCTAGTCTCTTGTGATAGAGCGTTCCACCAGATCAGGGCCACAACCAAAAAAGCCCTGGCTCTGGTTGGGACCAGCCTAACCTCCCTGTGGCCCAGGATCTCCAAGATGTTTTTATTTGAAGACCATAAGGTCCTCCGTGGGACATACCAAGAGAAACGGTCCCGTGGGTATTATTATTATTTACATTTTTACTGGCAGGGAGGGAGAGAGGTGCTTGCGGGATTTCTTGCTTCCGGTCGTCGAAATAATTTGGCTGCCTTGGACTTGATGGGACCTGAGGGAGGGTGTGACATTTTATGCTTTGCCCCAAGCAGCATAACGGCTTAGGTCAGTGCAGGGCTAGGCTGGCCTTGCAGTGTTATGGAGTTGCTTTCAAGAAAGGCAGGGGAATCCCCATTAAAACTGAAACAGAGCAAACCATAATCGGGGAGTCGAGAAGGTGGAGAGGGAGGGGACTCCTCTGCTCTCTGTACAAAGGGAGGCTGATGGGTCCAGGCTTTCAAAGGTCAGTGCCTCTGTGTGAGGGGCTATTAACAGGAACATATTCCTGGCAGTCTTACAAAGACTTCATATGAGGAGACTTGTATATCTCTTCTTAAAATATCAAAAAGGCTGGGAAGATTTCCATTCAGATGACGTTATCGCAGACCAGCTCTGCTGTCTTGCTAAATTATTTTACACACATGTGTATCTTGTTTTTTCTATAGCTTAGGACTGGAATGATGGTGAAAAAGACGGTTCTGCTTAATGGTTTCTTAGGGACAGTGGCTTGCAGATTTGAGGGGCCATTAAAGGGCAGAGATAATCAATTATATTAATTTATTGTAATAACTTTTAGATCACAGAGGTGTCACTTTCAATTTTCTGCCAACATTTCTTGAGCCAGCTGTTTGTACAGTTTGAGTGTGGCCAGAAGTAAAGAAAGAAAACTGTAGGACGGGGATGGTTTTGATATTTGGAACTGGCTTAGAAAAGATCTGCTAAAACATAAAACAGGATTGTCTTTCTGGGTCAAACCAATGGCCCATGTAGTCTGGAAACCTGTTTCCAATGGTGACCAGCCAAGATATCTCTGCAAGGTGGTGACTAACATCAGGGCATGTAGACGTCGGCCATTTCCTGTTGCTTATGCCAGTCAGAGCGAGAGGTTGCAGACTGGCCAAGCCTTTTTGTGGGATAATGGCATCATACTGCTGAGGGACTAGGCACCAGCCAATGTTCCCTCTTGCATGACACTTGTTCAGCTTGTGTACTGGTAAATGAATTTTTATTTCTGCTCCAGTTCTGTTGCTCTGGGAACTGGGGAGAAGGCAATAATAAATGTTCTAATAATAATAATAATAATAATAATTTATTATTTGTACCCCACCCATCTGGCTAGGTTTCCCCAGCCACTCTGGGCGGCTTCCAACAAAGACCAAAAATCCACTAAAATGTCACACATTAAAAACTTCCCTGAACAGGGCTGCCTTCAGATGTCTTCTGAATGTCAGGTAGTTGTTTATCTCTTTGACATCTGATGGGAGGGCGTTCCACAGGGCGGGCGCCACTACCAAGAAGGCCCTCTGCCTAGTTTCCTGTAGCTTTGCTTCTCAGAATGAGGGAACCGCCAGAAGGCCCTCGGCGCTGGACCTCAGCGTCTGGGCAGAACGATGGGGGTGGAGATGCTCCTTCAGGTATACTGGGCCGAGGCCGTTTAGGGCTTTAAAGGTCAACACCAACACTTTGAATTGTGCTCAGAAACGTACTGGGAGCCAATGTAGGTCTTTCAAGACCGGTGTTATGTGGTCTCGGCGGCCGCCCCCAGTCACCAGTCTAGCTGCCTAAGGCATGGTAGTGTCAGGGATCATGCTGAGGAGGTCCGCACTGAGGAAGAATGGTAGAAGCCACTCCCTCCCCCACATCCTGATCCTGAATCTTCCCAGGAGCAGGAGGACAGTACAGATTTGGAACAGTGGTTTGCAGAGGGCCATTGACTACTCCCATGTGGCTCTCCCTGCCTGGAGAGGAACCTACTGTCTCCTTTTATCTCATCCATGGTCTGCTTAAGACCTCTGTGCCACAACCAAGCCACAGGTGGTGTAAACAGGCTGAGTCAAGACCTTCCACCTCTCATGCCCTGTCATTGGGCCACCCATTGAGCGGTGCTGCATTAAAAATAAAAAACAATGTCTATCCAAGGGATAATGGTGATTGTTCAATGATTCCAAGTTCTCTAGGGATGCCCAGATAATCTTCACATATGTTGATGACTCTGATTGCCCTGACAGGCTGTCAGTTCAGTTGGCCCTGAAAGCTCTTCTTCCTCTTCACTTCACCCCCAACCTCACTTCTCAGTTCCCCCCCTCACTCGCTGACAGCTTCCTTCTGGTCTGGCTCTTGCTATTTCCTTCTCTGTTTCCATCCCACACCTACAGTGTTGGCCTTAGCAGGAGTCAAACGGGAAGCAATATCTCCTGGCATTGGATGCCAAAGGAAAACCATTAAGTTGATGCTAACAATTGCCAGGTGGCGCATTTGTAAAGGCAAGGATATGATTAAGTCCTCACTCCAGGCCAGCTCTATCATTAGGCAGAGTGATAGAAACATTAATACTAGAAATATAGGATGAGGATTAGGACGAAAATTTTTACTGCTAAAGAGGAAAAGTTACTTGCAGGATTTTCTACTGAAGGAACTTGGTAGGACTTGCATCCTAGGCACTGGGAGAGTCACAGAATCGTAGATTTGTAGAGTTGGAAATGTCCAACCCCATGCAGTTCAGGTATCTCAACTAAAGCATGCATGGCAGATGGCCAACCAACCTCTGCTTAAAAACCTCCAAGGAAGGAGAGTCCACCACCTCTTGTGGGGATCCGTCCCACTGTCCCACAGCACGTACTGTCAGAAAGTTCTTCCTGGTGTTTACTTGAAATCTCCTTCCTTGTAACTTGAATCCATTTGTTTGGGTCCTCCTAGCCTCCAGAGCAGAAAACAAACTTGCTCCATCTTCCATGAGACAGCCCTTTAGATATCTGAAGATGGCTATCATAGCTCCTTTTCTAGGCTAAACATACCCAACTGCTTCAACCATTCCTCATAAGGCTTAGTTTCCAGACCCTTGATCATTTGATTGATGGGGTCTGTGTGGAGAGGGTAACAACGTTCAGATTTCTGGGCATTGAATTACAAGAGGATCTGTCTTGGAGTGTCAACACAAGGGGGCTTGTGAAGAAGGCGCAGCAGAGACTGTACTTTTTGAGAATACTAAGGAAAAACCATCTTCCGCAGAAACTGCTGCTTGCCTTCTATCACTGTGCCATTGAGAGCATGCTCACTTATGGCTTATGTGTGTGGTACGGAAGCTGTACTACCCGGGACAGGTTGGGGTTGTGCAGAGTTGTTAAGGCAGCAGAGAGCATTGTTGGCTGCCCACTCTCCACCTTAGAGCAGATTTATGCCACAAGGTGCCATAGGAAGGCACTGGACATAGTAAAAGATCCATCGCATCCTGGTCACTGTCTCTTCGAGCTCTTGCCGTCGGGACGGAGATACAGGACGATGAAGACAAGAACGAGCCGTCTTAAGAACAGCTTCTTCTCCAGAGCGATCTCGGCCCTGAATGGGAAGCCCGGACTTTGAAAGTCATCTAATCTCCCTTGCTGTATTATATTGTATTGTTTAATTAGTGTTTTTATGGAGCAGTCAAGTAATTTCGTTGTCCCCGAAGGGGGCAAGGACAATAAAGATATTCTTCTTCTTCTCATCTTGGTTGCCCTCATCTGCACACATTCCAGCTTGTCAACATCCTTCTTAAACTGTGGTGCCCAGAATTGGACACAGTATTCCAGGTGTCAACTGACCAAGGCAGAACAGAGTGTTACTATTACTTGATCTGAACACTTCACTTCTGTTGACGCAGCCTAGAACAGCATCAGACTCTTAGATCCTTTCCCCATGTACTATGGCAAGCCAGGTGTCCCCCATCTTATATTTGTGCAGCTGGTTCTTTCTGCTTAAGTGTAGAAGTTGACATTTGCCCCTATTGAAATTTATTTCGTTAGTTTTGGCCCAATTCTCCAATCTGTTAAGGTCATCATTAATCCCGATTCTGTCTTCAGCAGAATTGGCTACCCTTCTCGGTCATTTGCTGCACCGCCTCAGGCTGCAATATGAATTGGACCAGCCCTGGCCCAACTGAGGCAATGTTCTGAAGCAGTGCAGGAGACTCTGGTAGGAATCTAATGAGAAGCAATGGAAAAGAGGAGACTGAGAGGAGATATGATAGCCATCTTCAAATATCCCAAGGGCTGTCACATGGAAGAGGGAACAAGCTTGTTTTCTCCTGCCCTGGATTCGAACCAATGGCTTCAAGTTACAGCAAAGGAGATTCAATTTCGGACTCTCCTTCATTGGAGGTTTTTAAGCAGAGGTTGGCTGGCCATCTGCCATGGATGCTTTAGCTGAGATTCCTGCACTGCAGGGGGTTGGACTAGATGACCCTTGGGATCCCTTCCAACTCTATGAAAACCTAATGCCTGGTGAATTGAAAACACACCCTTAGGTCCTCTGAACTGCCTGTTTTAGACAGGGCCTAGCCACAGTGGTCACAATGCCCAACCATGTAATAATAATAATAATAATAATAATAATAATAATAATAATAATAATAATTTATACCCTGCCCATCTGGCTGGGTTTCCCCAGAATATTTAAAATGTGATAAAACAATTGGCTTGATGATGATGATGATGATGACAATAATAATAATTAATTAATTAATTTATTTTATTATTATTATTATTATTATTATTATTATTATTATTATTATTATTATTATTATTATTATTATTACAGTGAATTAATTCATCTGGGATGGGAAACCTGTGGTCTCCAGCTGTTATTTATTTACTTATTTACTTATTTATACCCCGCACATCTGGCTGGGTTTCCCCAGCCACTCTGGGCGGCTCCCAACAGAATATTAAAAGCATGATAAAACACCAAACATTAAAAACTTCCCTAAACAAGGCTGCCTTCAGATGTCTTCTAAAAGTCAGATAGTTATTTATTTCCTTGACATCTGATGGGAGGGCGTTCCACAGGGAGGGCGCCACCACCGAGAAGGCCCTCTGCCTGGTTAAACAGGCAGTGTGGTGCAGTGATTAGATCACTGGATCAGGCAGTGCTGTGCTGTGATTAGATCAAGCAACCCAGGTTTAAATCCCTACATGATTCAAACCACCACCTTTTACAACTATTTGTTTTTTTTAAAAAAATAAATAAATTACCTTCTCAATCTCGCCTGCCTTCCCAGTGGATCTCAGTTGCTGTTCTCTCCCTTCCTTTCCCTTTCTCCCTCCCAACCACTTATCCCACAATCCTCCCCACCCTTGACCCTAATGCAAACAGACTGTTGCTGAATGAGCTGGACATAGTGAGCCTCTGCAGGCCCCTCCAGCACCTCCCTAAGGAAACCTCTCTCCCATGTTGGCAGCACATCTGGACAGCTTGTTTGCATTGCTGCCCGGCAGGGCTGAGATGCTCTGCTGCAGGGCCAAAGGAACTGTGAACTTCCTGCCCAGGTCCTAGTCCTGCCTCAAACTGTTTGGAAACTGAAACCACCAGGGAGGGCATTTTGGACTGACGCTCCGGACTTGAGATGTCTAGGCTGCTTTAAACCACAGAGCTAGTCTCAAAGCTCAGGGAAAGAAGCCTCACCTGGAGTACTGTGTCCAGTTCTGGGCACCACAGTTCAAGAAGGACACTGACAAACTGGAACGTGTCCAGAGGAGGGCAACCAAAATGGTCAAAGGCCTGGAAACGATGCCTTAGGAGGAACGTCTAAGGGAGCTGGGCATGTTTAGCCTGGAGAAGAGGAGGTTAAGGGGTGATATGATAGCCATGTTCAAATATATAAAAGGATGTCACATAGAGGAGGGAGAAAGGTTGTTTTCTGCTGCTCCAGAGAAGCGGACACGGAGCAATGGATCCAAACTACAAGAAAGAAGATTCCACCTAAACATTAGGAAGAACTTCCTGACAGTAAGAGCTGTTTGACAGTGGAATTTGCTGCCAAGGAGTGTGGTGAAGTCTCCTACTTTGGAGGTCTTTAAGCAGAGGCTTGACAACCATATGTCAGGAGTGCTCTGATGGTGTTTCCTGCTTGGCAGGGGGTTGGACTCGATGGCCCTTGTGGTCTCTTCCAACTCTATGATTCTATGATTCTATGATTCTATGATTCTTAGCCATTAGAACTTCGCCTATTGCATGAAGTGCCCCGGCTGCAGGCTTGGGAGAACAGGGTATTCCCCAGTTCCTAAAGTGGGTAACTCACTGCTGCTTCCTGTATGTTTCATTTCCGAAACCAATGAAGTCCAGATTCAATGGCTGAATTCAATATTTCCTGTACCTGCATGTTGAGGAACAACATTGTATCATGGCACCACTACTATAAAAGCCCTATACGGCCTAGGACCCTCGTACCTACTGGACCGCCTCTCCTGGTATGTCCCACGGAGGACCTTACGGTCTTCAAATAAAAACATCTTGGAGGTCCCAGGCTACAGGGAGGTTAGGCTGGCCTCAACCATAGCCAGGGGTTTTTCTGCTGGGGCTCCGATCTGGTGGAACACTCTGTCACAAGAGACTAGGGCCTTGTGGGACTTGACATCTTTCTGCAGGGCCTGCAAGACAGAGCTGTTCCACCAGGCCTTTGGCCAAGACACAGCCTGACCTCCTCCTTTGGTAATCCTCACAGAACTCTAGCCCAATGGTTGCCATTAATTTGATTTGAACTGATTTTATAATGAATTGATTTTAGAATGCTGTATTATTTTACTGTTGTTTGCCGCTCTGAGCTCGGCTTCGGCTGGGGAGGGCGGGATATAAATAAATTATTATTATTATTATTATTATTATTATTATTATTATTATTATTATTATTACTACTACTACTACTACTACTACTGTTTCTGCTACCTGTTGGCATCTATCTGTCTTGAGAGACAATGGAGTACACCTCCAAGAAGGTGAAGTCAAACCACTGCGTTAGCAACACCAAACTGACCTCCCTGGGAAACAAGTCTGGGCAGTGTGTGTGTAAGTCCTGGGCTGCCCCTTCCCTTGGCCTTGCTGATGTGGTCCAAAGGAGAGCAGAGCAACACATTTGGCCCCAGCTTGGCTGCAGGAGTTGCCGGAAGGAGGCTCACAAGGCTCCATCCAACCGTCTTAGGGACCCTACTCTGGATTTGTATAGGGTTTATTCCTTAGCTTCTTCTCTCCCTGAAGATATCCTGCAACGCAGAGGAGGTTCGGCGCTTTCCTTCTCCCTTCCCAGGTTGACGAGCCCCATCTGCCCCTCTCTTCCATCTGCAGCAAAGTTTCCCAAACTTAGGTCTTCAGCTATTTTTGGACTACAGTTCCTATCGTTCCTGACCACTGGTCCTGCTAGATAGGGATGATGGGAGTTGTAGTACCAAAACAGCTGGAGACCCAAGTTTGGGAAACTAATCTGTAGCATGTGCAGAAACCACCTTCTTGACCGTTAGACCTTGTATGGGTCTCATCTGCTCAATCTGCCAGAGTCTGCTACCATTGCTACTAATAATACCATAATTATCTACCTACCCACCTACTTATTGTTGCATTTGTAGCCCACCTTCCCTCCAAGAAGCTCAAGCTGACTTTCATGGTTTTCCCCATCACTATCCACATAGCAACACTGTGCGGTAGGTTCGGCTGATAGGCAGCAACTGGTGCAAGGATCACCCAATGTGCTTCAGTGTTGAGCCGGGCTTGAACTCAGGTCTCCCAAATCCTAGTCCAACTCTCTAGCCACTACACCACACTGGCTTTCATCATCACCACCACCACAATTCTGATTGATATTTTAAACATTTCACACTAGGTTGTATTAGATCCACTGAAAAACATACATATTTTAGAAAGGGGAAGGAAAATGGGACAACATACAGGAAATTGGCAGTACATTGTATTTGTTCATCTGTTTATTTATCTATCAAAGATATGTACACACTGCTCTTCATCAAAAACTGATTCCAGGGTGGTTCGCAATAAAAACGCAATGAAGACTATGGTCCCAATAAAATCAAAGCACCGAGATGAAAGCTCACCAGTATGTCTTACTTACAATTCCTGTAAATACACCAGTAAGGTACTTGCAGTTGCAACACTCCTAGAACAACCTGGAAAATAAAACTGAAGATTAGAGGGGAAATGCAACACACACGGCAGATGAAAGTTATGGACTACATGGAATTGGCAGAAATGACTGGCAGAATTCGTGACCAGGGAGAAGAGTCGGTGGAGGAAGACTGGAAGAAATTTAAAGACTACCTGCAGAAGCACTGTAAAATTAAGGAATGTTAAAATGATGTTTGATTGAAAATAAGTGGTACTGGTAAAAATATGTTTAAGAAAATGTAAATAGGGATTGATAAAGGATAAATGGTAGAGGGTAAGGATTTGCTGAATTCAATATCTGAACTGGAATACAAAATGGGAGGTGTGAGGAGGTCAAGAAACTAGTGAGTGAAGTATAAGATATGAAAATATTAATCTATTTTCTGTTTTGCTTTTTGGGTTTTTTTCTTTTTCTTTCCCCCCCGATTTTTTCCTTCCTTTTTTTTTTTGTTAACTGTTTTCTATTGTGTATTGTTTATGTGTTTTGTTCTTGGATTTTTTCACTTTTGTAGTTTAAATTTGAAATTTTTTATTGTTTGTGAAACTTTACTAAATATTATTTTTTCAAAAAATAAAATTAGAAATGCAACACACACACACACAGAGAGAGAGAGAGAGAGAGAGAGAGAGAGAGAGAGAGAGAGAGAGACTAAAAGGGAATGTGGCCATCCAAAGATCTGATCTCAATGGCAGGATTCCCCAGGAATGTTTGAGTAGAGCCAGCTCTTAAATTATTTCACACTTCACACTTCCCAGGCCTGCAGTAGAGAGTTCTTGCAGCAGCGTTTTACAGCGTCAGTTTCCGCGTGAGGACAGAATGCCAGAGACTTACAGTTCCTTTTGCAATGCAATGTTTAGTTACAAAAGTACACGTCTGAGCATGGACGAGCAGACAGAGCGTGCTAAATTCCAAAGCAAAAGCATAACACTGGAGACCCTCAAGGCTCCTGCTTGCCAGGTAACTTGCAAAATTCAGGCCACGTTGGTAGAATGGTGGTACAAACCTGCTTCTGGATATCCCCACTTTGGATGACTGGTGGGAGAATTGCCAAGGTTGAATCGAAAGCTTCCCAAGAAAAAGAAAATCCCCACACATACAAAGCGAGCATAACAGGGAGAAAGAGGGGTTAGTATACATAAGGTAAAAAGGTAAAGGACCCCTGGACAGTTAAGCCCAGTCAAAGGAGACTATGGGACAGAGCAACGGGAGCTCACCTGGGTGGCGCTGTGGTCTAAACCACTGAGCCTCTTGGGCTTGCCGATCGGAAGGTTGGCGGTTCGAATCCCAGAAATGGGGTGAGCTCCCGTTGCTCTGTCCCAACTCCTGCCAACCTAGCAGTTTGAAAGCACACCAGTACAAGTAGATAAATAGGTACTGCTGCAGTGGGAAGGTAAATGGTGTTTCCGTGCGCTCTGGTTTCCGTCACAGTGTTCCGTTGTGCCAGAAGTGGTTTAGCCATGCTGGCCACATGACCCGGAAAGCTATCTGTGGACCAACTCAGGCTCCCTCGGCCTGAAAGCGAGATGAGTGCCGCAACCCCATAGTCGCCTTTGGCTGGACTTAACCATCCAGGGGTCATTTACCTTTACCTAGTACACGTCTCAGAGACATTGAGTTTTTCATGTCCAGGGAGTATTCTTCATGGAGAATCATTTGATCATGTGATTCCTGACCTGGCCCGCAGTCAAAGTCGTACAGACCAGAAACAGATTTGTACCACCTCCATCTGCCAGTAGCTACCATCCATCAAAGGCCATTAAACAAGCACCTTCAAGCAATGAAGTACAGTGGTGCC
Source organism: Podarcis bocagei (assembly GCF_964188305.1). NCBI lineage: Eukaryota > Metazoa > Chordata > Lepidosauria > Squamata > Lacertidae > Podarcis > Podarcis bocagei. Next base: position 117,667,211 of record NC_138126.1, on the reverse strand, counting down.
CCGCAAGACGAATGCCTCGCAAGACGGAAAAACGTCTTGCAAGTGTTCCGATTTTTTCCCGCTTTCCCCCCTTTTTCTAAGCCGCTAAGCCGCTAATAGCCTTTTAGCCGCTAAGCCGCTAAGCCTTTAATAGCCACTAAACCGCTAATAGTGCTAATCCGCTAATAGGGTTGCTTCGCAAGACGAAAAAACCGCTAGACGAAGAGGCTCGCGGAACAGATTAATTTCGTCTTGCGAGGCACCACTGTACCTCACTTCTTTCAGACTAAGGAGACCCACAAAGGATGCTTCACCCAGGGCTTCCTGAAACTGGCACTGACAACATGGATGTGCATCTTGCACCCAGAGTATTGGAACCCTGTCTCCTGAGATGAACAGACCCTGGTGTAAGAGAACCTTAATCAAACACACAATGGCGCTTACAAAATAAATAAATATGCTTAGAATCAGGGTCCCAGAAGTCACCTTGTCCTCCCCACTGCTAGGCTAGGATACTGGTTCCAGCCTAACCCATCTTTGTTCTTTCCCCATTGTCTATAAGAGCAGAACAGGAGAGCTTGGACCTCACTTCGTCAAAGGGCCTTCGCTTCGCCTTGTCTCTTTTGCAGAGCTGTTCTTGGCTCGTTCCCACCTTGTCTTGTTCCCAGAATGAAAGAGGCCGAACAGGATGGGAAGAGCGGAGGCTGCAAGACGCCACTTCCAGGGAGTCCATTTGCCAGTTCCTTAATGCCTCGCCTTTGGTCTATAAATCTACAGCCTGAAGGCCAGGCGGAGCTGACCATAAAAGAAAACCCACCCTTTTCTTCTTCAACTGTCTCTAATCAACAAGCTGGCAGTGACAGGTCTTGGCAAATGAGGCTCATTAAGTGCATCATTTGTGGGAAGTGTTTATACTTTTGTTCCTGAAAGCAAAATTAAAACAAAACAAAACACCAAAAACACCAGAGCCAGCACTTTAGCAGTGATAGGAGTTGGATCATGGACACTGGGGAGGCGGAGATGATTGGCAGACTGCAACTGCGTACACATACCCTCCAGCGTCTCTCTGATGAAAAATAGGGACGCCCCATTCCATAATGATAATTTTACTTTTTTTATATAAAATATTTATTAGAGGTTTTAAACAATATAACCAACTTCACATTCACAACCAAAGAGGAAAAAAAACACCATCACAATCAAAAAAACCCAAAAGATACAAGAAAAACATGACATGTGAAACATACAAAAAACCAGAGAAAAAGCATAACAAACATGAAAAAAGAGAAAAAGATTCCAATTTCTTAAGTATTATTTCCATAACCCTCTTTCTTGACTCCCTCACATCTCCCTTTTCTGTGTTCTCAATTACAAAGTCTTATTCAGCAAAACTTCACCTTCTTTTAAATCTTATTTTATATTATACCTTTCAACTATTTATGTCTCCAATTTTTCCCCTTTATTATCAATTATTTGAGCTTGACATAATATTGTTCAAATTTCACCTTTGTTCTTATAAACCAATTTTGCATACTCCTCTCTAATATGTCACTAATGCCATGTTAACTTCATATCCTGCATCATTCTAACATTCATACAGTTTACAATACTTTTGCAAATAGTCTTTAAATTTCTTCCAGTCCTCTTCCACTATCTCTTCTCCCAGGTCTCGAATTCTGCCAGTCATTTCTGCCAACTCCATATAGTCTATCAGTTGCGTCTGCCATTCTTCCAGAGTGGGCAAATCTTCTGTCTTCCAGTACTTTGCGATGAGTATTCTTGCAGCTGTTGTTGCATACATAAAGAAAGTTCTGTCCTTCTTTGGCACCATTTAGCCGACAGTGCCCAAGAGGAAGGCCTCTGGTTTCTTAAGGAATACCTTTTTTAGTTAATTATAGATCATCTCCCAGAAGGCCTTAACCTTTGGGCACGTCCACCAAAGGTGAAAGAATGTTCCTTCAGTTTCTTTACATTTCCAACACTTATTGTCTGGCAAATGATATATTTTTGCAAGCTTGACTGGGGTCATGTACCACCTGTGATAATTTTACTATTTATACCCCACACGTCTCACTGGGTTGCCCCAGCCACACTGGACAGCTTCCAACATATATAAAAACATAATAAAACATTTTAAACAAAACTTCACTATATAAGATTGCCTTCAGACGGCTCAGGGTCGGATAACTCCATATCCTCCAACATTTCTCCAGTGAAAATAGGGACATCCTAAGGGAAAGTGGGACATTCTGGGATCAAATAATAAACCAGGATGGCTTCTGGAAATCAGGGACGTCCCTGGAAATTAGGGACACTTGGAGGGTCTGCGTACACCAAATATTTAAATTGCTTTCAAATCACCACACCGAAAAAGGGATCTTGTAAGTTGTAGTTTGTTAAGGGTGCTATGAGGGCTGAACTACAGTTCTCATGACTCCTTTGTGGGGGGACGTGCTTTAAATGTACAGGGTGGTAGTCAACTAAGTTCTACTCAGGCTGGACCTGAGTAGAAATGAATGGGCCTAACTTAGCGATGTTCATTCATTTTAACCCTTGTGATGCAGTGGGTCAGTGGTTGTTAACCAGAAGGTTGGTGGTTCGAGCCCACCCAGGGACAGCTTTGGGCAACATTCCAGCATTGCAGGGAGTTGGTCTAAATCAACTGGATCCCCTCCCCCTCTTTCCTCTTTCCCTTCTCTTTCTGTGATGGAACTCCTATTTGGGGACTTCCCTGGCTTTTTTCTGGCCCACGTAGGACCAGTCTGGATAGTTGGCCTTGGTGAAGACTTGACGTTTTCATCCCCAAAAAAGTTTTGATTTGAGTTCCTACTGAAATGAGGCTATGTTTTAATGTCGTATTTTAATCTTGTTTTTAAGTTGTATTTCAATCAATTGTTTTTATACCGGGTGTCAGCTGCCCTGAGCCTGGTCGTGGCTAGGGAGGGCGGGGTATAAATAAAATTTATTATTTTTTATTATTATTATAAATGACCCTCGGGTTTCCTTCCAACGTTACAGTTCTATGATTCCATGAATAGGTCTACTCGGAGTCAAACAAAACCTGTCAGGGGCGACACAAGATCTACCCACCTTGGAAGAATGGCAGATGAAGGTGATAGACTATATGGGATTGGCAGAAATGACTGGCAGAATCTGAGACCAGGTGGAAAGAGACGGCGGAAGAAGATTGGAAGAAATTTAAGAATTATCTTAAGAATCATTGTAAAATTAATGAGTGTTAAAATGATGTGGTTTTAGAAAGTAAATGGATTACAGCTGTAAAGATTAAGTTAAAAGAAAAGAAAGGTTAATAATTAGATAAAATTAAGGGTGAGGATTTGCTGAACTAAATATTTGAAATTGGAATGCAGAAAGGAGAGGTATGAGGAGGTCGGTGAAGTAAGTTTTAAGAAAATAAGGATTTGAAATTATACTTGTTTTTTTCTTGTTTGTGTTTGTATTGTTGTTTTTGATTATATAATTTGTGAAACTTTAATAAATATATATATTTTTTTAAAAAAAACCAAAACCTGTCAGGGGCTGGCAGGGCTCTGACAAGTGTGTGACAGAAGTAGGCAGCCGACCTAGGAGATGGGGCCAGAGATTTATGGGGTTTGGTGACACCTGCGAGGCAGGAGCCAGGGCAGGGGAAGGGTCCAAGCAGTCACAGACAGGGGAGGGGGCACAGGATGTGTCAGAAGAGGCTAACCCTTAAGGAGAAGAAGACAGTTCAGAATTACAACAGGGGTTTGAGGGAGGTCACAGCTCAGAGTCAGAAGAGGGGAATAGCTGGGAAATAATGGGAGAGGAGGAAGAAGAAGCACTGTTCTCTTCTGCCCAGCTCCTGACACCCCTGCCCTATTGTCTCCAGGATATGATGGCCTGGGATTCGGACTCGGAGGCTGAACCTGAGGAATCCCAGCCTGCACAGGAGTCCCCGCCTCCAGAACTAGCTGAGCCCATGAGCCTGAAGGGTCCTCACCTGTGCTGGATCCTCAGGTGCAGGCGCCAGCTGAGTCTGCTCTGTCTCCTGAGGTGATGGAGGACCCATTGCCTGGAGGTGCTCCACTCTCAGCCCCGTCAGGGGAAGAGGAGGTTGCCTCTGGGTCCGGTAACCCTCCAGCCTCTCCTGAGCTGCAGAGGCTCAGGGCAGAGAGGCGGAGGGAACCAAGTTCTCGCAGGAGAGGCCAGGAGAGGCGAGTCACCTGTGGACCGGGGCCACCCTATGCCTCGGGGCAGATAAAAGCCAGCCAGCCCAGTCCCAGGTTGCGGGAGCAACATTGTTGGTAGCCTGTTCCTGCCTGCACCCTGTCCTGCTTCTCTGCCGAAGCTCCTGACCTCACCCAACTCCCTGTCTTGGAGCCAGCTTCAGCTTTGACGGACAGCCTCCAAACCGCACCCTCGACCTCGGACTGGACTTGGCTCTCGCCTCACGGTTAACCCTCAGGACCAGCACACAGGAGGAGCTTGAGGAGGGAAGCCCAGAGATGACTTCAGTGCAGGACAAATCTTAGGTTACATGCATGCACCTTATTAGACAAGGGTACCTAAGCCTGTGGTTTGGTGGGCATGGCCCCACTGTTGCTTCAACTGCCCTGTCAGGCACGAACCTGGAAAACTAATGCCAGCTATTTATATGCTAGAAAAGTGAGTGCATGTGTGTTTGGTGCACCTTAGAAACTGCTGTGACATGCTTTTGTCAATAAAGATGCTTTCGTCAATAAAGAATCGACTATCGGCCATTGTCTTCCTTGGCTGGCTGTGACAGGACACTTCTCATGGTGTGTACACAGCTCGCATAATGACAGCACACATATTGTACAGTGGCCTCAGAAATCTGGGTTGGAATCTGTGCTGGATTTACCGTATTTTTCGCTCCACAAGACGCATTTTTTCCCTCCTAAAAAGTAAGGGGAAATGTGTGTGCATCTTATGGAGCGAATGCAGGCTGCGCAGCTATTGCTGAAGCCAGCACAGCGAGAGGGAGAGCTGCGCAACGCCTCTTGTTGTGCCGCCTTCCCAGCGAAGCAGGATGAGGGCTCCCTTCCGTCCCTCATCCTGCTTCGCTGGGAAGGCAGCACAATAAGAGGCGCAGCGCAGCTCTCCCTCTTGCTGTGCTGGCTTCAGAGATAGCTGCACAGCTTGCTCTGGCTTTTCAGGGAGGTGGGAGAAGGGACGGAGGGCAGCCCGTCAGTCCCTTCTCCCACCTCCCGGAAAAGCCAGCAAGAGCCGCTCTATCTTTAAAGAGCTGCGCCGAACAAGCATTCTGCAGCTCTTGCTGGCTTTTCTTGCTTTCCTCCTCTAAAAACTAGGTGCATCTTATGGTCGGGTGCGTCTTATAGAGCGAAAAATACGGACGTATAAGCTAAACAAGCTTAGGGCCTCATCAAACCTAAATCCAGCCCTGGTTGGTTCCTTGTTCCAGCATGAACTCTCTAAGCATCCCTGTGGAAATTGTTTCGTCCTCATCCCAGGCAATGGTATTCCCTCCCCACAGAAGCCCACCGGGAACCTTCACTGTACGGCTCTCCTCATATGCTAAAGGTGCCCCTCTTTTGACCCACACCTGATGTAGACCTACCCGAACCTTCTGAATTTAAATTGATTTGGCGAATTGTGACCTAGCATAGTATTGTAAACCGCCTTGGGACTTTAAGGGGAACAGCAGGTAAAAAAATCTAATAAATAATTATCAGCGGCAAGGAAACACGTGCAGAGCTGGTGGAACGGGCACGTTGCTTGCTAAAGGAGCTTCAAATTCTGAGCCAATTCCATGCCAACAAAAGCCACTAAGTCGAAGATGATGGACTATATGGAACTTGCCAAACTGCCCGGGAGACTCCGAGACCAGAGAGAAGAGATGGTGGAAGAAGACTGGAAGAAGTTTAAGGAATATTTGAAAAAAATATGTTAATATTTAAACCTTAGAATAGCTTTGGAAGTGGATATAGGCTGTAGGGTTAGAAGTAGAAGATAGGGTATTTTAAAATAGTATTATTTGTAAGTGATAAAATGTGAAGTTATTTTAAGTGTGATTAAAAAAAAAAGATGGTTAGAAATTATGATATATGTAAACTGCTAAAGATGAAGTAAAATGAAAATCAGGGGGGACTTGGGGAAGCCCACTTAACAACGTTTAGAAAAATAAGGATATGACAAGAATTTGTTCGTATTGTTTGTCTTTTCTGTTTGTGTTTTTTATTTGTGTTATAAAATTAATTGAAAAAGAATACTCATCGCAAAACATTGGAAGACCCAAGATTTGCCCACGCTGGAAGAATAGCAGACGCAACTGATAGACTACATGGAGTTGGCTGAAATGACTGGCAGAATTCGAGACCTGGGAGAAGAGACAGTGGAAGAGGACTGGAAAAAGTTTAAGGACTACTTACAAAAACATTATAAGCTGTATGAATGTTAAGAAAATGCATGATAGAAAACAACATGGCATCAGCAATTTAGTTGAAAGATACTATGAGAATAAGTGATGTTTAAGAAAAAGATGAAATTTGAAGCAATATTATGTTTAAATTAAGCAGTTAAGTACTTGATAAAAATATTTAAAGTCTGAGACATAATATTTGAGATTTACAAAATAAGAACCGAAACAAGGCAATAGATTGTTGTTTATAACTTTATTATTGAGAACGCAGGAAAGGGAGATGTGAGGAAGTCCAAAAGTTATGGAATTATGATTTATGGATAGTTGTTTTCATTGTATTTTTCCTACTCTATGTCTATCCTTTTGTTTTCTCTGTTTTCTTTTGATTGTTATTTCTTGGTGATGGTATTTTATATGTTTGGTGATTTTTTGTTTAAAATTTGCAATAAATATTTTTTTTAAAAAAAGAAAAAATTGAAAAAAAGAAAGAAAAAAAGAAAAACCACCAAGTCAGCAGGTTCTGCGAATTAAACACATCCAAACCAAGTTGCTTGTTTTGTACCACTCATTGGCTTCTGGTGGTCATAGGAAGGTGCAGAGAAAGATTATAGATGCTAAGCAGTTTGTGCCTTGACTTCTCTGGCTATCCTAGGACCTGCTCAGCCCTCTGTCACCAGCTGTGAAGAGTTTGCCAGGCCATTTCCCACAGGATTTCAAGCTTAAGAGCTACTTGTTGGCATCTGTCTCAAGAGACAATGGAGGGCACCTCCAGGGGAGCAAGCTTAGCCAGTGGGTATGGAGGTCCTGGGCTGGCCAGACGACCAGACCCCCCTTTTGGCCTTGCTGATGTGGTCCAAAGGAAAGCAGAGCAATATGTTTGGCACCAACCTGGCTGCTGGAGCTGCCGGAAGGAAGCGTACAAGGCGCCACCCAACCAGTGGCGTAGCGTGGGGGGTGCAGGGGGGCCGGCCGCACCGGGCGCAACATCTGGGGGTTAGGGTTAGGGGGCGCAAATCCATGGGTTAGGGGGCGCAAATTACTTGCCTTGCCCCGGGTGCTGACAACCCACGCTACGCCACTGCACCCAACCATCTTAGGGACTCTACTAAGAATCCCTAAGAGCTAGTAACATTAACAATGAATGCTTAAATGCATAGGATACTGGCTCCTGGGCATGATGTCAGATTTGGAGCTATTTCCACAGTGCGGTCAGGGAATAACAAGACATACGCAGTGCTATGTAAGCATCACCATGTTTGGCGTATAGTCAGCTTAGAATGTAGGGTCCCAGTAGCGAGAGATTTGGGGCAAGCAAATCAGTGTGTAGTTAGCTTGTGGAATTCACTGCCACTGTGAGGATGCTGTCAGCAGCTCCCGGTTGGTCTCCCAGGAAAGTAGGAAGGCAAGGAAAAGTTGCTTACAGTCGTTTTTCATTTCAGTCTTTACAGAGAAGAAGAAGAGTTTGGATTTGATATCCCGCTTTATCACTACCCTGGGGAGTCTCAAAGCGGCTAACATTCTCCTTTCCCTTCCTCCCCCACAACAAACACTCTGTGAGGTGAGTGGGGCTCAGAGACTTCAGAGAAGTGTGACTGGCTCAAGGTCACCCAGCAGCTGCATGTGGAGGAGCGGAGACGCGAACCTGGTTCCCCAGATTACGAGTCTACTGCTCTTAACCACTATAAAAGCCAGCCTCTTGGATCATGGCGTTGTCTCCCAAGTGAATCTTCATGCCCCGTCTCTCCCACTTCCTAATTCATCATCATCATCACCTCCTCTACGGGTGCTGCTACGTGCCCTCTGTCTTTGAGCTCTTTGCTCTCCTACTTTCAAGGCTCGCCGGGTTCTTGGAGATGGAGGGTCTGGAATGGTTTCTAATGATGTGTCAGCTGGGTGTTGTTCTGGCTCTCCCATGAGTTCCCAACTTTCCCCCTCATCTGCCTCTGAGCTGCAACCTCCCTCATACCCCTGTTGTAAATCTGTACTCTCTTCCTCTTCCTCCTTCCTAGAAGGGTCAGGATGGGGAGGTGGTCTCTACCATTCCTCCTCTGTCCAGTCCCTGACAGCCACAAGATGTGGTGACAGTCACTAGTTTAGGGGTCTTTAAAACAGGATTAGACAAATTCAGGAAGGATAGGTCAATTGACGACTGCTACTCCTGATAGCTGAATGCTACCTTCACTCTGAATACTATTAGGAGAAGGCCATTGATCCCATAGCCTCCATGTGGCCTCTCCAGATGTACCTAGATAGTCAATGGGTGGGACATGATGCTAGGCTAGAAAAGCCTTTGGTCTAATCCAGCATGGGTCTTATGTTTCTATAGCTTCCCAATATACCAATCTTTTAGTATCTTGATGACTACTGCAGTCTTAGGGTCCTTTTTAGGACTGGGCAATATATCAATATATTGCCCCAAACTGGTTTGAAGACTATATTTGTGATATCAGTTACATAGCTTTTGACCTGGCAATATATCACAAATCATGATGTGTGTTAGGGCTGGGTGATATATCGTCCAAAACTGGTTTCAAGTCCATCTCATGATATTGGTTTCATAATTTTTGACCTGGCAATATATTGTGAATTATGGTGTGTGTGTGTGTACGCACGCTATGCAAAAATCACAATGTGGGGGGAAACTGTGAAGCCAGTCAATGCCTTCATCCTTATTTCAGACATTGTGATATATCAGTATATCACAATGTTTAGCCAGTGATATATCACAGTGTTGAAAACCAGATATCGCCCAGTCCTACTGTTTGCCTCTACAGTGGTACCTCGGGTTAAGTACTTAATTCGTTCTGGAGGTCCGTACTTAACGTGAAACTGTTCTTAACCTGAAGCACCACTTTAGCTAATGGGGCCTCCTGCTGCTGCCGCGCCGCCGGAGCACAATTTCTGTTCTCATCCCGAAGCAAAGTTCTTAACCTGAAGCACTATTTCTGGGTTAGCAGAGTCTGTAACCTGAAGCGTATGTAACCCGAGGTACCACTGTACATAGTTCCATCCTTATTTTGGACATTGTGATATATCGGTATATCACAATGTTTAGCCGGTGGTATATCACAGTGTTGAAAACCAGATAACGCCCAGCCATAGTGCTTTTACACCCACCTTGCCAGCATGTTTGACACAGGATTTGTTGGGGTCTGAAGTACCCATTTCAGCTAGGATCACTTTACACTTCCTCAGTTATGCAGCCACGCTTCAGCCAATCAAAACATTTGGGAGGTGTGACAACCTGACAGTTCATCTGGCTTTTGACGCGCCCAGGGCTTTCTTCCATTCAGCCGATCATCTGTAGTCTGAAGATGACAGAGGTGACTGCTCCGAGCACCTCTTTAGCACTGAGCGCTCTGGTTTCGCAATGCCTGCTCTGATCAGCTGTTTGGCGCTGACAGTTTCAATCAGCCGTTCAGGACCAAACAGCTCCTATCACTTGCCTTCCATTTAACAGTCCTGTTTTACAGTAACTGCTGATCAGCCCCGAAACAGTTAGCCCCACGAAATCAGGATCCACATGCTTTTGGGGGGAGGGTCAACCGCAACAGAGGTTCGTGATTCTGCTTTGCAACCTGCCAGCGATGATCTGTTCTGGCCCTCCGCCATCCATCTCTGTGTTGTCACTGTCTGCCACACTCACATAATTTTAGCCAAGTTTACGATGCTGCAGGAGGACCCAGCAACTGCAGTTTCTTGCAGCTTGTCTGCTTCCATCATTTCCTGCACTGCACTAAGGCTCCTAGGCACCCCTGCTTAGGCAAACTGGCTTTAGATAATAAACTGGAATATTCCCCCACCCTCAAAAAAAGAAAGTATGGGAAGCAAGAAGAGCAAGTGAATTTTAGTGGACAACTATTTTGGAGAAGGAGGGAGGGAAAGGGAGGGAGGGAGGGAGGGAGGGAGGAAGAGAGCGAGAGAAACTTTGAAAATTGCACAGAGAAGGAGCATCTTCTTGACTTAATTCTTTCAACACCTTGAAAGATTCATTTTTTAAAAGGAAGTTCAAGTTCCAAAAGTCCAAAGTTCTAGTTCTTGTTTGTCTCTTTGCAGAACAAACCAGTTCAGCTCATGTTCAGTTCACAGTTCACAGTTCAAGTTCATTCAAACGATCTTCATAGTTCTTCCCCCCCCCCCAAGGTTCAGAATGTTACAAACTGCTGTGCTGCAGTATAAAATGTACTTTTTGCTCTATAAGACTCACTTTTTCCCTCCTAAAAAGTAAGGGGAAATGTGTGTGTGTCTTATGGAGCGAATGGAGGCTGCACAGCTATCCCAGAAGCCAGAACAGCAAGAGGAATTGCTGCTTTCACTGCGCAGCGATCCCTCTTGCTGTTCTGGCTTCTGAGATTCAGAATATTTTTTTTCTTGTTTTCCTCCTCCCAAAACTAGATGCGTCTTGTGGTCTGGTGCGTCTTATAAAGCGAAAAATACGGTACTTAAGAAGACTAAGGAAACATAGAGAGCAAAACACATTGTGGAATGAGAATTGGTTTGCTTATTTTTCCTAACGATTATGAACTTCAAACTGAAAGCCCCAAAGAGTCTAATGAAGAAAAAAAAAGGAAAACATGTAGGAGAATGAACTTGCAAGATGAACTAGACGTTGTCCCAGCAATGATGGGAACTACTTTCTGGTGTAGTTCAGAGATTTTTGAACAAACTCAGCGAATTTCATTAAACTGAACTAGCTCATTCCAACCACTGATTGTGTCACTTCTCGCAATGAGGGAACCGCCAGAAGGCCCTCGGCGCTGAATCTCAGTGTCCAGGCTGAACGATGGGGGTGCAGACGAGGCCGTTTAGGGCTATAAAGGTCAGCACCAACACTTTGAATTGTGCTCAGAAACGTATATCCGGCGCCTTGCTACAAAGATCCCTCCGGTGGAAACCCCCCCCCCCCGTTAACCAGAGTTGCCGACCTTTTTGCGGCGCTGTTAGCAGCTTTGCAGGGCTGGAGGAGGCGGGCAGTGACTGGAGGGTGGCTCCTCCGGCGGGGAAGAGACAGAGGTTCCAGACGCGGCGCTGCTTCAGCAAGGCGGCCATGGGCGGCGAGCTGATGCCAGGAGCTGATGCCCAGCCTCTGCCTCTTCCCTGGTACCCGTGCCATAGCTGTCAACCGTCCCTTATTTGGCGGGAAAGTCCCTTATCCCAGCGCCGTGTCCCGCTGCTGTTCCTTATTGATGATGTCCCTTAAATTTCCTGGGTTTTGAAGGAAGCAGCTCCTCTCCTTCCCTCCCTGCCAGCCAGGGAGGAGGGAGGCTCCAACTGTGTTGCTTGGCTGCGTTGCTCACCCAATAAGGAGTCTAAGAATGACTGGCGGGTGGAGCTTGCATGCCTTGTGCCGATCAAATCGGCCATGTTGCCTGGGGACTCGCCTTTGCTCAGCGCTTCCCAGCGGAGAGGTGACGGTGGTTTCCCTTGCTGCATCCCCTTTGCCAGGTTGCTGCGCTGTGGGAACCACCGCTTGAGGCTTCATTTGGCTGCTGGCTGGGCTTTCTGCCTTTAGCTCGGAGGGGCACATGGTGGGGGGAAAAGGAAAGGAGCTGCTTGAGTACAATGGCGGGAGGCGATTTCGTGGGGGGGGGGTTGGATTTGTTTCAGAGGCTCCTTCGATTGACTGTTATGGGGGGAAGGAAAGGAGCTGTTTGGCTAAAATCCCTTATTTTGGCTCCTGATCCCTTATTTCTGAGGCGGCTGGTCCCTTATTTTCAAATCTGTAAGTTGACAGCTATGGCCCGTGCCACGGTGGCTACAGCAAGTGGAAGCTCCAGGCGTGGCGCTGCTTCGGTGCGGCATGGCGGAAGCAGGAGAGGGCAGTGAGCCAATGCCAGGTGGCGCCACACCGTGCCCAGCCTCCGCCTCTTCCCTGGCACCCTCCAGAACCTGGCACCCTGGCGCCCCGCATCACTTGCCTCTATGGGCAAGACGCCCTTGAACATGGCGAGCTCTGTGGCATCGGAAGCAGCGGTTGGGTTGCTCCAGGAGGCTGAGGCAGGCAAGGGTCCACAGCCCAGCCCCCTTTGCTGGCTAGGTGGTGCTCACTAGCTCTGGGAGGAGATGGGTGATTCCTCAGCTGGAAGAGGCTCAGGACAGGTCAAGCCCAGATGCTGCCACTTTTGAGACTTCTTCTGTTGAAACCTTTGAATCGCCATTGTGAGACTGGCCTTTGACGTCTATCTTCAACACATGGCTTGATGTTCTGCGCCACTAGTCTGTTACATTGTATTGTTGTTGTTGTTGTTTAGTCGTTTAGTCATGTCCGTCTCTTCGTGACCCCATGGACCAGAGCACGCCAGGCACTCCTGTCTTCCACTGCCTCCCGCAGTTTGGTCAAACTCATGCTGGTAGCTTCGAGAACACTGTCCAACCATCTCGTCCTCTGTCGTCACCTTCTCCTTGTGCCCTCCATCTTTCCCAACATCAGGGTCTTTTCCAGGGGGTCTTCTCTTCTCATGAGGTGGCCAAAGTATTGGAGCCTCAACTTCAGGATCTGTCCTTCCAGTGAGCACTCAGGGCTGATTTCCTTAAGAATGGATAGGTTTGATCTTCTTGCAGTCCATGGGAGTCTCAAGAGTCTCCTCCAGCACCATAATTCAAAAGCATCAATTCTTCAGCGATCAGCCTTCTTTATGGTCCAGCTCTCACCTCCATACATCACTACTGGGGAAACCATAGCTTTAACTATACGGACCTTTGTTGGCAAGGTGATGTCTCTGCTTTTTAAGATGCTATCTAGGTTTGTCATTGCTTTCCTCCATAGAAGCAGGCTTCTTTTAATTTCGTGACTGCTGTGATCGCCTTCATGGATCCCCTTCAAGTGATCCCCTTCATGGATCACTGCCTTGCCGTGGCGAAGGGGCTTGAATAACTCAGAGAAGCTATGAGCTATGCCGTGCAGAGCCACCCAAGATGGACAGGTCATAGTGGAGAGTTTTGACCGAATGTGATCCACCTGGAGGAGGAACCGGCAAGCCACTCCAGTATCTCTGCCAAGGAAACTCCATGGACAAAGACAACAGGCATATAAAAGTTACATTGTATATGTTGTTGTTGTTGTTGTTTAGTCGTTTAGTCGTGTCCGACTCTTCGTGACCCCATGGACCAGAGCACGCCAGGCACTTCTGTCCTCCACTGCCTCCCACAGTTTGATCAAACTCATGCTTGTAGCTTCAAGAACACCATCCAACCATCTCATTCTCTGTCGTCCCCTTCTCCTTGTGCCCTCCATCTTTCCCAACATCAGGGTCTTTTCCAGGGAGTCTTCTCTTCTCATGAGGTGGCCAAAGTATTGGAGCCTCAGCTTCACGATCTGTCCTTCCAGTGAGCGCTCAGGGCTGATTTCCTTCAGAATGGAGAGGTTTGATCTTCTTGCAGTCCATGGGACTCTCAAGAGTCTCCTCCAGCACCATAATTCAAAAGCATCAATAATAGACTTTATTTCTACTTTTTGAATGATATTATTATTCTATTATATATGCTCTTACAATTATTAGCCTACATATTGTGTCTATATTTCTGTGATTGGTTCTCATTGCAATGCAGGGGTCTGCTTTTGGCAGGTGCTGCCATCAGCATATAAAAAACAAAAGGGGATCAGGGCTGAGGTGCTGTTTCTGCTCACCTCCCATGCTGATGGGCCTTAACTTGGATGCTCCTGGATATCTGCAGGACTTGTGCTTTGGTTTGGACTTTGGACGTGTGGATTGACCCTGGACTGGGGACTTGACTATCCGACTTGCTACCAGGTAGGCCAAGGGTTCAGGACACTGTGTGCTTTAAATGAATGATTTGTATACGCAGACTCGCACAGCACCAAGAGAGAACAGGGGCGTGTAAAGGAAGCAGCTGGAGTTTTCCATGTGATCTGAAGAAGCGCCGCCGGTGAGAAGCAGGGATTTAAGAGATCTGAGGAAGGGAGGAGAGAGGCTCTGTTATGTACTGAGTTGAATAGGATCCAAAATGCAGCAGTCTGATTGGTCCTAGAACAATAGGATTCAGAATGCAGCAGTCTGATTGGTCCTAGAACAATAGGCTTCAGAATGCAGCAGTCTGATTGGTCCTAGAACAACAGGATTCAGAATGCAGCAGTCTGATTGGTCCACAGGAGCCACCCAATCCAGCTCCAGGTGGAAGTGAATCAGCAGCCTGATTGGCCTACAGGAGAATTCCGGAATTAGCCAATCACGTGAGGCCCATTGTGTAAATAATGTATATAAAGCAGACATTCTGGGGGAACTTCCATTCCTCCTCACCACTATGAGCTGAATAAAGAGCATGAAATCCACTCTCGACTCTGAGTATATTTCAGGCTCCATGGGGCCAACGGGCATTTTCATAAGGCAGTGATACCCACAATCCCCACGGCGGCCCACCCTGGGATTCTCAAACACGTTCACAAGAGAGCCATTAGAGCAAATCACTCTCCCCAGCTCCCAGTTCATTTCCTTGGCTCCACTGATTTCTGCAAGGAACAGAACAAAATTCATAAAAGGAAAAGTGTGCACAGTTGCCTCCCGAAATAGATTCATTTTAGCCCGTGCTCCCCAAGCTCACGCAGCAGCCATTTCCTCCAACATGCTCCCACCTCCCGGCAACTGCCTATTCAGTGGTTGCCAGGATATCGATGTGTGAACTGCTGATGTCAGGAAAAAATAAGCTGTCCGACATAAAGGAAGAATACAGAGTAGTGTAGTGGTTAGAGTGTTGGACTAGGACCTGGGAAATGGGAATTCAAATCCCTGCTTGGTCATGAAGCTTGCTGGGTAGGCTTGACCTCTCACCCTAGAATCATAGAATCATAGAGTTGGAAGAGACCACAAGGGCCATCGAGTCCAACCCCCTGCCAAGCAGGAAACACCATCAGAGCACTCCTGACATATGGTTGTCAAGCCTCTGCTTAAAGACCTCCAAAGAAGGAGACTCCGCCACACTCCTTGGCAGCAAATTCCACTGTCGAACAGCTCTTACTGTCAGGAAGTTCTTCCTAATGTTTAGGTGGAATCTTCTTTCTTGTAGTTTGGATCCATTGCTCCGTGTCCGCTTCTCTGGAGCAGCAGAAAACAACCTTTCTCCCTCCTCTATGTGACATCCTTTTATATATTTGAACATGGCTATCATATCACCCCTTAACCTCCTCTTCTCCAGGCTAAACATGCCCAGCTCCCTTAGCCGTTCCTCATAAGGCATCGTTTCCAGGCCTTTGACCATTTTGGTCCTACCTATCCTACCTCACTGGGTTGTTGTGAGGATTAAATAGAGACCAATGTGGGATATCAGTGAAATAAATAAATTAATAGCCGAGAGGGCTGGGGAGAATGGAGACTACAGTGGTACCTTGGGTTAAGTACTTAATTCATTCCGGAGGTCTGTTCTAAACCTGAAACTGTTCTTAACCTGAAGCACCACTTTAGCTAATAGGGCCTCCTGCTGCCGCCGCACTGCCGCAGTGAGATTTCTGTTCTCATCCTGAAGCAAAGTTCTTAACCCGAGGTACTATTTCTGGGTTAGCGGAGTCTGTAACCTGAAGCGTATGTAACCCGAGGTACCACTGTACAACGCTTCCTCTCTCTGACTGGACCTAAGGGTCAGGGGTCACTTTACCCTTTTCCTTTAATGGTAATGTGGGGGAGGAAGGGAAAGGAGAATGTTAGCCGCTTTGAGACTCCTTAAAGGGAGTGAAAGGCGGGATATCAAATCCAAACTCTTCTTCTTCTTCTTAAGATGGTAGGGGATAGCTAGGACTCCTGGGTCCTAGACCCAGTTTTGAATCCCAGGAATATTTGCAAAATCCCTTCCCTATATCTGGGAATTGCAACCCCCCCCCCCCGTCTTTCTGAAACTGAGACGCAGTCTCCAGCAGCAGCAGCAGGCAGCTGGAGCAGGAGGAGGACTAACCTTGGGACGACTCTGGCTGGTTCTGTCAAAACACAAGGAGCCAGTCAGGATGCCTCTGACTGGGTCAGAGTAAGAAGATAGGCCCAAACGGTGTGCGGCTTTTAAAGTTACAGCACGGAGACTGTGTGGCACAGCAAGCACAGATGTTCTCTTCACCATCCAGCCTGTACATATTTGTTGTATGTTTAACTGGGGCAGCTGCATTCACT
The DNA here is from genome assembly GCF_964188305.1 of Podarcis bocagei. Classification (NCBI taxonomy): domain Eukaryota; kingdom Metazoa; phylum Chordata; class Lepidosauria; order Squamata; family Lacertidae; genus Podarcis; species Podarcis bocagei. Next base: position 117,650,741 of record NC_138126.1, on the reverse strand, counting down.
GAGGGGAAGTGGCGTGTGGGGAGAGCAGGGATTCCCGGCGCCTGATTTTCACAGGAGTGAATGCAAAAAGAAAAGCCTGCGCTTTTTGCATTTTCCACGATAATATGCATCTCGGATCTGCACACTGTGGATGCAGCAGTGTACTGATAAAGTCATGCTTTGTGCTTTTACAGGTAGAACCTGCGAAGCATAATATCCCACGTACAGCCTGGAAAATCAGATTCTCCACCCACCCCCTGCAAAAAGAAAAAAAGGAAAAGAAAGATTGACTGGAAATATCTGTATATCCCATCCTGAGTTTCTTTCCTAGACCCGGATCCTGCACTCTTCATTCTGATTCCCTCCTTCCTCCCAATCTGTTGATTCTATTGGACCGGGAAAAGACTTGCGGAGGTGGTTTGTTACAATGAATGGCAGCTCTGGTTCAGTTCCAGGGAAGAATGTGAAGTTAATCAAGTGCTCTCAAGGGTCTAAGGCAGTGTTTGCCTTCCACTGAACTGCTGACCATGGCTGATTGGGTCCGTAGCACATGACACAGCCACCTGCTGACGCGGGGAAAGCTCTCCTTCCTCCAGCAGCAAACGGAGCCCAAACCAGACAGCATCAAGAGCACAGGAAAGAGTGCTTTTTGCTGCTAGATGAGAACTCACCAGGGACTGCCTGCTTGGTTTTGGCTTTTACTCCTGCGGGAGGTGAGCTCGTCAGCATCGCAGGAAACTGGTTGTTGCGCAAAGCCAAACCATCCTGTCAGCCTCTGAATTCCACAGCTGGATGAAACAGTGATGGGGAACCTGTGGCCCTTCAGAGCTTCATAGAATCATAGAGTTGGAAGGGACCCCAATGACCATCTTGTCGAATGCAGGAATCTCAACTAAAGCATCCATGGCAGATGCCTTTTAGGGAGGCCTTCTGGGAGATGATATATAATGAAATGAAAAAAGTACTTAAATGTACCTTTCCTAAGAAACCAGAGGCCTTTGTCTTGGGCATTGTCGGCCAATTGGTGTCAAAGAAAGATAGGATTTTTTTCATGTATGCTACGACAGCAGCAAGAATACTTATCGCAAAGTATTGGAAGACACAAGATCTACCCACCGTGGAAGAGTGGCAGATGAAAGTGATGGACTATATGACATTGGCTGAGATGACTGGCAGAATCCGGGACTAGAGGAAAGAGACGACGGAAGAGGACTGGAAGAAATTTAAAATTTACCTTAAGGACTATTATAAACTTGGTGAATGCTAAAATGCCGAGGTGTAGAGAGAAAAAGGGACACAGCGATATATGATTAAGTTAAAGAAAAGATTAAGAGAACATATATTTGACAAAAATTATTTAGAAGCTGCTGAAATAATTTAGTAAATTGGGATGCAGAAAGGGGAGGTATGGGGAAGTCCGAGAAATGAGGGGTATGAAAAAAAGGTCATGAAATTATACTTGTTTGTTTGTCTTTTTATTTGTTTGTATTGTTTAAAAAATGTTGTAAAACCAATAAAAAAATTATTAAAATAAATAAATAAAGCATCCATGGCAGATGGCCATCAAACCTCTGCTTACAAACCTTCAGGGAAGGAGAGTCCACAGCCTCCTGAGGGAGTCCGTTCCACTGCTGAACAGCTCTTACTGTCAGAAAGCTCTTCCTGAAGTTTAGTCACTATCTCTTTTCTTGTAACTTGAAGCCATTGGTCTAGGTACTACCCTCCAGAGCAGGAGAAGACAAGCTTGCTCCATCTTCTAGGTGACAGCCCTTTAGATATCATAGCTCCTCTCATTCTCCTCTTTTCCATGCTAAACATACTCAGCTCCCTCAACCATTCCTCATACGGCTTGGTTTCCAGACCCTCCTCTGCACATGTTCTAGCTTGTCAATATTCTTCAGAAACTGAACTGGCCACAATACTTCGGGTGTTGTCTGACCTAGGCAGAAAAGACCAGGGACGCTATATTTCCGTTGATGTAGTCTAGAATAGCATTAGCTTTTTTTTAAGCTTATGGCCTACTAAGACCCCCCCCCCCAAGATCCTTTTCACATATATTATTGGGAAGCCAGGTGTTCCCCATTTTGGATCTGTGCAGCTGGTTCTTCCTGCTTGAGTGCAGAACCTTACATTTGTTCCTACTGAGATTTATTTTGGTAGTTTGGGCCCAATTCTCCAATCTGATAAAGTAATATTGAATCCTGATTCTGTCTTCTGCAGCATTGGCTACCCCTCCTAGTCTAGCGTCATCTGCAGATTTGATGAGCTTCCCCTCAATTCCTTTATCCAAGTCATTTTAAAGATGTTGAACAACAGAGCCAGGACAGACCGCTGCAGCACCCCCACTTGTCACAATATCATGGGTGACTTTGTCAAAATCCTTATTTTGAAATCAAGATACACTACGTCCACAGCATTCCCCTGATCCACCAAACTTGTAACGCTACCAGAAACCCATGCTGTGTCTTCGTGATCACAGCATCCTTTTCTAAGTGTTCACTGACCAGCTGTTTAATGATCTATTCTAGGACCTTTTCTGGTATTGACATCAAGCTGATCGGTTGGTGGATACCTGAGTCTTTTTTCTCTCTCCCCCCCCCCACTGAAGATGGGAGCAACATTTTCCTGCTTCCAATCTGCACAGTCCCCGAGAAACCTCAAAGATTATAGACAGAGGCTCTGGGATCAAAAGTGCAAGCTCTTTAGTATCCTTGCATGGCCAATAATTAGGGATGGTGGTAACTGGAGTCCAGCAACATCTAGAGGACAACAAGATGGCTACCTCTGGTCTAGTACAATTAGCACCTGCTTCTGGGTGGTGTTCCTGATCATGGCTTAATTTCTGGATTTTGTCCAAGGAGAATCCAGGGCAGTGTACATGCCATGCATTTAAAACTCATTTAAAGCACGCACACACACCCCACAAGGAATCCAGGGGACTGAAGCTAACCCTTCACAGTACTACAATTCCCAAAACCCTTCACAAGCTACAGTTCCCAGGATTGGGGTGTGCATGCGCTTTAAGACAAGAAGCTGCCTTGTAATGATTCAGACAATTGTCCAGTCTAGTTGAGTAGTGCCGACAAAGGTCTGTATAGTTAAAGCTATGGTTCTCCCAGTAGTGATGTGTGGAAGCGAGAGCTGGACCATAAAGGTTAATCACTGAAGAATTGATGCTTTTGAATTATGGTGCTGGAGGAGACTCTTGAGAGTCCCATGGACTGCAAGAAGATCAAACGTATCCATTCTGAAGGAAATCAGCCCTGAGTGCTCACCGGAAGGACAGATCCTGAAGCTGAGGCTCCAATACTCTGGCCACCTCATGTGAAGAGAAGACTCCCTGGAAAAGACCCAGATGCTGGGAAAGATTGAGGGCACAAGGAGAAGGGGACGACAGAGGATGAGATGGTTGGACAGTGTTCTCGAAGCTACCAGCATGAGTTTGACCAAACTGCAGGAGGCAGTGGAAAACAGGAGTGCCTGGCGTGCTCTGGTCCAGGGGGTCACAAAGAGTCGGACACGACTAAACGACTAAACAACAAAAGTTGAGTAGTGTCTACTCTGGCTGGCAGCATCTCTCCATGATTCTAGACAGGGGTCACTCCCAGTCTGCTAGGAAATGTTGGGGATCCAACAAGGGACTCTACCCTGACCTAAGCCCTTCCCTTCATTTTAATGGGCATTGAGTGCTACAGCAAATAACACCACTTCTTTGGTCTTACTGAGGGTGGGAGGGAGAAGATGAAAAGAGCCACTTGTGCAAGCCCAGGGACCTCTTGGCCTATTACATATTTAGGTATACACCATAGGAGCCACCTCCTAGGGGCCAAGACACCTCCACCACCACCCACCCACCCCCCGTTGATGGGCATTGCCATTCAAATGGTACCTGCCGACCAATTTGTGTGTGATCAATTATGAGGGGTGAGGCTTACCTGGGCCCCCACCCCAAAATTTTATTCAATTTGGCACCCCTGGGTTTTTTGTTCTTTGGATAAACCTGAAACCTTGGAGTGAGAACGTCAGAATGCAACACCCAGCCTGGTCTGTGCGTGTACAAGGAGTATTGCATAGGCACACTATTCAAGATAAAGCAGCATGGTATAATATACTTAATAGCAAGCCCTGCATCATGGGTGCAAATCGGACCTTTCCCAGGGACGCAGTGAACGGCCATTTGGACCTGGCTAACTCAGCTGGATGGGACACGGGTGGCGCTGTGGGTTAAACCACTGAGCCTAGGACTTGCCGATCAGAAGGTCGGCGGTTCGAATCCCTGCGACGGGGTGAGCTCCCGTTGCTCGGTCCCTGCTCCTGCCCACCTAGCAGTTCGAAAGCACATCAAAGTGCAAGTAGATAAATAGGTACCACTCTGGCGGGAAGGTAAACAGTGTTTCTGTGCGCTGCTCTGGTTCGCCAGAAGCGGCTTAGTCATGCTGGCCACATGTACGCCGGCTCCCTCGGCCAGAGTCGGCCACCACTGGACCTAATGGCCAGGGGTCCCTTTACCTTTACCTTAACTCAGCTGGATAGAGCATGGTGCTGATAATGCCAAGGTTGCAGGTTCGATCCCCGTATGGGACAGCTGCATATTCCTGCATTGCAGGGGGTTGGATTAGATGTTTCTCGGGGTCACGCACCTACAATTCTATGTGCCCCAGGGTTGTGGGGCGGGGGAGCACCATTTAACAATATGCCCGGCGTTGGGCGAACCGTCAGCTCGTGTGAGCTCCCGAAGCGCAATGAATGATGGCGTGAATAGGTCTCTGAATGCTCTGCGTGCGGGAGGGAGGCCGACGACGCGGGACTTTGGCATCAGTTCAGAGAAAAAAGCAAAACGTGAATGGGAGGCCGCTGCGGGAGCGGGGAAGACTCTTGATTTTCTCTCGCTCTCTCTAGCACACACGTCCCCGGCCTCAGCTTGCAACAGCTCCTGCTGCCGGCGCGCACACCCTACGCCGCCCCCTGCAATCCCAGATTGGGCACCTCCAAGCGCGGCGAGCCGCTCTCCTCCTCCTCCTCCTCGCGCACAGGCGCGCGCACTCACACACTCGCACGGCGCCCAAGCCTCGCCGCTGCTGCCGCCACCCGGCGATCTCTCGTAGGGGCTCCCGGCTCGGCCAGCCAGCCCTGCCAGCCCACTTGGGCCCTGACTCCCGTGGGAGACGCGGCGAATTCCTGCGGATCCTCCTCCTCCTCCTCCTGCCTCGGAGCCCGGCGCGATTCCCTCCCTCGGCCGCCCCGCCCCGAGGAGCAGCCGCCGCGCTCGCCACCAGGGGAGAGGATGCCTGGCTTTGGCACCGAGACACGCGCCGCCGCCGCCGCCGCCGCTGCTTAGTCGCGCTCAGCTGCCTGCTTTCCGGCCCCGATCGCCTTTCTTTGATTCCAGCCAGGAAGGGAGAAGGAGGAGGATCCTCTCCGCCGCCGCCGCCACCTCCTCCTCATCCCCGCCGCCGCCAGGTGCCGCCTGGGCTCGGGTACCCTTGGTGCTCTCGCCGTGCGCCTTTGCGCTTCGCAGCCTCTCCAAAAGCCCCGCACGGCCAGCCCAGCCGGCGAGCATTCCATCCCTCGGAGCGCTAGCTCCCGGCTGCCGACGCTGGCCCTGCTTCCAGGTTTGCATGCTCGGCGCGTAAAGCGGGACCGCGCGGGGTGGGGAGGGGAATTGGTGGGGTAGGAATGGGGGGGGGATTCCCACACACCAGAGTCGTGGCTACGCTGGGGAGATGGGGGCGGAGTGGGGGGCTAGCCCTAGGTTTGTTCGCCCCTGGTGAAGCCTCCAGAGGGGCGCCACAAATACGCAGGGAGGGAGGTGGTGGCCAAAGTGGATTATGGAGCCGGGGGTGAAATAAAGCCCCAGCACACGCGCGCGCACACACACCCCGGGTTAAAGGGGCAGCCGGGAGAAGGGGTGCTCTCCGGGAACCGGGAAGAGCCAGAGAGGAAGGGGAGGGCGCCTCGGCGTCGATCTCGTCCTCTCCCCCAGACGACGGCTTGGCTTGGGAGGCGGGGAAGGGGAGGTGGCGGGGTTCGCTCTCTTCCCGAGCAGGTGTGGAGGGATCCGAAGAGGGCAGGCGCTCACCCGGCGTCGCCGCTTTCCTCTCGTCTCTCCCCACAGATCTGCTTCTCCTTCCCTGTCCCAGGCCTGACCATGATGGACCTGAAGGTGGATGAGGAGGAGGTGGAGAACGGGCATCCAGTGAGCATCGAGGCGTTCGCCAGCAATTCCACGCTGCACGGCCTGTCGCACATCTTCTCGTACGAGCGCTTCTTCGCCAAGCGCGTCTTCTGGACCCTTTGCTTCCTGGGCTCCTTGGCCATGCTGGTCTTCGAGTGCAACGAAAGGATCCAATACTACTTCCTCTACCCGCATGTCACCAAGCTGGACGAAGTGGCCACTTCCCACATGACCTTCCCGGCCGTCACCTTCTGCAACCTCAATGAGTTCCGCTTCAGCCGGGTGACAAAGAATGACCTGTACCACGCTGGTGAGCTGCTGGCCCTCCTCAATAGTCGGTAGGTCCCAGTGCGGCGGTTGGGCGATGGGCCTCCGTGCCCGCCGAGCGGGGTACCCAAGCGCACATCGCTGCGGGTTGGCGTTCAACAGTTAGGGCACCTGCGGCCCTTGCATGTTGTGCACCCGATGTGTGTGGGGGGGGGTGTTTGGGGACTTTGTGCACCAAAGTGTGTTCTATGGACACAGTTCCCGGACGGGTGCATAAATGGGGAGTTGCCTGTAATTGGAATTTGCTAGCTTGACACCTTTCAAGATGTGCATTTTTGTATGCCTGGCCACTTGCATAGGCTACACCGCAGGCCCAGAAACGTCAGGCTAGATCCAGTGGCATGCGCTGGGCATGCCACACATGTGGCTCCTTGCAAGTGCTGCACATGCGGGTGAAACACCCCTGGCAACGTGGCACCAGGCGCCTCTTTTTTCAGTCATGTTCCTTTAAGGCTCTTCAAAACGGATTTATCCCCCTACTGTGGATACAGCTGTGAGCATTGCTTGCACTTCTGATTGCTTCCTTCCTTCAATGCAGCTTTTCACGCTTTTGTGTCTGAAGCCTCATCACACACACACTTCCCGGTACTTAACAGAGCCGGTCCCTATGGGAACAGGGTAACGTTTACAACCAATTAGACAGGCCCTGAAGAAGGCCCCACCCTGGCATTCTTACAGGCACGATCCCTTACAGTTCCCTGCAGGTGTGTTCGAGGAGATCCAGGGATAAGGCCACTAAAACTCACACCTGTATGTGGCTCTTGCGAGAGGGCAAGAGACCCTTTGGGTTTTCTGGAAGGCTGGCTAGCACAGGAGTTATGCAGCAGGAGTTTCTTTGCCTTGTCTCTGTAGCAGAGCTCTCTGCTTGTTTTAGTGGCTGCTCTTAAGTGCTCCGGAGCACGAACCCTAAGGAAGAAGCCCCATGTGCATTTCACCGCAACTCATCCAGGCACCTCTCTGCCCTCTGCTGGAGAGAATCGCAACTCCTTGGCAGTGCATCGCGGTCCAATTATATTCCCAACCGCCGAGGGAGGGAGGAAAGTCTTGTTGCTAAGTTTGCATGGGTTTCTAAGTCAGGATGGCCCAGAATTCAGCTCGCTCAAATGCTCTCACATCCCTCTGACTCAACGGGGATGTTGTAAATCCATTCTGTATGGCAGAATCTTGTCCTACCCGGTGCCTGATTTTTTGATTTGTTGTTGACCAGAATCTTAGGCTGTATAAAAAGGCAGTGTTGTGCAGAATGGTCCGTTTTGAATGGGGCTTCCTTTTTTTTAAAAGCCTACTCCTTATTTAAAAGGCCACTGTACCATAACATCTGGGCAGATGGCCCCTTGTTTCAGAGCATAAGAAACATATGAAGAGCCCAGCTGGATTGGACAAGAAGTCCTAGTCCAGAGGTCCTTTTCCATCCATGGCCAGCCAGAAGCTTCTGGGAAACTTACAAGGCAGCAGCCCATCCCTGGTATCAATGTCCCAAATTTTTGGTATTAATGAAGTGACATAACTGCAGCTGAACATGGAGGGCCTATTTAGCTGTCAGAGCTAATAGCTGTAATAGACGTCTCCTCTGTGCATTTGTCTAATAACTCTTCTCTTTCCTCACCCTGAGCTGTCTAAGCTATTTGCTGTTTCTACATCTTGTGCCAGCACAACCCATAAGTTAAAATGGGGCATTTTGTAGGCAGCAGCTGCCCGGGGTCAGGCTGATAGTCAGATCCATTCTACTTCCAGCAGTGGCCAAATCAAAATGGACCAGCAAGCTAAAAGAATGCTGTTCCTCCTGGCTTGTCTCTCTGGATGTTCATGGTCTCTGGAACAGAAGTCCACAGTTTTTGACTGGGCTTGGCAGCTGTTGTCTCAAGTAGTGGAGCTCAGCTTTCTGGCTTCCTGGTCTACGAAAGTAACATAAGCAATGCCCTTCTTTTTGCGATCATTTCTTGGCAAGGGGGTTTTAGCAAGCAAGAAGCAGCAGGCTGTGTGTGCACATGTTTGAAGCGATGGTTCTCTAGTGCAGTTCTCTATGTGCAAAATGTGCCATCTGGTGATGAATCTGGATTTCTGAGAATTGTAGTAAGTAATATTGTGGGTGGGGGTGGAGCCACATCTCTTCACCCAGCCTTAATGATCGTGAGGTCTCATGAAAAGCCGGCAATGTGAAGTCCCAAGGCCTGTCATAATTGCTGGTCTCGCTCTGCCTGCTCCCATGGGTTCCAGTTATATTCCTTCAGCCACGCAACTTCCCTGCTGCATCTTTCTCCCAATGCACAGCTCCATGCAAAAATATTTCAAATTACGATCCAGTGTGTGATGCAGAACACTGCACACAATTAATCACATTTATGCAAAGTAAGCAAAATGTACACATGCCTTGTCAAATTGGCTTGGTTTGAGATTTCGTGTTGGAGAACTGGGTTTATTTTATTTTGAGCAACATCTGAGTAGTTTTGCGGCTGGCCCTAGCCGTCTCTGAAAGTGGTATCTTTTATTTCTATCAGGCGCTGTGGGACAGATTCTGATCCCCTGGTCCTTGAACCACTAGGTCCACTGGTAGGAGGAGGAGCTTATTGCAGGCAGCTTGAGACTCTGGCATCATAACCTAGAAACCTCCTGGTCCTTGGAACTGGGTGACCCCAGTCAGCCAGCCCTGTACTGCTGGCTGATAAAAACTTCCCAGATCAGCTGCACTCTATGAATAAATGGACAACTCGTTCTAGGTAATGGTGGGATGGATTTGAAGGTGCAAAAGTCTAGGACCCCACTGAGCAGAAGAACCAGGAGGGTTCCCCAGTGCAGCAGAACTGACTTGTCAGAGTTTGCAATAAGTTTAGTACCATCCAAAACTGGGGTTGCCAACCTTTTGGAGCCCTCAGGCACCTTTGCAAACTGGAGAACTGTTGTGAGCAACACACACACACACACACACAAAACAACCAAGCACAGCCTGCATTCTGCAATATTGGCTACAATAGAATATTTCTTTTAAGTCTAATTTCCTCCCCCCCTTTTTTAAAAATTATTGATACAGCAAGAAAAAAGGGAAAAAAACACAAATACAAAATTACACACAGGAATAACCATAGACACATAATTTTCTTAACAAACAATAAAACATATATTGGTCTTAACACTAAAGGCCCAACCTCCCGTCTATTCCATATTCCATATTTCAATTTCATATTACTTATTGCCAGTACACACTTTGATCATAATTAAACTTTTTCTTAATATAGCTAATTTCTTAAATCTACCTTTCAACTATTACTGAAGTTCCTCGAATACTGCAACAGCATTCTTTCAAGTCTAATTTCAATGGGAGGAGGGCAGGTGGCCTTGTGGGCACCAGGGAGGGCCTCTGTGGGCACATGTACAATCACAGGGTGCATGTTGGCAACCTGTGGCCTAAAGAGAGGCCACCCCATAAGATCTTTTTTGTCCAGGATCTAAAGTTTCCCAGTTGTCCCACTGCCTCCAGGCTATTCCTCTGTGCCTGTCTGCTCCAGGAACTTCCCAGTCTTCTGGCATATCATTTATTTTTATTGACTACTATTTTATTATTTGTTAAATTTATGTACCGTCCTTCTTCAAGAGATCTCGGGGCAGTTCACAGAATAAGACACAAGATGAAACACAGTAAATAATTAAACCCAAACAACAAAACAATAACCCCCTCCCCTTTCCACAGCTGCATTTCAAAGGCTGTAGAATATTGATCAGCCAGAGGCCTGGTTGAAGAAGAACGTTTTATTTTTTAAAAGATGCGCTTAAGTTTTGAAACACAACAACACACAAGGGAAGTGGAGAGCAACAACTGTGCGGAGCACATTATTGCCGTTGGAATAAAATAAACAGAAGGTTCCCTATACTTTTGCAGACATGTTCATAAAACAGATTCCGCAAAGGGACATTTTGGATGTAAGAGCCAGATATCAATAAAGTAGCCTTGACATATCATTTATTTTTTAAAAAACCAACCCAAAACATTCACCGCTTTCCACAAAGAAAGAAAGAAATTACTTTTGCACACTGGTTAGCAGCAAGAAAAATAAGAACCACCACATTTCAGGGACATACCATGCTTAGTGAGCTTCAGCATCTGAGATGTTGGCACAGTCCTGAGTCTGGGTCTTCCAGGGATTGTGTGAGGATATCAATAGAAGCCAAATTATGTGTCATCATTCCCATAGGCTCCTTAAAGGTAAAGGGACCCCCTGACTATTAGTGACCGATTCTGGGCTTGCGGTGCTCATCTTACTTTATTGGCTGAGGGAACCAGCGTACAGCTTCCGGGTCATGTGGCCAGCATGACTAAGCCGCTTCTGGCGAACCAGAGCAGCACACGGAAACGGCGTTTACCTTCCCGCCGGAGCGGTACCTATTTATCTACTTGCACTTTGACGTGCTTTCGAACTGCTAGGTTGGCAGGAGCAGGGACTGAGCAACGGGAGCTCACTCTGTTGCGGGGATTCGAACTGCCGACCTTCTGATCGGCAAGTCCTAGGCTCTGTGGTTTAACCCACAGCACCACCATATAGGCTCCTTAGGCCAATCCATTTGCTACATTTGCAGATGTCACTGGCCCCAACCACTACCGAATTCCTCCGTTACATGCCCTACTGACATCGTAGTTGTCTATAAGGAAGCGGCTCATCCCATACCACAAAGGGGATGCTTGAATTCTCCCACAGATTTCATGTGCCAGAAATGAACCTGAACTCTGGGCAGATGCGCCCATGTTAGGGAAAGCGAAAGGTGTGAAATACTTAGAGTCTTCAGGCAGAGCAGTAGAGATGGGTGAATCTGTCAATTTTAGAATCTTATTTTTCCAGTCTTAAGTTTGGTTCTCCACATCTCTGCCTTAGTTTGCGCAAAAGTCTTCGCAAAAGTCAGTTAGCAGTCTCGTGCACTTTTCTCCAAATCGGCATCTTTTTGCAAGCCATTTTCCTAAAGATAACGTATCGTTTGCATGTTATCATGAATATATGCATTTTTATGCACACAGTCACCTGATGTATGCATCTTTGTAATAATATATTATATATATATACCCCACTGGGTTTCCCCAGCCACTCTGGGCGGTTTACAGCATATATAAAACATAGTAAAATATCAAACCTTAAAAACACATTTTGTTGTTGCTTCTCCTGGAGAACCACTACAAAAGTTGGAGAAGTATGAAGGTCAGAGGATGGCTGCATTTTGGTTCACAAACTGTTTCAAGAAGTGCAAATTGCCAAGCCAAATTTCTTTCTGATCCATATGCTGGGATTTAGTCGGTTTGCAATTAATAATAATTAAAAAAAAACCTAAGCCAAAATGACCCAAATTTTCCATCAGGCGCAGAAAATTCCACAACTGGCATAGATTTAAGCAAACATTCATATATTGTATTATAAAAAAGATCTAACTAAAAAAGAAAGAAAGCAAAGATATGTTTGGGGGAAGGAGAAAGAACCCCCCCCCCACATTTTTTGCCCTCATCTCTGTAGCACAAAATATTTGTTACTCATGTAAAAAAAAAAAAAACCCACCCAGATGTTATACCTTTGAAAGTTGCAGTTGCAGTTTTTAAAGAGAAAAGTAACAGCATAGTCTTGAGAATGCCAGACTGCTCTTGGAAGGAATTGAGACCCGTTGCATATTATCTCAGAGGTAACACGGTGCTTTAATTACACCATGCTTTAATTGCACATATGTCTGTGTGCTGCAAGCTTCTCACAGTCGATTGCCTGTAATGGCAATGTCCCAGAATACTTCAGACCCTACCCTTCCACGTTGCAGTGCTCCTAGACTGCCCTCCATCAGCTCCTCTCTTGCACAGGGACACCAGAGGGCATGGTGGCTCCCTGTGGACATAGCAAACAACCCAGCAAAACGGGGAGACTCGAATGGACCCATTTCTCCCCTTGGGACTGAGCTGTGTGTTTTCCTTCAGGTACGAAATCCCAGACACCCAAATGGCTGACGAGAAGCAGCTGGAGATCCTTCAGGAGAAGGCCAATTTCCGCAACTTCAAGCCGAAACCCTTCAACATGCGGGAATTCTCCGACCGAGCCGGCCACGACATCCAGGAAATGCTGCTTGCCTGCACGTTCCGTGGGACGCCGTGTGACCCCAGTGACTTCAAAGTGGTGAGTCGCCGTTTCTTGGATCCAGTCTCTGGAAAGCGAAAGGCTTTGACTGCTGTGAAACTGCTGGTAGACATGGCTTGGTGCTCATGTTGGGTGGGGAGAGAAAGTCTGTCCATGGCAGGTGAGATGAAACAGAGGCCAAAATCTGTCAAGAGTAAGAGAGTGTGTATATACCAGAAGCGTGTTATCTCTGATGGGCAGAGAGACACAAACCATGTACGAAGGACCGAAGTCAGTCAGGGCCTATAACAGATATCCTCGTTCTTCTAGGCAGAGCTGAGACCTTGCTGGAGTCTTGGGCTGTGTGCATTAAACCTGAGTTGATTGTATCTGTGGCAACTGTGTGGACATATTGATGCCTTGTGGTCGACATGGCTAAGACTTCTGAAGAGCGTGTTTGTGTGCTGATGCAGGGATTTCTGTCTTTGTGGATACCACAACAAGATTTAGAGATGCCTTGATTCTCCCCTCCCCAGTCCCAATAAGATGTGGGAGAAAAAGTCCTGTGGGGAAAACTGAGCATCGCTTGCCTTCTCTTCACTCGGCCTTGACATCGTAAGGCCTGTGCAGAGAGGCTCGTTGCTACGAAGGCCTCTCCTAGCTGTAGATTTGTATATCTCTTGATATGGAATGGGGTTTGCACCATGCCTGTCTGTTCACCATCTGAATTATTTTGATGCTCGGTGCTATTGGATTGTTGTGGTGACTCATGTGAGCTTTTAAGCGGATGGGCTTGCGTTGCGTGCGATGCTTTATCAGATCTGGAAGACGGCTACCGGGCGGAGGATCTCGCAATGTGCCTCGGATGCGATTGGGGAAAAACGGAAGGGCAGCCAGCCCGATTTGTGGCTTCTTTTGCGTCGGACTGACATGGCTTGTTTGCCTCAACCTAGAGGAAAGCAGCACAAAAACTATAGGGAGGCTTCTGTTGTCGTGAGTGTAGCCACCAAGTCACTTAAAACCTCCACCTCAAGATGGACAGTTGCAATAATGGCTCAAGCTCCCTAGCAAGGGAGTTTTGTTTTTAATGAGAGCAGGGGAAGAGGCAGAATTATGTGACTGCTAAAATATATTGCTACCCCCACAGGAGGACTACAGAGAGAAAAAATAAAGTCTGGAAGTGACAGGGATGTGGGTACCAGCATCCTCAAGCAGCATATTCAGCCCATTGATCATCCATTTGATCCAATCAGATGCACAAACTGGGTTAAGAGGAAGGGTTAGGATGCAAACCTTATAGCTTGTTGTTGTTTAGTCGTTTAGTAGTGTCCGACTCTTCGTGACTCCATGGACCAGAGCATGCCAGGTACTCCTGTCTTCCACTGCCTCCTGCAGTTTGGTCAAACTCATGCTGGTAGCTTCAAGAACACTATCCAACCATCTCGTCCTCTGTCATCCCCTTCTCCTTGTGCCCTCCATCTTTCCCAACATCAGGGTCTTTTCCAGGGAGTCTTCTCTTCTCATGAGGTGGCCAAAGTATTGGAGCCTCAGCTTCAGGATTTGTCCTTCCAGTGAGCACTCAGGGCTGATTTCCTTCAGAATGGAGAGGTTTGATCTTCTTGCAGTCCTTGGGACTCTCAAGAGTCTCCTCCAGCACCATAATTCAAAAGCATCAATTCTTCAGCGATCAGCCTTCTTTATGGTCCATATGGTCTATATGGTATAGCTAGGGGTGTCTAAACTCTGCACTAAAAGTAACCAATGGTTTATACTGGGTCGTAGCTCCATGGTGTGACATTTTTGTGCGGAAGGTCCCAGATTCAGTCACTGGCACCTTCAAGAAGGACAAGGAGAGACTCCAATCTTGAAACCCTGGAGAGCTACAGTACTTTCAGCAACTGTTGACAATACTGAGCTGGATGGGCTAACTCAGTAAGAGATGGCTGCACAGAATCTTAGAACTGTTGAGTTGGAAGGGACCATGAGGGACATCTAGTCTACCCCCCCAATGCAGGAATCCCCAATGTGGGGCTCGAACACACAACCCTGAGATTAAGTGTCTCATGATATTCCATTCCTAATTTCTGGCTGGTTGCAGGTGGGTTTTCCAGATAGCTTTTTGCCACCAAGGGCTTGCCTGGAATTCCACTTGCCATAATGGAGCTGGAAGTATCAAGTACAGTGGTACCTAGCAAGATGAAAATAATCCGTTCTGTGATTCTCTTCGTCTAGCGTTTTTTTCGTCTTGCGAAGCAAGCCCATTGAAGGTTTAGCGGATTAGCGCTATTAGCGGCTTTTAGCAGCTTTTAGCAGCTTATCTGCTGATCGGATCAGCTGATAAGCGGCTTAGCGGCTTAGAAAAAGGGGGGAGGGGGGGAAAACCAGCAGGAACTCGCAAGACATTTTTGTCTTGCGAAGCAAGCCCATAGGAAATTCGTTTTGCGAAGCACCTCCAAAATGGAAAACTCTTTCGTCTAGCGAGTTTTCCGTCTTGTGAGGCATTCATCTTGCGGGGCACCACTGTATGTAAATTGAACAAAGTTGTCTGCGTTTGTTTGTTTGTTTGTTTGTTTGGCAATAATTGTTTTGCAATGAGAGGGAGGGAGACTGGGCTTCAGGGCCAGCTCACCTGTGAGGCAAGCTGACACGACTGCCTCAGGCAGCAAGATCAACAGGGACAGCAGATCCCGATGTGGACCTTGTTCCCTCCCTTGTTCCTGATGTAGATCCTCAGTCACCCCTTCTTCCCTGGCAGGGAGGACGCCATTTTGTGGTTCACCTCAGGTGGCAAAATGTCTTGGGCCGCCGCTGCTGGGCTGTCAGTGTGTGTGGTACCTTTCAGGATTATATAGGCAACACCGTGGCATTGCTTTTTTTTAAGCAGGAACTCGCCGGAACTCAGGTGGGTGCTATTGCCATTCTAAGAGAATGAGAGAGGTGTTCATGGTGAGTTCTGGCACCTCTTTTTCTAGAAAATAGTACTGGGCAACAGATGGGTATCTGTTTATAGAGCTTATAGACTAAAACTTACAGATACAGTGGTACCTTGGTTCTAAAACTTAATACGTTCCATAAGTCCGTTCCAAAACCAAAGCATTCCAAAACCAAGGCAGACTTTCCCATAGAAAGTCATGCAAAACGAATTAATCCGTTCCAGACTTTTAAAAACAACCCCTAAAACAGCAATTTAACATGAATTTTACTATCTAACGAGCCCATTGATCCATAAAATGAAAGCAATTATCTATGTACTGTACTATAAAATAAATAAGACGGAATTGTAGATGATAAAAATTAAAAATAATTGTTTTTCTTACCTGCACTGATGGTAGTCATTGTTTGGATGGGGGACTTTTATCCATTTCCGCAGTCACACAATCAATCAATCAGTAGCTGAACTGGGTTCCACACAGTCACAAAAATTAATTGAAAAAGCCTCAAAAACAAAAACGCAAAATAAATAGCAAAAACAAAAGTGCCAAACTTAATCAGTTCTGGAAGTCCATTTGACTTCTGAAATGTTCAGAAACCAAAGCACGGCTTCTGATTGGTGCAGGCGCCCCAGAAACAATAGCTGACAGCCGCATTGGATGTTCAGCTTACAAAAAACGTTCGAAAACCGGAACTTACTTCCAGGTTTTTGGAGTTTGAGAACCAAGGCGTTTGAGAACCGAGGTAGTTGGAAACAATACAGGGAGGGAAAGAGAAACGTGAGCTGTTGTTACCTGAACCTTGTTTATAACTGGGAATGGAGATGAAGAGGATAAGTCAAAGGCCCGTGTGGGGGAAGTGGGGCTTGAGGAGGATGGATCTGAAGGAAAGGAGAGCGGTGGTGCCATGTACACATCACAGAGAGGCAGCTGCGCATGTAAGGAGCAGCAAGGGGGAACAGGCAGAGATCATTTGAGAGAGCGGGGAGAGACCTTCAGTAGGCTGAGAAGGTGAGAGAGCTGGAGGAGAGACGTAAAGAGAATATAAAGGAGCAGGAATATAAAGAGGGAAAACAAAAGAGGCAGAAGGGAGCAAGGTGGGGCAAGGCCACAGATCTCTTTAAATGTAAGGACAAGGACCCCAAAGGGGATGGGAAGCCAACAAAAGGCACCAAAAGGAACATCACATGCTCTGAGTGACAAGAGAGGTAAATATTTTTGACAGCAGAGGTTTGGAATAGAAGCGAGATGACGGAGGGAACGAGGAAGTCTGAAGTTGAGGTTGCCGCAACAGTCAAGGTGGGAGATGAGTACTTGGGCATGGACCAGAATTTGACCCGGGGCAGAGTAATATTTTTTTTTGGGGGGGGGGTGTTACATTGTGCAGGCACTGTCCTACCACTGGGGTGATGGATCTCCTTGCTGGCTTTGAAGATTTCCCCAGCAATCAAGCCTGCTTTTATTTCCCTAAGGGCTTCTTTAAAAAATAAAAATAAAAAAGGAAAAGACATGTATGATCTGTTGTCTCTTTCTGGTTATGGAGTGCTGAGTGCAGTCTTGATCTCTGCACTAATGTGGTGCAATTGCAGAAATGTGCCTTCTTCCTTGTGGCTTGAGGATTTAGATGCCCAGATTTAGGGAGAACATACCCTGAAGGAGCAAAAGTCTTCTGGGCTGGGGAGGTGGCACAGGGCAGAATACCACATCAGTTGGAGATTTACATGCAGAAAAGTGGACAAGAGATCTCATACTTTCAGCGTCCTGAGTGGTTAGATCACACTTGCTGTACAGCTGCTACCTCCAGCTTCTCCTGGCTATGCTTACATTCAACAGTAGCATGATGCTGGCTGTCTACAAAGCTGTGGGGCTGAGACTTTTTCATAATGAGTCTCTATGTTCAGCCATGGAAGGGCAGTTGGTGGCTAGCTTGGAGCTCCCAGCTTTCAAGGCAAGGGAAAGCCTTCTGCTTCGTATGGCAACACACCTATACTGAGACAGCATGGGACCAGCATATTTGGAGGACAATTTCTTCTAGGGTTGGGTGATAAATCGATTTGAAGTCTATACAGTGGTACCCTGGTTCTTGAACTTAATCTGTTCCGGGAGTCCGTTCGACTCCTGAAAGAGTTCGAAAACCAAGGCGCAGCTTCTGATTGGCTACAGGAGCTTCCTGCACTCAAGCGGAAGCCGTGTCAGACGTTCGGCTTCCAAAAAATGTTTACAAACCAGAACACTTACTTCCAGGTTTGCATCGTTCGGGAGCTAAGCCGTTCGAGTACCAAGGTACCAGTGTATTGTGATACTGGTTTCATAATTTTTGACCTGGCAATATATTGCAAATCATGATGTGTTCGGACTGGAATGGATTACGTTCAAAAATCGAGGTACCACTGTTTTGCGAATCATGATGAGTTTGTGTGTGTGTGTGTGTGCTCGTGCGCTATGCGGAAATCACAATGTGGGAGAAACCATGAAGGCAACCAATGCTTCTCTCGATTCTTGCAGCCCCTGTTAACTCTGCCTGCTCAGCTCTCCCTTCCTTCAGGAGGCAGCAAGTCCCAAGAGCAGGCGCCAGCAAAAATCACGATGCGGGGAAAACCGTGAAGCCAGCCAGTGCCTCTGCATAGTTCCATCCTTATTTCAGGCATTGTGATATATTGGTATATCGTGATGTTCAGGCTGGTGATAGATCGCAGTGTTGAAAACCAGATATCGCCTGCTCTAGCCTCTTCCCATTCAAATCCTGCTCCCGCTCTGCATTGCACATCAGAGACCCTGCAGTGCGTTCCATTCCTCTTCGGAGGCACATGTGGTTGGGATACAAGGCAGGGCCTTTTCAGTTGTGGCACCCAGGTTGTGGAACTCCCCCCTCTAGAAGGGCTCAGTTGGCCCCCACCCTGCTAAGACTCAGAGGAGAACTGTAGCTCAGTGGCAAAGCATTTGCTTTCCATGCGAAAGATCCCAGGGAGGGCTGGGAAGGACTCCTGCCCCAAACCCTGGAAGGTTTCTGCCATTCATTTCAGCAACAGTACAGAGCTAGATAAACCGATGTTCTGACTCTGTATCAGGCAGCTCCCTGCATTTTTTAAAAATTGCTTTTTGTTTCGGTTTGAAGTTTAATCTCCCTGTGTTGATTATGCTTTGTTTTGTTCTGCTCCTGGCTTTTATTCTGTTTAATTGATGTCATTGTGTGCCGTTTGCTTTGTCGCAAGCCGCTTTGAGGCACCGTTTTAAGGAGAAACGGCAAAATAAAAGAGCGATTGGAATGTCTTAGCCGAGAGGAAGAGCAGAACCAGAAGCTGTTGGTATCTATGGGGTCAGATCAGTAGGAGCAAGTGCCGCAAACGCCTTCCCCTAAACATGAGCCAGGATCTTTTGCAATTCTCTCTTAACCATTTCAGAGCAGGGAGAGAGCCCCGCTGAATAGGGATCAACGTTTTGGCTGCCTCCCCAAATTAAACCATTAGCTAATGCGACCGTAGGACAGAATGGAGAGGAGGAGATAGGATCAAGCAGACGTTTGTCCCTTTGCTGAGGAGCTGCATCTCCTAGCCATAGGTTCACATCTAAGCACACCCAGTTTATAAACCATGGTGCTCATTGTGCACACGTAAAACCCTCCCAGGAAAGCAGCAATCGTATTGATCATCCATGGAGCTAAATGCTTTCCTTCCAGTCCTCCAAACAGCTGACAGGCCCTGTGGCTGCTTTTCTAGGGGGAGGAACGCCAAGTGTGCAGCCCTGACAGCAAGATCGGGGGAGAAACTGAATGCACGGCACCCATTTGTACAGGAATCCACAAGACGGGGGACGACGCCTGGTCCGTAATCCCAATTACCAGCTTTCCTGGGAGAAGGAGATGCGTTCCCCTTGAGAGGTTCCTCAAACTGGAAGTCGTTCCAGTTGGCCACCAGAAAACATTCTGCACATTCTCTGAAGCACCCGGCCTTAAGCATATTATGATTTCACATATTCTATGCCAGTGCTTAGACTTTCAGAACAAGTTCCAGGGCTGTCTTTTGAAACTCAGCCCTGATCGAAACAAGCTGTATTAGCTCTTGGCTGTTCCTCCAGATTCTGATGTTTTGAAAAATCCTGAGCCACACCCGAGTGTATCACTCAGTGCATCATGATATTTGTGTATTATGTTTTTTATGTTGTGATTTTTATCCTGTGAACTGCCCTAAGACCTGTGGGTATAGAGCGGTATACAAATTTTAATAATAATATTGAGAAGGAGGAATGCCCACACTTCGCCAGCAGGTCCCGGGACCGGATACAACAATTTAAAATTCAGAGCTAGAAACAGTTAAAACAGATTACAGATGGTGGCTGATGGATTGAGGTTGAATTCTGACAAGAAGTACTGCTTTGGGAGGGACTCCCTGGTCTTGAATGGGGTAACTGTGCCCCTGAAGGACCAGGTGCGCAGCCTGGGAGTCATTTTGGACTCATAGCTTTCCATAGAGGTGCAGAACAATTCTGTGTCCAGGGCAGCTGTCTACCAGCTCCATCTGGTAAGCAGGCTGAGACCCTACCTGCCCATAGACTGTCTTTCCAGAGTGGTGCATGCTTGCCACAGCTGCATGTGGAGGAGCGGAGATGCGAACCCAGTTCCCCAGATTACGAGTCCTGCTTGGCAGGGGGTTGGACTCGATGGCCCTTGTGGTCTCTTCCAACTCTAAGATTCTATGATTCTACGATTCTATGATTCTATTCTATGAGTCTACCGCTCTCAACCACTACACCACACTGGCTCTCTTGAGGCCAGCCCCCGCCAGCTACACTCCCAGGCCCAGAGCATCGCCAAGCATTTTGGAGCCAAACTAGTTAACCAAGGTGCTTGGCACCTGCTGAAGGGGGAGTCGGGCTCATCCTTCTGCAGTGGAGCATAGCAGCACAAACATCTCAAGGCAACGCGGAAAGAGCTTTATCTCCCGTTGCAGAGGCTGGGCACTAAGGCATATCAATTGCTTGGCTGCTACTTCTGGCCAGAGGGCGGGGAGAAAACTTACTGGCGACTTGCTTCTCTTCCATGCATCAAATCTCTTCCTATCTCTGTCCTTTTATCTGCCCTGTCCAGCACTCCAATCTTGGCTCGCAGTCTCCACCGCCACCATGCTTCTCTCAGTGTCTGGTGTTTGTGACCTTTTCTATATACCATTCCTCCCCACCCCTTTTGCATACCCTCCACCATTTCACCAATGAAAACAACAGCATCCTATTCCAGCATCAGCAGCATCATTTTATTATTTATACCCCACCCATCTGACTGGGTTGCCCCAGCCACTCTGGGCAGCTTCCAACGTATATAAAAACATAATGAAACATTTAAAAAAAAAACCCTTCCCTATACAGGGCTGCCTTCAGATGTCTTCTGAAGGTTGTGTAGTTACTTATCTCCTTGGCTCAGGGCTTGCGTAACTCCATACCCTCTCTGATGAAAATAGGGACGTCCTAAGGAAAAGCGGGACATTCCGGGATCAGATCAGAAACCGGGATGGCTTCTGTAAATCCGGGACTGTCCCTGGAAAATAGGGACACTCGGAGGGTCTGCTTTCCCTGGAAATGTGCTCTAATGATAGGCAGGGCTCCTTGCAAAAGGCCTGCAAAGGCAGCAGAGATATTGGGGGGGGGGGGAGAAGCGCAGCACAACAGGGCTCCCCTCTTTTTCATCTCCGCCGCCTCCTTCTCCCAGAGTGGTGCTATAATGAGATGTCATCCCCTGAAAATCCAGCCAGAGTGAGCGAGACAAACGACAAGACAGAGAAACATAAATAGACACGCAGGCGCTTGGCGTATCAGTGGAATACAATTTCCAGTCTCTCGCTGGCGCTTTGTCACCCGCCGCCTCCGTTCCCCTCACCCGGTGCACCCTCGTCCCTCCCTGGGCCGGCGTTTGTTTCGTGCCGCCGCCGACACATGAGAGCCGGCGCACGATAGGCTCGGTGTTGCTCTCTGTCTCGCTAGGTTCAGCTGGAAAATTATATGGTAACGGTGCTGCGCTGCAGGAAAGTTGGCTGATAAACGCCACGGAGAGAGATGGTGTCGCTTACAAGAGATCAGTCCTCTCCGCTGCTCCAGGTAGGAGGCACAGCGTCGCCTCTTCCCTTCTGCTTTGTGGTCCTCATTGTTTCCCGCGAACACACACACACACAAGCGGAGGCATGCAACAGAGTACAACCAGCCACCTCTCTCTGTGATCAGTGCT
Organism: Podarcis bocagei; assembly: GCF_964188305.1. NCBI lineage: Eukaryota > Metazoa > Chordata > Lepidosauria > Squamata > Lacertidae > Podarcis > Podarcis bocagei. Next base: position 117,629,048 of record NC_138126.1, on the reverse strand, counting down.
CAAACTGCAAACAAATCTGGCAGAGACACAACTGCAAAGCATTCGCAGCCGATGTGAGATGCAACACTTCTGGATCAAAGGACTAGCTTCCTGTGTCTTTGGTGGTTGGGCTCAGGTGTACAGTGAGCCAGGCACAGTTTGTTTGTGTGTGGGGTTTTTTAAGGAGATAGGAAGATGAATAAAGCCCATCCGGGCTCCTCGTATAAATCCTAGTTGGTATTAAAGGGAAAGGGTAAAGGGACCCCTGGCCATTAGGTCCAGTCGTGACCGACTCTGGGGTTGCGGCGCTCATCTTGCTTTATTGGCCAAGGGAGCCGGCGTACAGCTTCCGGGCCATGTGGCCAGCATGACTAAGCCGCTTCTGGCAAACCAGAGCAGCACACGGAAATGCCGTTTACCTTCCCGCCGAAGTGGTACCTATTTATCTACTTGCACTTTGACGTGCTTTTGAACTGCTAGGTTGGCAGGAGCAGGGACCGAGCAACGGGAGCTCACCCCGTCATGGGGATTCGAACCGCCGACCTTCTGATCGGCAAGTCCTAGGCTCTGTGGTTTAACCCACAGCGCCACCCTCCCAATTGTTTTTCTTTTTAAAAAAATCTGTTAGTACGGCAATCCTGTGTGGGTCTATTGGGTTCAAGTGCAGAGCGTCTTGCTCCCAAGTAAGCGTGCCTAGGATCGCAGCTCCAATCTGCATACATTTGCATACGAGGGGGACGGGAAACACTTGTTCCAGTTCAGTGGTGAAGCAACACACTTTGCGTACAAAAGGTTCAGGGTTCAACTCCTGGCATCTCTAGGTAGGGCTGGGAGAGGCTCGCTGCCTGAAACCCTGGAAAGGGCCATCTAGTCCAACCCACTGCAATGCATGGATCAATTGGTCTGACTTAGTAGAAGGCTGTTTCCTATGTTCTGAAGGTGGGGGGGGGTACTTATTTTTCCAGATCAAGGGATGGCAACCTTTTTGACCCTAAAAGCCACATGTTGTGGTGGTTGGGTGGTCAGGTATTGGTAGGTGTGGCTGGAGCTGTCAGTAGGTGGGACATGATGTCAGGAGCCAGTCAGTAGTAGGTCAGAAATAAACCACCCAGTGTCAGTGAAGTTAACTCTATATCCAAAGAAACCAAAGCAGTGCAAGCCTAGTGATCACTGCAACTCTGCCCTGTGGGTTTTGCCCCAATGAGGACTGAAGGTCCCTGCCTTCCCACCGCTTTCTAAGGTTCCTCCCCAGTTCCTTTCCCAGCAGCCTAAGGCTCCATCATCTTGTCTCTTCTTGCTCTGCCATCTTCGTACCTCTGTGGGTTCTGGGCGACCAGCGGGGAGGGGAGCTGGACGCAGCAGGAGTGAGAGAACCCCTGGGTTTTTCAGCAGCCTGCCTCATCTCTGCCTCTTGACTTCCCCTGTCCTCCAGCCTCCACTTCTGCCCCTGATTCTAGGCTGCTCTCTGCCACAGCCTCTTCCTGCTCACTAAACCCGGTTGCCTCTTCAGCTTCCTCCTCCTCTCAGACCACTCCTTCTTCCTCTGACCACTCGTTGGTCCACCACCAATTCCCAGGCTCTGAGCCTTTCCCCCCTGGGGGTTCCTTAGGGGGTTCTCCTGAGCGTTCCCCAGCCACCACCACCTATGTCTCAGCGAGTATTGCCTTCCATGAGACACTCTCCCTTCTTTCTCTCTTTAACAGGAGGGGGTGCCTCTTCTGATATGGTGTTTGCCATCTTTCGTTGTTTTCTATTTTTTTAATATAAAGACTTGTGCAGTGGAACCTTGGTTCTCAAACGACTCAGTTGACGAACAAATCGGCTCTCGAAAGCCGAAAACCCTGGTTTGTTCTGGTTTGTGAACGTTTTTCGGAAGCCGAACATCCAACGCAGCTTCTGCTTGAGTGCAGGGAGCTCCTGCAGCCAATTGAAAGCAACGCCTTGGTTTTTGAACGGTTTCGGGAGTCGAACAGACATCTGGAATGGATTGAGTTTGAGAACCAAGGTATCACTGTACAGTGGTACCTCGGGTTAAGTACTTAATTCATTCCAGAGGTCCATACTTAACCTGAAACTGTTCTTAACCTGAAGCACCACTTTAGCTAATGGGGCCTCCCGCTGCCGCCGCGCCGCTGGAGCACAATTTCTGTTCTCATCCTGAAGCAAAGTTCTTAACCTGAAGCACTATTTCTGGGTTAGTGGAGTCTGTAACCTGAAGCGGATGTAACCCGAGGTACCACTGTATTTGAAATCTCTGTGTGTGTGTTTGTAAAATCACCTGCCTTGGTTAATCAGGAGACATTTTTAGCCATCTCTCAAAACATTCACAATTGATGGATTTTATCATTTCGGTAAGCAGCCGCATCAGATTCTAACTTGTTATCGTCTTGTGCTCGGAGATTAAGTCCTAAAAAGAAAAGAAACCCAGAGAGCTGCTGTGGAGGCAGCCCCCTGGAGCCCGTGACTGCAAACTGGACCTGTGACTAAGCCCTGGGGAACACTGGCTCAAATTAAGCCTGGGGGATAAAGCAGTGGTTCCAGCATCAGCAAATGCTTGTCTTGCTACTGCGAGACCATTTCAATTGCGGACGGAGGCTCCAGTCTTTATCAGCTACAGCGAGGTAGGCAAAGGCTCGAAGGGCTGGCAGCACCCTCTCCAGCCAAAGGAAAACAATAGCTACAATTCGATCCCGAAACGGCTGCCTTGATGGAGCCTCTTCCTGTTGCTTCACAATTTACATAACAGCTGGATTCTATCAGCAGGGCTGGACCTGCTATTAGGCAGAGTGAACTGACTGCCTCCAATCGCAGATTCTGGGGGATATGGGGCAGGGAGAGGAGAAATAGGGCCACGTCTTAAAGGGCAGCGCTGTGTGGCCTGCCCTTTGCCTCTGATGCTAACTACCCTCGGTTGGGGTAAAGGATGCTCTCGCTATCCTATTTCACTGGGACGGAAAGAAGATGCAGTTGGCAGTCCTTTCCGGTTTTGTTGTTTAGTCATTTAGTCGTGTCCGACTCTTCGTGACCCCATGGACCAGAGCACGCCAGGCCCTCCTGTCTTCCACTGCCTCTCGCAGTTTGGTCAGACTCATATTTGTAGCTTCGAGAACACTGTCCAACCATCTCGTCCTCTGCCGTCCCCTTCTCCTTGTGCCCTCAATCTTTCCCAACATCAGGGTCTTTTCCAGGGAGTCTTCTCTTCTCATGAAGACTTCTACCGGACTCTTCTCCAGTCCGGTAGGCTTTAAATAATCTTTGCCTCGGGCAGGAGAAAAGTCTAGGGCCAGGCCTGTCTATGAGTATCCCGCTCAATGTTTGCAGCGATAAACCCGTGATGTTTGAAAGGAAAATGCATCTTGCCAAATATACAGGAACAACTGTGTCATAAAGCCCCTTTAGCAGTGTTTGGTGGGGTCACAGGGGCAGTTTCCCTGGGCGCAAAATTATTAGGAGCGCAACATTTCAAAATAGCATACCCTTCCCCTCTGCCTGTGCCTCTCTGGAGAGAAAGGGGGGGCCTCAAATCCCACCCTCCCTGGTCCCACAATTGCACTCCCGCGATCTCTTTCCCCTCCTAAATCCTTTGCTTCTTCCATCAGGTGAAGGGTACTGTCAGAGCTGCTTCAAGATCCTAGCTCACAGAGGATCACGCTAGCCAGCGGTCATTAAGTAAAAGTCTTTATTGAGTTACAGTTTCCATTCCCAAGCTGCTGCGTGCAACTCTACGTCTAATGGCTAGATCGGCGAAGCTCCGTCTGAGTCTCCGCCCCTTGTGCACCAACTTAATATCCTAGCCCTGCTCCACCTTTTCCGCCTGACTGCTCTCCTCTGGGTCCCTCTGCCCCCCGGGGTCTCTTCCTTCCGGGATTCTTCTGACGCCGACCCCCCGGAACTCCCTGTCTCCTTGCGCCGGGCTTTAGGACCTGGCTCCCTTTCCTGGCTGCCTACTGCGTCACTTTCCTGTGCATTTGAACTTGGCGCGCGCGCCCAACCTTCCACTTTCCGTCTGACCGTTTCTTCGCTCCCCGATGGAGGTGTGGCCACTCCTGACTCGTGCCCTCCCCCCTGTTGCGAGCTGCCAGCGCTTGATCTCTGGCGCTCTTCCTCTTCCCTGCTCTCTGGCTGTGACGCTGGTCCCGATTTCCAACTGCTCTCCTCGGAGTCCCCTCTGGCCCTATCTTCCTGGGGTGTCCCCCTAGGCTCCCCCCTTGCCCTGACCACTGGTGCTCCTTTCTGTGAATCTTCTGATTCACTGGAAAGACTCGGAGATCTCGGGTCGTCGTCATCACTCATCTTTTCTTCTGCCTCCTCCCCCTCGCTCTCTGTTTCCTCCCTTGCCCTTGCCTCTGCTCCTGAACCCCTGACATCCATCCCCCCCTCGAAGCCCCCCGTTCCCCCCTCCCCTCCTTCCGGTGCGGGAACTGGGTGCTGCTGTGTCAGAGGGACGAACGTCGGATACAGTTCGCTTCCCGTGGCGGGCCTCCATCTGAAGTCTCCCGGTTCTGCCTCCCTGCTCTCGTTGACGACGGTCACCTCCGCTTCCATCTCTGTGCCGCCGTGCTCGAAACCAGGGTCGTCCCCGAAAACGTCCATGTCCGTCTCTCCCTCACTTCCTCCTGGCGGCGTTGCTCGTCCTGGACCTTCCAGCCACTTCTTGCGCCACTGCTCCTCTGGTCTATCGTCCCACCAATACGAGGGTTCTGAGGCAGATCCCGAGGGTGACCCCTCCGGGGAACGGGCGTCTCGTATCGGGTCCTCGTCCGAGTCGAACCCCCGGAACGTGCTGGCAGAAAGCGTTGGCGTGAAAAGCCAGTCGTCGAAAAAGTCTGCTGGCATTGGTCTATGTGGGAAGAGGGCATGAAACTCGTCTTTGAGCAGATGTTCGTCCAAGGCGTAGCCCGGCACCCAGCTGTTCGCACTGGCCGGGGTGCCCTCCTTGGCGAGAAGGTATTCTACCCCTTCTTCCCCCCATCTGGAGTCCAAAATCTCCGTGACTTCGTTGATGCGTTCCTTCTGTGCCACTCCCGCGTGCCCGGTTCCTTCTCTGAGCGGACTCGGTGCCGTTCCGGGTTCCTGAAACCTGTGCGGTGCCTTGTAGGGAGTGAGCACCGATCTGTGGAACACCGGATGCATTCTGGAACCCTCCGGAAGCGCCAGCCTGAAAGCCACCGGGTTGACCTGCTCTTCGACTTGGTAGGGCCCCAGTTGCTTATGCCCCAGCTTCTTCTTGGCCAACGACCTGGCCGGCACTGCGTGGGCTGCTAACCAGACCCAGTCTCCCACATGGATCTCTTCGCCAACCCTTCTGTGTTTGTCCGCTTGCACCTTGTATGCATGTTTGGCCAGCTCCAGGTGTCGCCGCAGCTGATCGTGGACCTCCTGCAACTCCGACGCGAACGCATCTGCTGTCTGCGGCTCCCCCTCCCCCATCCTTTCCAGTCCCGGGAAGGTTCTGGGGTGCCTCCCGTTGTTAGCGAAGAACGGCGTGACCCCCGTGGACACGTGCTTCGTGTTGTTGTAGGCAAACTCGGCGAGCGGCAGGTAATCCACCCACGTCGCAGGCTGTTGATTCGCATAACATCTCAGGTACTGCTGCATGATGGCATTGACCCGCTCCGCCTGCCCGTTGGTCTGCGGGTGTCTCGCCGACGCCAGGTTGATCTTGACGTTCAGGAAGCCCATCAGCTTCTGCCAGAAATTCGAGATGAACTGTCGCCCCCGGTCGGACAGAATAGACCGTGGCAGACCGTGAACCTTGAACACGTGGTCTATGAACAGTTTGGCGGTTTGCTCCGCCGTGGCCACCTTGGCACACGGAATGAAATGTGCCATCTTGGAGAACAAGTCCACCACCACCAGCACGGCCGTCTTGCCCCTCGAGCTGGGCAGATCCGTGACAAAGTCCAGGGCCACTCTCTCCCATGGTTCGACCGGAGTTTGCAGCGGTTCCAACAGTCCGGCCGGCGGTTTGTGCACCGGTTTGGCCCTCTGGCAGGCGTCACACCTCGCCACGTAGTCCGCGACCTCCCCTCTCATTCCGGGCCACCAGAAGTCCCTGGCGACTAATTCCACCGTCTTCTCCTTGCCAAAGTGCCCGGCAGTGGGCGCGTCGTGCAGCTGCTGCAGTACCTTGGCGCGAAGTTCGTCTCCCGGCACGTAGATGGCCCCTTTACGAATGAGCAATCCATCTCTCAGCTGGAACTCGTCGGTCGCTGCCGTGCCCCTGTGCACCTCTGCCATCTTCGCTTGTGCGAAGGAGTCATCCTGCAACGCTCGCCGCACCGCCTCCAGGTCCACTGTTGCCGCAGCGCACGCCCACACTGTTGGTGCGAAGATGTGCATGGCGGCCGCTGGCTTGGCGTCCTCCAGATATTGTGGCTTACGAGAGAGAGCGTCCGCCATGATGTTGGTGTCCCCCGGGACATACTCTATTCGGAAGTTGAAGTTCGCAAAGAACTCAGCCCAACGTATCTGCCTTTGGTTCAGGAACTGTGCCGTGCGCCAGTGCTCCAGATTCTTGTGGTCCGTGCAGACCTGCACCGTGTGCTTGGCGCCGATCAGGAAGTGTCTCCATGCTTTGAATGCTGCATGAATGGCCAGCAACTCCCTGTCCCAGATGGTGTAGTTCTTTTCGGACTTGCTGAGCTTCCTGGAGTAAAACGCTCCCGGCCGCCAAACCCCCTGCGGGTCTTTCTGCAGCAGGACTGCTCCCACGGCTCTGTCCGAGGCGTCTGTCTCCACCCTCATCGGCCTGCTGGGGTCGACATGCAGCAGCTGCTCTTCCGACGCGAAGAGACGCTTGAGTGCCTGAAAGGACTGCTCCGCCTGCTCTGTCCAGATGAACTTCTTTTTCTTGGAGCTAAGCGTGTCCGTGATGGCCGCTGTCTGCATAGCGAAGCCTTTGATAAACTTGCGATAGAAGTTCGCGAAGCCGACAAACCGTTGGACCTCCTTCCGGTTGCGTGGGCTCTTCCAGTCCAACACCGCTCGAACCTTGGCGCTGTCCATGGCGAGCCCCTTGTCAGACAATTTGTAGCCCAGAAAATCCACCTCCGTCACGTCGAATTGGCACTTCTCCAGCTTGGCGTAGAGCCTATGCTGCTGTAGCCTGCTTAGCACTTCTTTGACGTGTCTGTCATGCTCCTGCTGCGATTCCGAAAAGATCAGGATGTCATCTAAGAAACAGACGCACGTCTTGTAGAGGAGCCCTGCTAACACGTGATGCATGAACGCTTGAAAAACGTGGGAGCCATTTTGCAATCCAAAAGGCATAACTCTATATTCGTAGGTGCCCAGAGGCGTGAACATGGCCGTCTTCCACTCATCCCCTTCCCGCATGCGAATGAGGTTGTACGCCCCTCGCAGGTCTAACTTGGTGAACACGCTGCCCTTCCGTACCTTTGCGAGGAGGTCGTCGATTCGGGGCATGGGGAAGTCCGATGGCTTGGTCACACTGTTTAAGATGCGATAGTCCACCACAAGTCTTTTTTGGGGCGTGTCCCGCTTCTTAACAAAGAATACAGGACTGCCCCCCGCTGCCTTGGACTCCCGGATGAAACCGCGCTCCAAATTATGATCTATGAACTCTTTGAGTTCCTGCAGTTCGTCCTCAGACATGGAATACAGCTTCCCTTTAGGCAGCGCCGCCCCCGGCAGCAGGTCAATTTTGCAGTCATATGGTCTGTGGGGGGGGGTAGCCTGTCTGCCTCCTTCTCGCAGAAAACCTCCAAAAATTCTGCGTACTTGTGGGGAATCGCTTGCAGCGTGCCTAGCAGCAGCTGTGACTCCTCTTCCTCTCCTTCCTGCCGGGGAACGATGCAGTGTTCAGCACAAAAGGAAGAGCCGAAGGTCAGCTGCCTCTGGTACCAAGCCAGCGTTGGGCTGTGCTTGTCCAGCCAACGCATGCCCAATACAATGGGCGTGTCCGATAGTTGAGTGACGTTGAAGCTGATGATTTCCTTGTGATTCCCAAGGCGCATCACCATTGGTGGCGTCTGCTTCACCACTTGCCCCCCTAGCAGCTCCCTGCCATCCACCGTGACCACCTGCAGGGGCAGCGTGGCCGGCAGCAACTGTATAGCGTGCCGGTCTACAAAGTCCTGCCCTATAAAGTCCGCATTGCTTCCCGAGTCCATGGTGATTCCATTGGGCAGCTGGAGCGATGCGGTGAGCCTCACTACTGGTTTGGGCGGGAGGGGGTCCATGGGCTGTGAAATTTCCGGGGACTTCTTCACTGACACGTCTGGCTGGGCCCCATTGCCTCTTCCTCCAGCCAGACATCGTCGTTTCCCTGCTGTGGTCCTCCTTGTTGCGTTGCTGCAGTTACCATTGCTGAGGCTGCAGTGTGCTTGTGGAGCCTCCGGGGACACTCTTTCGCCATATGCCCTGGATCCTCACAGATGTAACACTTCCTGTTCCCTCTAGGAGGCTTCGCTTTCACTGTTGTCGGTGCTAGGGCTCTGGCTGCTGATTGAGCCCTTGCACTTCCAACCTCCATAGGTTCCACCCCTCCTCCTTGTGGAGGCGTGGATTGCGCACGCGCTGCTTCTCTGGGAAGGAAGGAGGAGCCCCTGGCTGGTTCGCGCCCTCCACGCCCTTCGTCCCTGCTCCACGGACGTTCTTCCAGCCGCACCCCCACGGCTAGCGCCCTCTGAACGATCTCCTGCGTGGTCCGGGGTCTCTCCCCCCTCGCAATTTCATCTTTAACAGAGCCGTGCAATCCCTCCCAAAACAGGTCTCTTACAGGAGCCGAATCCCTGTCCCATTCCAGAGCACTGACCAAAGCGAAAAAGCGGGCATGGTACTGCCTTACGCTGGCCCTCCCTTGTTTCAGTCCATGCATCCGCTGCCGAGCAAGATCCACGTCAATGCTTGATAAGAAACACCCATCCATCGCTTTAATAAAGGCATCCGCATTTTGGAGCGCCGGATCCTTATCCCTCCACAAATTGCGCAGCCATGCTTTAGCTTCCCCATGCAAATGGGACATGATGAACCCCACCTTCTCTTGCTCATCTCTAAAGTCTTTTTTCAGCAGTTCCAGTGCGCACATTACATCTGCTCTAAAGTTGGGGTACTGCTGCAGGTTCCCATCGAAGTGAGAGACCAGACCGCCTGTTCGTCTCGCCAACCCAATTCCCTCCTGTTTGGGTGTCAGTTGCCCGTGCTTCGTAAGCATGTCCAACCTGACCTGGAGATCCCTGCAGGCGGCAGCTGCCTCCTCCTCTCTCTTCCTGGATGCGAGAGCCTCGGCATTCAGTTGTGACACTGCTTTTCTGAGTTCCTCTATCTGCTGCTCAGCCGTCATGTTGTCTGCCGTTCGTGAGCTAGCTAGTGGGCACCTGCTTCTCTCCTCTCCTCGAGGCTGTAGATGCCCACAATTATGAGACGGAGCTTACTGTCAGAGCTGCTTCAAGATCCTAGCTCACAGAGGATCACGCTAGCCAGCGGTCATTAAGTAAAAGTCTTTATTGAGTTACAGTTTCCATTCCCAAGCTGCTGCGTGCAACTCTACGTCTAATGGCTAGATCGGCGAAGCTCCGTCTGAGTCTCCGCCCCTTGTGCACCAACTTAATATCCTAGCCCTGCTCCACCTTTTCCGCCTGACTGCTCTCCTCTGGGTCCCTCTGCCCCCCGGGGTCTCTTCCTTCCGGGATTCTTCTGACGCCGACCCCCCGGAACTCCCTGTCTCCTTGCGCCGGGCTTTAGGACCTGGCTCCCTTTCCTGGCTGCCTACTGCGTCACTTTCCTGTGCATTTGAACTTGGCGCGCGCGCCCAACCTTCCACTTTCCGTCTGACCGTTTCTTCGCTCCCCGATGGAGGTGTGGCCACTCCTGACTCGTGCCCTCCCCCCTGTTGCGAGCTGCCAGCGCTTGATCTCTGGCGCTCTTCCTCTTCCCTGCTCTCTGGCTGTGACGCTGGTCCCGATTTCCAACTGCTCTCCTCGGAGTCCCCTCTGGCCCTATCTTCCTGGGGTGTCCCCCTAGGCTCCCCCCTTGCCCTGACCACTGGTGCTCCTTTCTGTGAATCTTCTGATTCACTGGAAAGACTCGGAGATCTCGGGTCGTCGTCATCACTCATCTTTTCTTCTGCCTCCTCCCCCTCGCTCTCTGTTTCCTCCCTTGCCCTTGCCTCTGCTCCTGAACCCCTGACAGGTACGTATTTTGTTCTGCTGTTTATATTAATGTTGTTGTTGTTGTTTTGGCCGGTGGCTGCGATCCACATTGAACTGAAGATGGAAAGGGAGAAATGGGTGGTAGGGACTGATCAAGAAGGTGGGGGGGCGGCAGTTGCCATGCCAGTGCTGTCACAGGTTAGAGGGCGCAATTCTTGTCCTGCCCCAGGCACTGGCAACCCACGCTAGGCCACTGCCCTTGAGTCCAGCATTCTGTTTACTTCCAGTCACCTGTGAGAAGCTTCTGGGAAGTTTCTAAGCAGGATATGAAGGCATTAGCTGCCCCAACCTGCACCTGGAGGTTTTATTTAACAGTTCATCTTTAAAGGCATTGTCAGGGAACTGCCATCAGCTCAGAGGCGAGAGGTGGAAGGGCAGTTGCGTTACACGGAGCCTCTGAAGATCCTGCGAAGCAGCTCTTCCTCCGGCGAGGAGGGAAGCCCCGCCTCCAGTGGGGAAGGGATGCAGGGCTCGGAAGATGCTAGAGAGAGTCGCAACACCGGGCCTGAGCAAAGCGGGGGGGGGAGGCAGGTCCCCCTTTGCCCACGCCCTCTCTGCGCAGTTGGTTTATGCGCAAAGAGGGGAGGCGTAGGATGGGGGTCAAAAGACTGCTATGCTGGGGAAAGTTTAAGGACTGCCCACTCCCAGATTCTGCTAGCGACTGAGCAGACATGGACTTCAGACGACGCTCTGCACTGTAAATGTTTTGTACAGATAATAAAGCCCTGAAAAGACCAGTGGGAGTCTTGCCTGTTTGCTCTCGAGCAACCACGCCAGCACACACACATAACGGGCATGTTTTATTTTAAAAAAATCTAAAGAAAACATAAATAAATGCAAACAACGAGGAAAAGAAATTTTTGAACTGCTTTTTGTGAAACATTCGCCTCTTTAAAGGCCCACAGATTTATTTCCACCTTTAAAGTTGTTTGCTACAGCAGACTTACTAGGGGAAACTAGAAATATGGAACCACTGGAAGCATGAAGTGGCACAAGTTGAGAGTTCTAATCTCTCTTTATATAAACAGTGGAAAGGTTTGGGGAACATTTAAAGGGGCTTCTCAGCAGTGATGGGAAGTGGTGTTGGGGTTAGCAGCTGTGACGCGGTGACGAGGCAGTCTGGGTTTTTCTGTACCTGTTCCTAGATTCCCCACTAACCCTAAAGTGAGGCTTTAATTAACTCTCCCCTGTTTACCATTGAGAAGCCACTCAAGATGCATATAGATTTAATTACACTTGTCAATAGCAACATACTGACCCTGTGTTTAGTAAAAGAAACAAGCTCATCGCCTGAGAAACTGAAGCACAACCAGGACATAAGATGCACTGAGCGGTTCATAACAGACCCTCCAAGTGTCCCTATTTTCCAGGGACAGTCCTGAATTTACAGAAGCCATCCCGGTTTCTGATTTGATCCCGGAATGTCCCGCTTTTCCTTAGGACATCCCTATTTTCATCAGAGAGGGTATGGAGTTATGCAACCCTTGAGCCAAGGAGATAAGTAACTACGCAACCTTTAGAGGACATCTGAAGGGAAGTTTTTTTAATGTTTAATGTTTTATTATGTTTGTATGTACAGTGGTACCTCGGGTTAAGTACTTAATTCGTTCCGGAGGTCCATTCTTAACCTGAAACTGTACTTAACCTTAAGCACCACTTTAGCTAATGGGGCCTCCCGCTGCCGCCGGAGCACGATTTTTGTTCTCATCCTGAAGCAAAGTTTTCAACCCGAGGTAATATTTCTGGGTTAGCGGAGTCTGTAACCTGAAGTGTATGTAACCTGAAGTGTATATAACCGAGGTACCACTGTACCGTTCCGGAGGCCCGTTCGCAACATGAAAAGAATGCAACCTGCAGCGGCGCATCTGCGCACGTGCGGGTTGCAATTCGCCGCTTCTGAGCTTGTGCGTGACATCATTTTGCACTTCTGCACATGCGCGAGTGGCGAAACCCGGAAGTAACCTTTTCCGGTACTTCCGGGTCGCCGCGGGACGTAACCTGAAAGAAAATACAGTGGTACCTCAGGTTACATACGCTTCAGGTTACAGACTCCCCTAACCCAGAAATAGTGCTTCAGGTTAAGAACTTTGCTTCAGGATGAGAACAGAAATCGTGCTCCCACGGCGCGGCAGCAGCAGGAGGCCCCATTAGCTAAAGTGGTGCTTCAGGTTAAGAACAGTTTCAGGTTAAGTACGGACCTCCGGAATGAATTAAGTACTTAACCCGAGGTACCACTGTAACATGAAGTGGACGTAATATGAGATATGACTGTATGTTGGAAGCTGCCCAGATTGGCTGGGGCAACCCAGTCCAATGGGCAGGGTATCATCATCATCATCATCATTAAACAAGACGTCCCTATTTTCATCTAATGTTGGAGGGTATGTTATAAGAGCATTTTCCTAAATGCCTAACCTGGAGGTTCGGTCATCAACTCATCTCTGTTCGATGGGTCTACCAGCAGTTCCTTAGCAGGATAGATTTGGGGAAGGGGAGCTAGGAGGTGCGTGCATGTTTGCTGCTGGAAGCCCCATCGGTCCTCGGCTCTACACCAAGGCCACAGAAGTAGCTGGTCCTTAACCAAGGGTCCCTGTCGCTCTGAGCCGTAGCAGGTGGCAAGAGCCTGCAGAGGGACAGAGGCAGCAGTGTCTCGGTCTCAAAGCTGGCCTATGCAAAAGAGCGGGATGAACACAGGGTGGCTCAGGGTGTTTAAATACATGGTGAACTTTCAGGCTGTCCTACGGCCCGGGGCCCACAGAGCCATAAAAAGGCCAGATTCTTCATCCGGAAAAATCCAATTTATGCAAAATGCAACGGGTGGCTCTGGGTGTCGGAAGGGAGGGGGGAATTCATCAAGGGGTCGGGTGGATTCTGTATAGATAGGGAACTGCCTCTCCAGCATTTGTGTGAGGCTCCTGGGTGTATCAGAGCCAGTTTCTGTGAGATATTTTATTTATTAAGAGATAAATACCTTCCCAGGGACGTGGGTGGCACTGTGGGTTAAACCACAGAGCCTAGGACTTGCGATCAGAAGGTCGGCGGTGAGCTCCCGTTCCTCGGTCCCCGCTCCTGCCAACCTAGCAGTTCGAAAGCACGTCAAAATACAAGTAGATAAATAGGTACCGCTCTGGCGGGAAGGTAAACGGCATTTCCGTGCGCTGCTCTGGTTCACCAGAAGCAGCTTAGTCCTGCTGGCCACATGACCCAGAAGCTGTACGCTGGCTCCCTCGGCCAATAAAGCGAGATGAGCACCGCAACCCCAGAGTCGGCCACGACTGCACTTAATGGTCAGGGGTCCCTTTACCTTTACCTAAATACCTTCCCATACTTCTTGGGGTTGGGGGGGGGTTCTTTTCCCCCAGCTCACCTAAGCCACTTCCCACTTTCTTCAGTGAGCTGAAAAATAGTGCTCCTTAACAAAGCAAAGGGGAACCTGTAGCCCTCCAGATATGGTTGGACTCAAGACCCATCAGCCCCAGCCAGCGAGGCCATTGATCAGGGTTGGTGGAAGTTGTAGTCCAACAACATCTGGAGAGCCAATGTTTCCCACCACTGCCCTAAGAGATTTGTGGGTCTCCATACACCCACTGCCTGAACCCAGAAGCACTGGAAGAATTTTCCTGAGATAGGGCTCATCCATACTTCTTCTTGCCCTGGCTCCCCCCCCCCCCCGAGAAAACCCACTGTTTACCACTGAATCATAGCAGACATCAACTGGGTTTTCTCCCGGATTGACATGTGCTCCAATTTAGTGCTAAAAAGCGGCTTTTCCAGGGGGAAGCCGAGGGGTAAAGGGCAAAACGACTCAGACCTGTGCCCAGATAGCACGGGGCAATCAGAAAACTCCTCAGACCTGTGCTTCCTAGGCATAGGAGAAGCAGAAGTGTGGCCGAGCCTGAGAGAATATCTCAGAACACATGGGGAACCAACCGCTTGCAAAACTGTGTTCCCTTTTGGTAGTTTTGGCCTCTGTATCTGGTTGTGTGTGTGTGTGTGTGTGTGTGTGTGTGTTAGCCTCTCAATTACGTGAGTGCTTTCTAATCACTTGGTATCAGTGGTGTAGCGTGGGTTGCCAGCACTCGGGGCAAGGCAAGTATTGTACCCCCTAACCCATGGTTCCTGTTAGGGCCAGGCGGCAGTGGCAAAACTGGTAGGGAAGGGTCTTCCCATTAGGGAGAGGAAAGCTGGGGAGGAGACAGGGGCAGCAGTCCTTTGATATTATTACAATATATTTTTAATATATATTTTTTGAAAACAACAACCTTCCAAACAGGTTGTTGTTTTTTTGAAATTTTGCACTTCCCATTTTTATTTTGCACCTGGGGCAACGGCCCCCCTGCTCGCCACCCATGCTACACCACTGTGTGGGAACCTGGAAGATAAGAGGCAGAATCAATCTGTACTGCATCGTACCTGCTCAGACACTGTGCATGAGGACTTACAAAGGATGCTGGGAGAATACAGGGATGGAGGGGTTAGCAATTTGTGGGGGCGGCTAAACACATCGTCATGTAATACTATGCCCTGGAGGACTTTTGATGCTCGCTGTCCATTCACAAAAGCTCCTCTATGCTTCAGTCCTGTGCACTGGGAGCAAGCCCTGTAGAATACAGAGGTACTTACTCCCAAGTAACCATGCATGGGGCTATGCTGCAAGGGAACCTTTTGCCTGGCTCCCTCCTTTCTCTCCTACTGCCCCATCTGCCACCCAAAAATTTTAAAAAAATGCCTTGTAGCCAGTTGCAAAGCATTTGAATTTCTAGCCCTAATAAACATCCTTGGGATTGCAGATTACTTACTCAAAGGTCAATCCCAGTGAGTTCAGTAGGCCTTTCTTACAAATAAGCATGCACGGGGATTGTAATCTTAGAGTGAATAATTTACTTTGGTTGGCATTTTAGATTTTAACAAGCTTTGGAATATTCTCAAGATATGAATGAGGAAGGGAAGCAATAGACAGAAGAAGCATATGAACAAGGAGCCCTGGGGGAAACTGGCAGAGTTACGTGGTCCACGTGAAGCTCTGATTAACAACTCTTTAGCTTTTAAGCTTAGCTCTGAAACTTCATGTATTAATTTAAAAAACCCTGTACATCCATGAGGTCTAGAAACTTGGGAGGGGCTGGTTGCTCTAAAGTTAGAGATTTCTGTGTCACTTCTTCTTTTGGCGTGTAACTACTGCCCTGATTGGTTTGTTCCGGTTGCATCTTATACTGAAATCACATTTGCATTTTAAGTGCATTAATCATCATTTGGAGAGTGCAGAAGGAAGGAGAGAAGGAAATACTGTAGCAGCCAGATAATTTTTAGAGTCATCAACAGAACACCTTTTTTGTGTCCTGCTGACGTCAGAAGTATGTTTAGCTGGGTCCATGGGTAGGGCCTTCTTGGTAGCAGCCCCTCCTTTAATTGCATTTTACTGCGTGGTAAAAAGCCTTCCTTTTTAAGAGGACTTTTGGACCACTAGCTGTCTTAATCTTGCTCATATTTTTTCTCTGCTGTGGGCTTTAAAATGCAGCATTTGTCCTGCGTTAGAATGAGGCCATTTTGATGTAATTTCAGTTTGTTCGGCTGCTTTCGTTCCTGTATTGACATTTTTTTATACGGTTGCTTTACTCTTTTATGACTGTTAGCGCCCCTCGAAGATTTTAGGAAAGGCAGGATAGAGATCTTTTAAAGAAGCAAGAGAGGGGGAGATCCGAACTGGTGGAAACGGCAACATGCCTCACGCAGACACCGCAAAAAAACCACACTTTCCTACGGGGAGATGAGGTTAAAGTGGGGAATAAGCCCGTTCCCAAACGTGTGCAGCTGTATGGAAAGAGGTCTAGAAGCGCATTTCAAACAGAACATGCCAGACACACGCATAAAATAAACTGCAGGGAGGTTGTAAATTCACCTTCCAGCACAGCCATCAATTGATTAATGCCCCCCACCTGATAGGAGCACTTCTAAAATGGTGCTTGTCTTTCGCACACCAGCGACAAGGGAGAGAGGCTCCCCAGTGTTTGAAATCTGTACTGAGTCTTAAAATGCCTAATAGAATATCCAATCAACAGAAGCAAGGTTTTTTTGGGGGGTGGGGGAGAGAGAGAGAGAGAGAGAGAGAGAGAGAGAGAGAGAGAGAGAGAGAGAGAGAGAGAGGAGAGAGAGATTTGCTCTGGATGGACTGAAACTTGTGTGTTGCAGGAGTGTCGCGACGGGCGAGGAAGCCTCATCATTGACTGTGCGCACACATTACCGGCTTAGTTTAAAACGCAGCCTGGTCCTTCTTTTTCTCAGTTCGGATTGACGCTGGTTCTTGAATGCCTCCCGTGCCAAACTGACAGAATAGAATCATAGAGTTGGAATAGATCTGTGTTGTGGCTACCATCATGTGTTGTGGCTACAATTGGGCGGGGGGCGGCGGCTATTGGGTTGTTGTTTTTATTTCTGTTATGTATTTTGTGGCTTTATATCTTGATTTTATTCTGTGGACCGCCCTGAGACGCCCGAGTGTAGGGCGGTATATAAATTCAATAAATAACAACAACAACAACAACAACAACAACAACAACAACAACAACAACAACAACAACAACAACAACATTGCTTCCCAAGCCGGCGTCGGGATGCAGAGTCCACACAGGAGTGTATTTGTGTGTGTGTGTGTGTGTGTGTGTGTGTGTGTGTGGACGCACATCCCTTGCCTCCTCCCTATGGCTCTTTGTTCTTGCCGCTTGGCTTCACCCTCACCAGCAGGTTGGGGATGATTTAATGGATTTGATTAGAAAAAGCTGGCTCTCTCTCTGAGCTATATTTATGCTTCTCTCTGGGTTTCCCCCTTGCAGCCTCACGCAGGCGCCTGGGTTGTGCGGGCGTTCGCAACACACACACCCCCACGCCCCCACTCACAAACACAGTGTGCTTCAGAAAAGCCTTCGCCCCTGGTTGCATATGAAGGCATTTTCTGCCCCCACCCCTTCCTGGATTTGCCCGCAGGGCTGGAGTGTGTTCATGTGCAACTGCTGTCCGTTTGAGGCCAGAGGCGGCAGCTCCACATGCCTGCCTCCCCATAGCCGAACCCCTTACATTTCCCTCTCATTCATTCTCGCAGATAACTCCCCCTCCCCCTTACTCATGCCTGAGCCAATTCCTGGGAAGGGAGATGGCGGGGGGGGGGGGAGTGTTTGCCCACAGCACTGCTGGGGAACACAAGCCGGGCAGCGGGGTAACCCTACGCACCCCTTTCTCTCTTTGGGGGCAGGAGTGCGTCCCCTGCCCCTGTTCCTTAGAGCCGATCGGCCACATTGTTATTCATACAACCTATTATTTCAGAATGAGCCCCTGGGCTAACATTTCCAGGAGGATCACATCAAGCTTTGCCTTGAATATTAAGCCTTCGAAACCTTGCAAGGCAAGGAAGGGAAACCCGCTTTTGATTGAGCGGCCTCATGATGCACACACACACAATGCGCTCCCCTCCACAACGCGAGAGGCAGGGGAAGACGTGTTTGTGTGTGTTTTTGTTTTAATCTTAAGTGGAAGATGGCAAAACCAGCCAGAGGCTTTTAGACAGTTTTTTGGGTTTTTTTTTAAAGGGGGGGGAACCCTTAAAGGTTAATTTCGACTGCCTTCTCGCCGCTTGGATGACTTCCATTAGTGCTGTGCCGCATCAGGTTCGGTGTGCCACAAGCATCATGCTGTAGAGCTTCAGCCGCTACAACATTGGGAGGAAAAGGGGAGCAACCAAAGGAACTATTAAATCCCTCCCACCCAGTGAGATTTGGCAGCCACCCATTTTGGGGGGCCTGAAGCTTGACCTGTTATGGGGGCCCCTTTGCGACCAGCAATGAGGTCTGGGTTACCATGGGGTTGTTCCAAGACAGATCACCGCAATTAATATTATTTTCTCAGATTTTGAATAAAATTGTTGGGCTGAATTATTTCACACGTCAAATTCACTAGTGTGAACAAAAATTTAATGTGCCTTATAGTTTTCGAGTTACAGGGGCATGATGCATCATAGAATGATCTGAGTTGTGTCCCTCAAATGGGGTTCTACTAGACCCCCAAATTTTAAGTTGCTTTTGGAGCCTCTCTGGGATTAGGGCGCCCTGAAGCTTAAACTCAATACAGTGGTAAGGTAAAGGTAAAGGGACCGCTGACCATTAGGTCCAGTCGTGGCCGACTCTGGGGTTGCGGCGCTCATCTCACTTTATTGGCCGAGGGAGCCGGCGTACAGCTTCCGGGTCATGTGGCCAGCATGACTAAGCCGTTTCTGGCGAACCAGAGCAGCGCACGGAAACGCCGTTTACCTTCCCGCCGGAGCAGTACCTATTTATCTACTTGCACTTTGTGCTTTCGAACTGCTAGGTTGGCAGGAGCAGGGAGCGAGCAACGGGAGCTCACCCCGTCGCGGGGATTCGAGCCGCCGACCTTCTGATTGGCAAGTCCTAGGCTCTGTGGTTTAACCCACAGTGCCACCCATGTCCCTACACGTGGTACCTCGGGTTAAGTACTTAATTCGTTCAGGAGGTCCGTTCTTAACCTGAAACTGTTCTTAACCTGAAGCACCACTTTAGCTAATGGGGCCTCCTGCTGCTGCCGCGCCGCCGGAGCACAATTTCTGTTCTCATCCTGAAGCAAAGTTCTTAACCCGAGGTAATATTTCTGGGTTAGCGGAGTCTGTAACCTCAAGCGTATGTAACCCGAGGTACCACTGTAGTTTCCTAGTAGATTAGCCCCTGCAGTTAACCAGTCACCCTCCAAGTTGAGACTGAAAAAGTGACAACCTGCAAGTCATCGGTGTCAAACAGAGTCCTATCTCTCTCTCTCTCTCTGCCATTTGCTCCTCTCCTGGCTCAGATCCCCTCTATGTTTATAATGGTTGGCCTGACACATAGAAATATAGCCTGTGGGACGCTTTTCCTGTCTCTTACCTCTGTGGCACAAGACGCTTTGCCTGGCAAATTCCTGTCTCAGACTGCTGTTAAAGTCGTGACAGCAGAGCCAGCGAATGAGAGACGGTCATGAAATAGCTCTTTGACCTCTTCATAGCTCTAGATCTTGATTCCACTACACCAGGTTTGAAAACTTGGGAACCTCCAGAGGGACTGGTACCCTGAAGAACTACAGCTCTTGCCATCCTTGGCCATCAAGCCATGCTTGCAAAGGCTGATGGGAGTTGTAGTTCAGGAACATATGGAAGGTCAAAAGGTCACCACACTACACACACACACCACGAAGATACATATACCGGTACATAATGCACACAAACAGTGCAAATGCTTCACGGGCCCTGTGATGTTGTTTATTGATAGTTATGGCCAATGCTATGTGTTTAGAAAAAGAAGGGTCAGAAATCACATGAATGCCTGCCTTGTTCTCTTACAATGGCAATGGCACCAACCTGAGAGGTGCCAGAACTGAATTCTGGTAAATTCAGGCTGAAAAAAACCTCTGGTGTTAGCTCTCCCGTGCATCACTTTTGTCACAACCTGTGGAAATGCACTCTGGTCAGTGACCAAAATTGTTATGTACTGAAGTTCTCACCCTGGGCCAGCAGGGGGATACTGAAGATAGTTTTCACTCAGGTCCACATATGCAAATAAGGGATTGAAAGTGACGTTCAGTGATTGGATAGTTACAGAAAGTGGTTACTGTTGTGTTGTAGTGGAGCTCTATATAAGCAGGCTGGCTGAACCCTTCAGCTCAGTTCTGTTCTGGCCTGTGAATAAACAAGACCTGTTTGAAGAATCGCTGTGTCGTCTGATATTTTCACCCACATCTTAACAAAAATAAATCGATTCATTCATTCATTCAGTTTGTGGAAACTCAGATATATAAGCTAGGTGCCGAATCGCTCCTTAAACCAGGGTTACAGTCACCAAAGCAAAATGCCTAGTTCGCATTTGGGGGGCAGACAGCTCCAAAGTCAAATTTTTCAAGAGAATTTTTTCCTTCCTGAAATCCATTCTGATTGTGCAGATAAAATGTAATGGATCGGATGTGTTGCTAGAGTGTGAAAACGGTCCAGATCCAAGGATCCCCAGGCATGCACCTCTAGATGGTGTAGATGTCAGGTGCCATCCTTGCACCCGGGCATCTTCACTTGGTTGCAAGTGGCCGGCAGCCAGGTGCAAAAAATGCACCTGGTGAATTTCAAACGCTGATCTGAAGGCATGGGGGAAGTACATTAGAAGTGCAAAGTGGGCACCTTTGATTTTGCACTTCAGAGCCATGGACCTGGTAGCCACTCAGACAGATTTACCAGATGTTGCTAAAGGTAAAGGGACCCTTGACCATTAGGTCCAGTCGTGGCCGACTCTGGGGTTCCAGCGCTCATCTCGCTTTATTGGCCGAGGGAGCCGGCGTACAGCTTCCGGGTCATGTGGCCAGCATGACTAAGCCGCTTCTGGCGAACCAGAGTAGCACACGGAAACGCCGTTTACCTTCCCGCCAGAGCGGTACCTATTTATCTACTTGCACTTTGTGCTTTCGAACTGCTAGGTTGGCAGGAGCAGGGACCGAGCAACGGGAGCTCACCCCGTCGTGGGGATTCGAACCGCTGACCTTCTGATCAGCAAGTCCTAGGCTCTGTGGTTTAACCCACAGCGCCACCCGTGTCCCTGTACAGATGTTACTACACCTGGCCATTTGCCTTTTGTGGCATGGATAAGCTTGCCAGCTTTCCCCCAGCAACCTTCCCCCTGTGTGTCTAATAACAAAATGGCATGCGAAGATTAAACAGCTGAAGTAGCTCTGTAGAAAAACGGCAGGAAAAATATGTCCACCTGCTGAATTTCCACCTGTTGCTTTTAAAGACACAGCAGTGTGGCTAGTTAAAAAAGAAAAGTTGGCAACTCTGCTTTTTCCAAGAGGCGAGCACAGATCCCTGGGGGTGTTTGCATGCCTTGTCCACCAGCCTTCTGACGAAGAGACTCTTGATTATCTGCCGAAACAGAAACAATATTTTAAAATTGTACTGGATGCTGACACTGAATCTGTTACAGAAACCCGATGCAACCACTCACTTATTTTCTGGCTTTGCTCCATGAGGGGGAAAAAATGTCCTTAATTGACTGAATCAAAAGGTGTCCGGCCTAGAAATAGAACAAAGAAAGCAGTCGGTAAGAAGGCACAAAGGTGAATTTAGTGTTAAGGCCCCCAAGATGTTTCTGCCTCATGCAGTTCACCCGAAAAGGAAAATCTCAGAAATGGATAATAAAGAATGATACTTCATCACAACTGGGCTACCAAAAGAAAAAGAGTTAACAATAAGGTTGCTGTCGTCTAAATGCTTATCTGGGAGTCTGCCGCTTTGAACTCAGTGGCGTTAACTTCTGAGAAAACACATAGAAGACCACGCTGTGATATATATACCAGATACAAAATGAATAATAGAAATGACTAATGCAGGGATGGAGAATCTCTGACACTTCAGATTGTTGGACTCCAACTCCCATCAGACCCAGCTAGCATAGCCAATGGTCAGGGATGATGGGAGATGGAGTCCTACGACATCCAGACGGTACCCGGTTCCTTAATGCTTAGATAATGCTTTGGTGCCGAAACCTTAGCAGACCAATCAAACCATTCTCTTAAAATTAACCTATTTTTTGTTGTTGGTTTATATGTTCCTAAGGATAAATACCTAGTTTTTTGTTTTGTTTTTGCTTCTGTTATACAATGGGACCATCATTATCATCAAAATCAATTCTTAAACTCCACAGTTTGAGTGCCTCTCAGTAGCCGAATCTCTGCTATTCTGCATTTGGTAAATCAAGTGTTTATTATCAGGACATAAGCATTATAGCCTTTCAAAAGGACTGCTAAGAAAACGTATTCTAACCTTGGTTCTGTTCCACAAGTTGCCTTGTTCTAACTCACTGCTATTCACTCCCTTTCAAGCATTGGAAATTGCAGAGCTTATGTTCGAAGGAGGGCTCACCACACCCGCAGTTTTATGTTCGGTGCTTAGGTACTGAGGGAATAATCCAGACCCTTCAAATGTCCCAGTTTTCCAAGGACAGTCCCGGATTTACAGAAGCCGTCCCAGTTTCTGATTTGATCCCGGAATGTCCGGCTTTTCCATAAGCTATCCCTATTTTCATCAGAGAAATGTTGGAGGGGATGTCTCTTCACTGGGGAAATATTTGTGGGTATGGAATAGGATGTCCCTAATTTCACTGGAGAATTGTTGGGCGGTGTGATCATTGTGGCTGTAAATGTGAGCAGTGTGTGTTTGCCTCAATACCAACCACAGTCAGACACAGTATATCCAGGATTTGGGGGGGGGGGGATTGAAGAGCAAAAGGGGGCACAAAAGGGAGGGGCACTGAGTCTTCCCTCCTCACCCATGACTTCCCTCAATCTCCTGACCCATAAGAGCCACCTCCTAGAGGCTGAGGTTCCTTTGGCCCCCAATAACATATTTGAGGGGGCTGCTGCCCCTCAAAATTGATGAGCATTGCCATTCAAATAGTGTGTGTGCCGTGTCATGTGATCGATAATGTGTGGTGGGGCTTACCTTCTCCCCCCAATATTTTATTCAAGTTTGCACCCCTTTCTTGACTGTTAGAATTCCTGCTCCATGGTTGCAGTCATGGGATTTTTGTCTTTCACATGACGGTATATGTTTTGACTCCACAAAGTGGGATGTGACGGAGACAGGATGTTTGTGTTACTGTGTTCCGTGAAGTGGGACTATAGCCCTTTGTTCTTTTTCTCTTTGCTGTCTGATGCTAGAGAGAGAGGGAGCCATGTTGCAGTGCTCCGTGTGTGTTTATATGTAAATAAAGTAGATTAGCCAAAATGCTGAGTTGCTGAGGTCTGTTACGCATCATGCACAAACTCTGCGAATCCCTAAGTGTGCCGATGTCTGTTGCTATCGGTCGCTGTGATGTTCGGGCTGAAGAAAGCTTTTGAAGCTCCCAAACGATCAACCAGGAGGGAGAGAACATGCCAGTTGGGCATGTGTCTGTGCCAGGGTCCTACTCGAGTATAGGCTGAACTCCTGACACTGACTTCCCCCAGCCCAATAGTGCAGATAAGCAGTAGACACAGGCAGAGTTTAGTGCCCCTTACTCTAAAAATTGCAACCCATCTGCCTTGATCCTACCAACCCACACTGCAGTTGGGGGCAGGAAACTAGACTGGAAGGGTCTGGGAGGTGTCATTTGGTTCAACCTCCTGCAATTCAGGAATCATTTTGCCCAATGTGGGACTTGAACCCATAACCTTGAGATTAAGAGTCTCGTGCTCTACCGACTGAGCTATCCTGCCGGCTGGGGCAGGGCGCTGGGGATTTAATGAGTCAGACCTACCAATCATCAGATCTAGTCTGGCTCTTTCAAGGGTCTTTTCCAGGCGATGGGTTTATAGCACAAACAGATGAGCTGCTGTTTGAGATCCAGATGCTTCCCCTCAAGGAAGCTCTTACTTTCTGAGGTGCGCTGCACATGTGTTGGGCGTTCAAACTGTGTAGTGCATTGTTGCTGCGAGGAAACGCGGCTCTCGCCCCAGCTTGCCTCGCTAGCGGAGCTGCTGCAGTTTGTCATGCCATCTGGTCTGTGGCTGCAGACAGTGGCCACAGACATCTCGTGGGTGCTGCCAGTGACATTGCCTATGACACAGCCTCCGCTGTCCCGAAAACGAATGCCTGAGCCCCACTGTGCCTCTCTCGCTAGCGCTCAGCTTGCGCAAAGGAAACCGGAAACTGCCTTTTTGCGAGCTTTATTTGCCCATCCTCTGCGTGGAAGGAGCTGTCCTCTTCAGGATCTCACGCAGAGGTTCCGTACTGTTTGAAAAACAGCCTCCAAAACTGGGGTTCTGTATGCTCAAAACTGAAAGGAAGACGTTACAAGCAAAAAAGAATGGATAAGCAAGATAATGAACTGTGCAGAAGCGCCCAAATTAATGGCAAAATTAAGAGACTCTAATGATGAGTGCTTTATGGAAGAATGCGTGCCTTTTTCAGACTATTTTAAAAAATATTATAGTGTGATGGACTCGAGAGCAGAATTTGAGCAATGAGCAACAGAAGTAATTAGATTCTAATATTGTGATTATGATTTTTTTTTAGGGTTGCCTTATGTCGTCTTTTTCCAAGACAATTCCTCTTTTTCATGGGTGTGTAAGCCGAGAGTCGTCATAGCGATCCGTAGTTAAAAGTAGAAGACGGCAAATGTTTCCTCTTTTTTGCTCTTCAAAATATGGCAACCCAGTTAGGGTGCAGCAGAAGGGGAGAAACAACATGCAGAAAGAAGTGGGAAGTCGACAAAAATAAGAGAAAAGGCAAACTTGTGTTTTGATTGTATTTGTTAAAAGTGTTGAAACTTAATAAAATATAATTGGGGGGAGCCACAAAACTGGAGATGGCCAGGATCGAATACAAGACCTTGAGGGGTAATTGGCAAGAGATTCTCTAGATCAGAGATAATAATAATAATAATAATAATAATAATAATAATAATAATAATAATAATAATAAATTTATTTATACTCCGCCCATCTGGCTGGGTTTCCCCAGCCGCTCTGGGCAGCTCTCAACCGAATATTAAAAACACAGTACAGCATTAAACATTCAAAACTTCCCTAAACAGGGCTGCCTTCAGATGGAGACCAATGTTATCCAGCCCATGAGCCACATTGCCCTGTTTGCAGCTCCTCCGGGAGTGTGGCCAAGTCCAGAGCACACATACCGTATTTTTCGCTCCATAAGACGCACCTAGATTTTAGAGGGGGGATGCAAGAAAAAAAAGTATTCTTTAAAGGGAGCACTGAGCAGAGCCTGTATGCATCCCAGGCTCTGCTCAGCACTCCCTTTCACGAGCCACGTGGAGCGTGGCTTGCAGGTTTTCCCCGAGAAGGGCAGTCCGTCACTGATGGGCTGCCCTTCTCCCTCCTCGGGGAAAAGTCCCCAAGAGCCACACACACGCTCCTCACGGCTCTTTAAAGGGAGCGTGGTTTTTCCGGGTTTTTCCGGGAGGTGGAGGAAGGGACAGAGGGGCTAAGCCAGAAGTTAGAACAGCAAGAGGGAGCACTGCGCAGTGATCCCTCTCGCTGTTCTGGCTTCTGGGATGGCCGCGCAGCCTGCATTCGCTCCATAAGACGCACACACATTTCCCCTTATTTTTTAGGAGGGAAAAAGTGCTTCTTATAAAGCGAAAAATACGGTACATCACAACACATGCACATCATCACACACCCTATTTCCTCAGCTGATCTGTGCATGTAACAGTTATTTTCCTGCCCGGCACTGTGAAAGAAGAGGAAAACCATGCTCTCTCTGCTTTTTAGATAATCAGTGTGAGAAGCAGAGGTGGTGCAAATTCCCACCCCATCATAGGGCTGGGTAGAGAGCTTCTCCTGCCTTGGCCCAAGGGAAACCCTACAAAATTTGCTTTGGGGGCAGATTTAACCTATGAGCTTGCCACCCTTCCTCTATTTTTATTTTATTTTTGATATATATATATATTTGGCTTTACAAATATAAAATAATAATAATACCATAACACACATCCACAATTAAAAAATTCCTCTGAATCTCTGGACTTCCCACCTTCCCCTCCCTGAGTTCTGTTGTTAAACCTTTTCTACTGCATCTTTTTCAGTAATCCATCTTTTTTATAACTCCATTGTCTCCATAGTTCTCGTTACATTACAAGCGTTATTGCAATCCTGCTAATGCTTTCAGCTGCTTACAGTGGTCTCCAAGATACATTATTTTAAAAATTCCATGCATTATTGAAGTTTTGGTCTTCTTGGTTCCTGAGCTTTCCGGTCAATTTTGCCATTTCGGCATAGTCTAACAGTTTAATTTGCCATTCTTCTCTGGTAGGGACTTTATCTTCTTCCCATCTCTGGGCTAACAGCATCTGTGCAAGAGTCGTTGCATACATAAAAAGTATTTTCTGTTCCCTTGGAATATCAGCACCTACAATTCCTAATAGAAAAGCCTCTGGGTTTTTTTTAAATAAAAGTTATTTTAAACATATTTGTTTCAATTCATTATACAGTGGTACCTCGGGTTACAGACGCTTCAGGTTACAGACGCTTCAGGTTACAGACGCTTCAGGTTACAGACTCTGCTAATCCAGAAATAGTACCTCAAGTTAAGAACTTGGCTTCAGGATGAGAACAGAAATTCATTCTGGAGGTCTGTTCTTAACCTGAAACTGTTCTTAACCTGAGGTACCACTTTAGCTAATGGGGCCTTCCACTGCCGCATGATTTCTGTTCTCACCCTGAAGCAAAGTTCCTAACCCAAGGTACTAGAGTCTGTACCTCTGTAGAGTCTGTAACCTGAAGTGTCTGTAACCCGAGGTAGCACTGTATATTATTTCCCAGAATTCTTTTATTACCTTGTAAGACCACCACATATGATAAAAGGTACCTTCTTTTTCTTTACATTTCCAGCAGATATTTTCCACCCTTATTCCAGATCAGGTACTTCCAAGAGACTGGGATCTACTCCAACTATAAAAAAAACTGGCAGTGATCTACCCATTTGATTGACCAGAGTTGTTGAGTTTTTTTGGGGGGGGTGAGCCAAAGTTGTTGGGGGGGGGGTGATCAGGATCCCAGGATCGACCAGGAACACACTACGATCGGCTGGTAGATCCCAATCGACCAGTTGGACATGCCTGCTCTAGAACATGCCCAAAATGGATCCATTGCCATTTCTTGGGCAAGTCCCTTGTTTAGAATCTAAGCAGCACCCACCCACTCAAATAGCCATTGCAAGCATACCTGGTACCAGGTCTCATAGAGCGATGTTGCATTTGTTAAAATGCAACAGGGGCGATGCTACGAAGCTGGAGTTTTCATAACAGACGAGGGAATTTATCTCCCAAACTTGCTTGTCCTCACCCCGTGCTCCTCATTTCCCCCCTCTAATGTTGACGAAAAGGTCTCAGGAGTCCAAACCTTGCTAAATGTGTTTTCTGACACTGTGCTGTATTCCTTTGCTCTCTTTCAACGGGCGCGCACACACATTCTCCTCATTTACTTTTTCTCCTGCCCAGATGCTTTGATGAGTCTCTTCCCCTGAGCTCCTTCTGCTGACTCAGCCCATCAGAATTAACAGGCAAGCAACCTCAGCAACTGCAGTGGCCCCAAGGTTGGGAGGGGGGAAAGGGAGGGAGGGAGGGAGGGAAGAAAGGAGCTTGCAAGGGAGTCTCCTTTGATGGAAGCTTGGCAACAGCAAAGTGTAGGGGTGCTGCAGCTTGGGGTGTTTTCAAATACAACCTTTGCTACCCACCCTTCAAAAAATAATAATCATCGAAATAATTGAGAACCGTGTTGCAATATCCTTAAAGCCGTATTTAGACAACAAAGCAGATAAGAACAGCTCAGGATTTCAACCAGGATTTGTAGATGGAAGCTCTTGGAAATCATGCGCCGTGATAGATTCAGAACAAGAGCTGGGAAGGAGCCCCTTTCCACTCTGAGGAGGTTGTATCAAGTGCAGAGATAGGGAAGACCCACATTTTTCCTGATAAAGGCCACTTTTGCTGGTAGATGTTCTTGGGGCTCCCTGAGCTCCTGAGAAACTGTGAGTCTCCGCCTTCAGAGTAAAAGGAGAGCCACTCTCATAGAATCAGAATAAAAACTGGAGTGAGGGGTTTTTCCACGCAATGAGACTTCAAGATGCCTCATGGCACTCAGATGACATACCATCCAACATTTCTCCGATGAAAATAAAAAAGGTAAAGGGAACCCTAACCATTAGGTCCAGTCGTGGCCGACTGTGGGGTTGCGGCGCTCATCTCGCTTTATTGGCCGAGGGAGCCGGCATACAGCTTCTGGGTCATGTGGCCAGCATGACTAAGCTGCTTCTGGCGAACCAGAGCAGCGCATGGAAACGCCATTTACCTTCCCGCTGGAGCAGTACCTATTTATCTACTTGCACTTTGACGTGCTTTCGAACTGCTAGGTGGGCAGGAGCTGGGACCGAGAAACGGGAGCTCACCCCGTCGCGGGGATTCAAACCACCGACCTCTGATCGGCAAGTCCTAGGCTCTGTGGTTTAATCCACAGCGCCACCCGCATCCCCCACAGCGCTGCTGCTGCTGCTGCTGCTGCTGCTGCTTCTTCTTCTTCTTCTTCTTCTTCTTCTTCTTCTTCTTCTTCTTCTTCTTCTTCTTCTTCTTCCTACTACCATATTTTTCCGTGTCTAAGACAAGATTTTCCCACAAATTTTTAAAGTTTAAAATTGGGGGTCATCTTATACAGTGGTACCTCAGGTTAAGAACGTAATTCGTTCTGGAGGTCTGTTACAGCACCACTTTAGCTAATGGGGCCTCCTGCTGCCGCTGCATGATTCCTGTTCTCATCCTGAAGCAAAGTTCTTAACCTGAATTACTATTTCTGGGTTAGCGGAGTCTGTAACCTGAAGCGTATGTAACCCGAGGTACAGTGGTGCCTTGCAAGACGAAATTAATTCGTTCCGCGAGTTTTTTCGTCTAGCGAATTTTTCGTCTTGCGAAGCACGGTGTCGGAAAAGCTTCAAAAATCACCAAAAACCTCAAAAAAGGCTACCACACCGCGTTCTATGAGTTGCTCCTCAAAGTCAAGTCGCAACTGTATTAACGGTGTTAAGAAAAAGGAAACAAACTTGCAAGATGTTTTCGTCTTGCGAAGCAAGCCCATAGGGAAATTCGTCTTGCGAAGCAGCTCAAAAACCGCAAACCGTCTAGCGAGTTTTTCGTCTTGCGAGGCATTCGTCTTGCGGGGCACCACTGTACCACTGTACATGGAATGTTGCAATTAAATATGTAACTACATACATGTTCTTAACCTGAGGTACCACTTTAGCTAACGGGGCCTCCTGCTACTGCCGGAGCACGATTTCTGTTCTCATCCTGAAGCAAAGTTCTTAACCCGAGGTACTATTTCTGGGTTAGCAGAGTCTGTAACCTGAAGCGTCTGTAACCTGAAGCGTCTGTAACCTGAGGTACCACTGTAGTTGTAGGGTCTGCTCTTGATCTTAAGAGGAAACAGGCAATTTGTTCCTTTCTCTGCAAAGGCAGACGGCTGCCCCTTCCAGCTGCTGGCTGCAATGAGCTAACAGGGATCCTGTGGCTCAGTATTGCGAACTGCTGTAAATCTGTCTGCAGTTTTGTTTATATCCCTTCCCTCGGCTTTTTTCGGTTATTTCAGAGACTTCCAAAGAAATGAAGGAGGGAGGTGTGTGCTGGGGTATCTCCTCACATCCTAAGCAGCACAGTATAAATGCATTTGACCCATTCAGCTTGCACATAGCCTCCCAACCCCACAAGTGGGGTGTGTGTAATTGTTCTGGTGTTTAAAATAGCACCGGGAGAGAGAAGAGGCTGCAGCGGAGGAGTTGCGATTTCTAATGATGCTCGCATTGCACAGCACTAATAGCACTATCAGGATCCGAACCACAACCCACCACGTTATGTAAGTTCCCTTCTGGCATTTCGCCAGCTTTTTTGCAGGTACACACACATACAAATTTTTTATTATTATAAATAATAATAGTCCGGGAAATCTGATAGGCTCACCTGCATAGTGCAACAGGGTGAAAGCCTGTGTGGTGTTACAACCGGTGAACATTTCCAGGACACATTTCAGAGTGCTTCTTACTGACCTTTAAAGCCCTAAACAGCTTCGGCCCTATAAACCTGAAGGAACATCTCCACCCCCATCGTTCAGCCTTCGGCTTAGACTCACTCTGACCCCTTATATGGGATTTGGTATATAAATTTCCCCTTGGCTTTTTTGCTGGCCCATGTTGGACCAGCATGGCTCAGGTGAATATCTGATGTTTCCTCCCTTTATGGTCTTGATTTATGGGCTACTACTAAAATGAGGCTGCATTTTAAGCCGTATTTTAATTACAGTGGTACCTCAGGTTAAGAACTTAATTCGTTCCGGAGGTCTGTTCTTAACCTGAAACTGTTCTTAAGCTGAAGCACCACTTCAGCTAATGGGGCCTCCTGCTGCCGCCACGCCGCCGCTGCACGATTTCTGTTCTCATCCTGAAGCAAAGTTCTTAACCTGAAGCACTATTTCTGGGTTAGAGGAGTCTGTAACCTGAAGCGTATGTAACCTGAGGTACCACTGTAACTAGTTTTTTTTCTATTACGTTTTATTGTAATTCATATTTGGTATTAGCCGTCCTGAGCCCTGCCCTGGCCAGGGAGGGCGGGGTATAAATAAATTATTATTATTATTATTATTATTATTATTATTATTAGACATGGAGGTCCAGCTCCGAGGGCCTTCTAGCAGTTCCCTCACTGCGAGACGTGAAGCTATAAGGAACCAGGCAGAGGGCCTTCTTGGTAGTGGCCCCTGCCCTGTGGAATGCTGTCCTGGCAGATGTCAACGGTGGCCAGCTGGCGCTACTGGCCATCGCAACCTTGCTGCCCCCACCTTTGCATTTAGCGTCCAGGTTGCTGTGTGTTGTTGACATTGTAACATCAGCATGTTCGGAAATACCCTGAGGTTAGAACGTGGGCCATGAAAACTTGATGGGGATTCTACCTCGCTGCTCTTTTCCCCCATCTGGGAAGCAGATGCCATCTGTTATTATAGCCCGGTATTCTGAACACGGGACGCGGGTGACACTGTGGGTTAAACCACAGAGCCGAGGACTTGCCGATCAGAAGGTCGGCGGTTCGAATCCCCGCGGCGGGGTGAGCTCCCATTGCTCGGTCCCTGCTCCTGTCAACCTAGCAGTTCGAAAGCATGTCAAAGTGCAAGTAGATAAATAGGTACCACTCTGGCGGGAAGGTAAACACCGTTTCCGTGCTCTGGTTCGCCAGAAGCGGCTTAGTCATGCTTGCCACATGACCCGGAAGCTGTACGCCAGCTCCCTCGGCCAGTAAAGTGAGATGAGCGCTGGAACCCCAGAGTCATCTGCAACTGGACCTAATGGTCAGGGGTCCCTTTACCTTTACCTTTATTCTGAACACGGAAAGAAGCCATTGGGCTATCGCCAGCCCCATTTTGGCCAGTGGGGTCTCAGGCAAGCCTTGGTGACCAAAGGCAGCTGGAAAGCCCTTCTGCATCTAGCCAGGAATCTGGAACATGGGGGTTCTACTGAGTCAGGTCACCAGTCCAATTTGGTTTAGTACTGTCTATAAAAGGTAAAGGGACCCCTGACCCTTAGGTCCAGTCGTGGCCAACTCTGGGTTGCGGCGCTCATCTCACTTTACTGGCCGAGGGAGCTGGCGTACAGCTTCCGGGTCATGTGGCCAGCATGACTAAGCCACTTCTGGCGAACCAGAGCAGTGCACGGAAACGCCGTTTACCTTCCTGCCGGTGCGGTACCTATTTATCTACTTATGATCGGCAAGCCCTAGGCCCTGTTGTTTAACCCACAGCCCCACCCGTGTCCCTAGTACTGTCTATATAGGCTGGCAAAAGAGACGCGGGTGGCGCTGTGGGTTAAACCACAGGGCCTAGGGCTTGCCGATCAGAAGGTTGGCGGTTCGAATCCCCGCGACGGGGTGAGCTCCCGTTGCTCGGTCCCTGCTCCTGCCAACCTAGCAGTTCAAAAGCACATCAAAGTGCAAGTAGATAAATAGGTACCGCTCCGGCAGGAAGGTAAACGCCGTTTCCATGCACTGCTCTGGTTCGCCAGAAGCGGCTTAGTCATGCTGTCCACATGACCCGGAAGCTGTACGCCGGCTCCCTCGGCCAATAAAGTGAGATGAGTGCCGCAACCCCAGAGTCGGCCACCACTGGACCTAATGGTCAGGGGTCCCTTTACCTTTATATAGGCTGGCAGCGCCTCTGCAGGATTTGTTACAGAGAAGAGTTTTTCTCAGCCCTGCTTGGCGATGCTGGGGATTGAACCAGCGACCTTCTTCATGCATAGCAGATGCTCTGCCACGGAGCTACGGCCCTTCCCCTGTTCTGAGAGTGGTTGCTGTGGCAACAGGACTCTGGCTTAAAACAACAACACCTAACGGTCCCCTCTTTTCTGCCGTGCTCCCAGAGGAAGGACCCTAGCAGGTGCACAAGTGGGGGACGGAGCTGATGCCATATGCTAATGGCTTCCTGGCTCAGGGCTCTGAAGTTCAGCCCTTGCATGTGTGCATCGGTGTGCCATCATCTTCCCTTGCCTGTCACTTTCAGCGAGAGAGAGACGGGAAAGGCATCGTCATGGCAGCCAGGGGAGCTGATATGGCAGGTCTGTACGACTTGCAACCTGCCCTACTGAATGGTGTCCCCTAGGGGGTCAGTAGCCCCCCCCCATTGGTTCCTGCCTGTCTAAGGACTGCAAAATTGTATGGACCTAGTGAATGGCTTTGCGAGTGGCAAACAAGTACAGTGGTACCTCGGGTTAAGTACTTAATTCGTTCCGGAGGTCCGTTCTTAACCTGAAACTGTTCTTAACCTGAAGCACCACTTTAGCTAATGGGGCCTCCTGCTGCCGCTGCGCCACCGGAGCCTGATTTCTGTTCTTACCCTGAAGCAAAGTTCTTAACCTGAAGCACTATTTCTGGCTTAGTGGACTGTGTAACCTGAAGCATATGTAACCTGAAGCATATGTAACCCGAGGTACCACTGTACTTCAAACAAGGAAAAGAAAGAGACTCTGGAATCTTAAGACTGCATCTGGGAAGTTGCTTGGTTGCATGCCCTGGATGGGTTTGCACTCTCCCTGAAGGAGAACTAACCTCAGCCCGAGCTCCATAGGGCCTTATATGTTAGCAGCAGAGATGTGAATTTGGCTTTGTAGCAGATTGGAAGCATGCAAACAAGGTAGTTTGCCCCCCCCCCCCGCCGTAAGCAGCCAAGCTGTTGTGTTCTGCACTAGCTGCAGCCTGTAGATCAATCTCTCATACCCAACATTTCTCCAAAGAAAATACGGACATCCTATTATTATTATTATTATTATTATTATTATTATTATTATTATTATTTATTTATTTTATTTATACCCTGCCCATCTTATTGGGTTGCCACCCAGCTACTCTAGGTGGCTTCCAATGTAAAGGTACCCCTGCCCGTACGGACCAGTCGTGTCCGAGTCTAGGGTTGTGTGCCCATCTCACTTAAGAGGCCAGGGGCCAGCGCTGTCCGGAGACACTTCCAGGTCACGTGGCCAGCGTGACGAAGCTGCTCTGGCGAGCCGGCACCAGCGCAGCACACGGAAACGCCGTTTACCTTCCCGCTGTAAAGCGGTCCCTATTTATCTACTTGCACTTAAGGGTGCTTTCGAACTGCTAGGTGGGCAGGAGCTGGGACCGAAAGACGGGAGCTCACCCCGCCGCGGGGATTCAAACCGCCGACCATGCGATCGGCAAGCCCTAGGCACTGAGGTTTTACCCACAGCGCCACCCGCGTCCCACGGCTTCCTATGTATATAAATACAAAGCATTAAACATTTAAAAACTTCCCTATACAGGGCTGCCTTCGGATGTCTTCTAAAGGTAGTATACAGTCAAACTTCGGTTGTCAGATGTAATCCACTCCGGAAGCCCATTTGACTTCCAAAATGTTCGACAACCAAGGTGCGGCTTCCAATTGGTTGCAGGAGCTTCCTGCACTCAAATGGAAGCCACGTCGGAGGTTCGGCTTCCAAAAAAATTCAAAAACCGGAACACTTACTTCCAGGTTTTCGGCTTTTGGGAGCCGAAACGTTCTAAAACGGAGGCATTTGGGAGCCGAGGTTTGACTGTACAGTAGTACCTTGGGTTAAGAACTTAATTCGTTCCGGAGGTCCGTTCTTAACCTGAAACTGTTCTTAACCTGAAGCACCACTTTAGCTAATGGGGCCTGCTGCTGCTGCCGCGCCACCACACGATGTCTGTTCTCATCCTGAAGCAAAGTTCTTAACCCGAGGTACTATTTCTGGGTTAGCGGAGTCTGTAAGCTGAAACGTCTGTAACCTGAAGCGTCTGTAACCCGAGGTACCACTCTAGTTACTTATCTCCTTGGCTCAGGGGGGTTGCATAACTCCATGCAACATTTTTCTGATGAATATAGGGACATCCTAAGGAAAAGGGGATCAAATTCTGGGATCAAATCAGAAACCAGGATGGCTTCTGTAAATCCGAGACCGTCCCTGGAAAATAGGGACACTTGGAGGGTTTGTTTTTATGGTATCTTCTACCACACAATAAAGCGATGACCACTGGCACAGATGGTTATCCTTTTCTTTCCTAAAGGATTGGGCAAGTTCCTTTTGAATAGGCCAATTGGGGACTCTTAGCTGTGATAGCTAATTGGACCCCCCCCCCCCATGTCCAAAGGAAGCCTACCTCTGAAAATGCAATGCTCCGTATAGGCAACTGAAAGGAGTTGCCTTCATGTCGTTCTTAAGAACTTCCCATGCACACCTAGAGGGCCACTGAAGAGGCAGACCTTTAATCCAGTCTAGCAGACCCTATTATTTTCTTACTGTATGCACAGACCCATGATAAGGCAACAGCATCTCTGGCCACCTGGGGAGCAAGAAACTTCACCATAACTTTGTGCAGCCAGCAGTTTGGTTCGCAAGCGATAAAACGACGCAGAGACAGTCGCAGAGCTCCACATCGAGAGCACGCCATTCATGCTTTTATTAGTTGCATCCATGTGCCGCTGCCAGTGCCCTAGCCCTGCAGAGACAGCACCATCTGTACTGTGAACCGCAGGCCTTAATACAGCAGCGTTCAGTCTGACGTCTCACCACACTGTCCCATAGTACCAAGTGCCAGGCAGCTGCTCTGTCTGGGGTATTCAGTCCAGTACAGCTATAATAGCTGGCACAAATACTGCAATATCTCGGCTGTGCACCACTTGTGGTTTTTCTGGGGCCCTAAGCCAGAGTCAGATATCGCAGACCCTGAGCTGTGACGTTATCTCTTCCAGATCTTCAGATTCTGATATGAAGCCTGCTGCTTTTTTTTTTTTTTTTTTGAAGACATATGGTTAATGTACCATTCTTCATGGTTTGACTTGCACAACACTGATCTGACCTGCTGATCCCGCCAAGGATAAGGGGTGTGTATACTTCTATACACACTCTTGAGAGTCCCATGGACTGCAAGAAGATCAAACCTAACCATTCTTCAGGAAATCAGCCCTGAGTGCTCACTGGAAGGACAGATCCTGAAGCTGAGGCTCCAATACTTTGGCCACCTCATGAGAAGAGAAGACTCCCTGGAAAAGACCCTGATGTTGGGAAAGATGGAGGGCACAAGGAGAAGGGGACGACACAGGACGAGATGGTTGGATAGTGTTCGCGAAGCTACCAGCATGAGTTTGACCAAACTGCGGGAGGCAGTGGAAGACAGGAGGGCCTGGCGTGCTCTGGTCCATGGGGTCACGAAGAGTCGGACACTACTAAACGACTAAACAACAACATATTTCTATAGCTGGCCTAATGGGTGTCACCTAGGAAGACTGGCCTTCTGGAAGACCATCTCCTTTCCTACAGACCCTCCTGAGTGTTAAGATCAGCAGAGGGAGCCTTCTTGGTAGTTCTGTCGAGGCTGCTCAAAATGGAAGGAGAAGTTCAGGAGGACTTCAAGGAGAAACGTCTGTAGCACCATGCATAACTCTTCGGCCACCCACAAGCACGATCAGAAGCAGAATATGTTATGCAAAAGTAGCCAGTTTGTTTTGTTTTTTTTATTTGGCCAATCTGTATAATTCATACAGGCTGCAGAATTCAGCCTTTTCTTGGCACAATTTTCCGTGGTGCATAATTAATACAAACAGCTCTGGGCAACCCTTTCCTCTATCTGCTCCATCTTTGCTTCTCCATTACCAAGTCCTTATCTCTACGGTCACCTCTGTCCTGTCTCCTGGGCAGGGAGCACTTGACTTCTGTGTTCAGCTCAGCACCTAGCACAGCCTTGGTTAGGTACTTCATAAATATTGCATCGGCGTTGTTATAACGAGACTTTCTGGAACAAAGGCCTCTGTTAGATCTCTAGTCCAGACACTGTCTGTTTTCTCCTGGCTGAGACTGCCATTCACATCAGCCATCTCTGGATGCTGAGCTGAGCCCTCTTCTCACAGCCCTGAGGCAGCTGAAGAGGAGCCATTGCTGAGCTGAGCTGGATTCAGGAGAAGCAAAAGGGTGCTCTGCTGTATTATTATTATTATGCGGGTGCAGCTGTGGTCTAAACCAGTGTTTCCCAACCACTGTTCCGCGGCACACTAGTGTGCCGCGAGATGTTGCCTGGTGTGCCGCGAGATGTTGCCTGGAGGGAGGCGGGCGAGTCGGGCGGCGAGAGGCGGGGCGGCGGCGGCAAGGAGAGGCCGCCCAGCGCGGGGCTCTCGCCGTCTGCCTGCCTGGCTGCCTGCGAGCTCGGCGGGCAGCGCCTCCGTCCGCAGCGCCCGCCTCGCGGCTCTCATTCCCTGCCCCTGCCAAAGCTCACCCAGCCAAGCCGCGCTCTCCTTCCTGCCTCGCTTTGCTGCCTCCTCCCCCCCCACCCCCAAAGCTTGGAGGTTCCCCGGCAGGAAGGAGGGAACTTAATCCTCTCCAAGGGCTGCGGAAAACAGACATGCAAATGGGGGCTTGCCAGCTCTTCAAGCGCCGCCGGCTTTCTTCGGGAATTACCGCCCGCCGAGCCCGGTAACGCTGACAGGCCGAGCCGCGGGGCTTGGCAGCGCAGCCGGCAGAGTGTGGGAAAGGGCGGCTGCCACGCGCCGGGCAAGGCGAGACTCGACGGGGAGGACACCGGCAGCAGCGCCCCCCCCCCCGAAACCCGCTCCGGGCAGGTAATTCACAGAGAGTGGACAGAAGGAAGCCTTAAAGGGCTTCAGCCTCCCAGAGTGGCGGGGAATAATAATAATAATAATAATAATAATAATAATAATAATAATAATAATAATAACAACAACAACAACAACAACAACAACAACAACAACAACAATAATAATAATAATAATAATAATAATTGACAGGTGGTGTTTTTCTAGGTGAGGGGGTGGGGACTGTAATAACAAAAAAATCAGCTGTATATCAACCGCTGTTTTGCAATGAGGAATTTCAAATAAGGAAGATCAAAAGGAGAATGTTTTTTGGGGGGGGACTCTCTTCCTCTTCCTCCTCCTCCTCTCGTTCTTGCTCCTCTTCCTGGCAAAAGGGCTGCTGAGACCCCTTCTCTCTTGGGTGCCGGTGGGTGCTGTGACGTTGATGCTGCTGTGGCAAGTGCCTTTACTTAGCAGAGTGCATTCCCCTTTACACAGGAGGGGAGGGAAAAAAATTGAAACTTACACTTTCGTGCGTCCCTCCCGGCGTGACGCTGCGCGCTGACGTCACGGGGCTGTAATGGTGGTGTGCCTCGAGATTTTTTTCATCAAACAAGTGTGCCTTTGCCCAAAAAAGGTTGGGAAACACTGGTCTAAACCACTGAGCCGCTTGGGGTTGCCAATCGGAAGGTCGGCGGTTCGAATCCCCGCAACGCAGTGAGCTCCCGTTGTTCTGTCACAGCTCCTGCCAACCTAGCAGTTCGAAAGCACACTAGTGCAAGTAGATAAATAGGCACCACCATGGCGGGAAGGTAAACGGCGTTTCCATGCACTCTGGCACTCATCACAGTGTTCTGTTACACCAGAAGTGGTTTAAGTCATGCTGACCACATGACCCGGAAAGCTGTCTGTGGACGAACGCCGGCTCCCTTTGGCCTGAAAGCGAGATGAGCACCGCACCCCATAGTCGCCTTTGAGTGGACTTAACAATCCAGGGGTCCTTTACCTTTACGTTAAACTGTAGCTCTCAGAATTCTTTGAGGGGAAGCTATTTGTTTAAATGCATCGTGCAGTTATGCTGCTTTGTTTTGGATAGCTCAGTCTATCAGTTCCAGCAGGTAAGAGGGAAGAAGAGTCTGTGGCTTGGCACTGGTTGGACTAATTTAGTGTCGCAACATGGAAACTTCCAAGAAAGATACCATGATCAATGGTATTGAAAGCTGATGAGAGATTGAGTGGAACTAATAGGGATGCACACTTCTCTTAGCACCATCGCCTCATCTAACTCCTAGCACAGATCTTCCACTAAGATGACAAAAGCTGTTTTCTCTCACAAAAGCAGGCCTGAATACTGAAGAGATTGGGGAGATGGTGTGTGTGTGTGTGTGTGTGTGTGTGTGTGTGTGTGTGTTATCCAGATAACCCCCATCACCCAGAAAGACTTGGACTTGCTCCTCGTTCCAAACTGGGAAATTAGATCCTCCCAATAAATTAACCAACTTGGTAGGATCTAGTGAGCAGTGGCGTAGCAGGCAGAGGAGCCACGGGGCGGTTGCCCCAGACGCAAAATTGTTAGGGGCGCAAAATGTCAACACATCCACACCATGCAGTCAACGCACCTGGCTTCCCTCTAAAGCAGTGTTTCCCAAAGTGGTGACAACACCCCCTGGGGGGCGCTGGAACAATCCGGGGGGCACTAGTAGCCTTGGGTGCAATTGGGGGGCGTTGAATAAAAATAAGGCAGCAGTGGCAGCATAAAAAAGAAGAGAAGAAAAAATTGAAAAACCATTCATATGTGTTTCTTCCATTGTGTAATGATGCTTATTGCTAAGTTGGGCACCATTGCAAGACGGTGACAGCACCCTCCAACAGCAGGTGGGCTGCTCCACTGTCCCGACACCTTCACCCTAAAGAAGGTAGATTTCCAGGTGGGCACTGAATTGTTGTTTTTTTCTTTTCCTGAAAGCGAGGCCACCTAAGTTTGGAAACCTCTGCTCTAAAGAATCCTAAAGGATGCTGGGAATTATAGCTCAGTGAAGGGCAAACTGTAGCTCCCAGGGGACGCGGGTGGCTCTGTGGTCTAAACCCCCAAGCCTCTTGGGCTCACCGATCAGAAGGTCAGCGGTTCGAATCCACATGACGGGGTGAGCTCCTGTCGCTCTGTCCCAGCTTCTGCCAATCTGGCAGTTCAAAAACATACTGGTGCAAGTAGATAAATAGGTACCACTGCGGCGGGAAGGTAGACAGCATTTCTGTGCGCTCTGGTTTCTTTGTGTGTCAGTAGCGATTAAGCAATGCTGGACATTTGACCTGGAAAGCTGTCTGTTGACAAACGCCGGCTCCCTCGGCCTGAAAAGGGAGATGAGCGCTGCAACCCCATAGTTGCCTTTGACTGGACTTGACCGTCCAGGGGTCCTTTACCTTTTCCTTAAACTGTAACTCTCAGGGTTCTTTGAAGGGAAGCTATTTGCTTTAAATGCATGGTGTGGTTGTGAACTAGTGATTCCCACCGGCCAGCAGCGTAGCTTGCCGCTCGGGTGCATGGTGCAGGGGCGTGTCCTGCACCCATGGGCGGGGCGATCCACCTGAGGGGTGGGGCAATCCGCTCATGGGGGCGGGGTGAGCCTCCCTGACACTTGGAACCTCTCCGTCGTCTCCCCCTCAGCTGTAGGGCAGTTGAGGGAGGGGCAGTAGGCAGACGCAAGTCCCAGGCTGCCATTTCAGGTAGCACAGAACCTACAGGCGCCTAAGCCACCACGTCACTCCTAAAAGTTTTGTGAGCCCAATTTTTTACAGTGGTATGACTGGTTGCGAATGGGATCCATTCTGAAGGCCCGTTCGCAACATGAAACGCCCGCAACCTGAAGCCCCGTATCTGCATAGGTGCGCGGTGCAATTTGGTGCTGGTGTACATGCGCAAAGCGCAATTTAGCGCTTCTGCACATGCATGAGAGGCGAAACCCAGAAGTAACCCTTTCTGGTACTTCTGGGTTGCTGCTGGACACAACCTGAAAAAACGTATCATAAAGCAAACATAACATGAGGTATGACTGTACAGCCATACCTCGGGAGCTTCGGGTTCAGCGCTTTTGGGTTGCGCTCCGCGGTGACCCGGAAGTAACGGAGCGTGTTACTTCCAGGTTTTGCTGCTTGCGCATGCGCAGATGGTCAAAATGACGTCACACGTATGCGCGGAAGTGGCGAGATGCGACACACACAGACGCATCTTACGTTCCGTTCGGGATGCGAACGGGGCTCCGGAACAGATCCCGTTTGCATCCCAAAGTACCACTGTACTTTATTTTTAAACTCATTTTATCAAACCCCCCAACCCCCATTGATGACACCCGGGGCAGACCACATCCCCCGCAACCCCTTCCTCCGCTACTGCCACTGTCCGGCGGCAGCACACTTCGATTCTGGCCCCATTTTCCAGGCCAGGGTAGGAGGTGATATCAATGACAGGAAGCAGTGGCAAGGAAGGAGTGCCGTCATTCTCGCACGAGCAGGGAAGCATGTGCTGAGCTTCACTCGCACTGACTGATGTCCAGGGGTCTGCTCTGCCTCCCCCTCCCACCTCTTCCCTCCCCAACCCCTGGCTGGACAGTAGTTACTCTTCAGAGATCTTTGTGTCTTGGCTGCGAGAGATGAAGTTCTTTCCTGATGCTATCTGACGTCTCAGCCGTTTTCAGTTGCAGATTAATGACTTTCCAAACGCAAGCGGAGGAGGGAAGTGCCCCTGGAGAGCAGGCCCGGAGTAAACGTCAGCCTGGTGCTCTCACAACATTCACCAGTTTGCCCCCCGCCTGTTACTGAACGGGCATGGGCCACTGGTCAAAAGAGGCGTAAGGCACCCTGGGCTGGAAAATGGGACAATGAGGGTATGGCAGCCGGCAGGAGAGCTAGGAAGTTGTGGTGATGTTGCCAACTTTTCCCCCTAGCAGTGCTCCTCTGCCCCTAACCGAATGGCTGAAATTCAACAGCTGGCAAAAGTTTCAGTCGCTGGTTTTTTCCTTTATTTTTAGGTATTTTATTTTTGTTTTGTTTTGCCTGTGTTTAAGGCATAGTAAGTCTAACTGGGGGGGGGGGGGAGAGAAAATGACTGTGTTGCGTTATAATGGAAATGTATAAATGCAAGGATTAGGCATAAATGCAGTTGCTAGGTTTGGCGGTTTTGTACTGGTTTTGCTCTGTACATAAATTTTGCAGGGGAAGCAAATGTCCTGGGAGAAATAAGTAAATTTCAGGTGTCACCCCGCCGTGGGGATTCGAACTGCCAACCATACGATCGGCAAGTCCTAGGCACTGAGATTTTACCCACAGCGCCACCCGCGTCCATTATTATTATTATTATTATTATTATTATTATTATTATTATTATACTATTTACAGTGGTACTTTGGGTTAAGTACGTAATTCGTTCTGGAGGTCCATTCTTAACCTGAAACTGTTCTTAACCTGAGGTACCACTTTAGCTAATGGGGCCTCCTGCTGCTGCTGTGCCGCCGCTGCGCAAGTTCTGTTCTCATCCTGAAGCAAAGTTCTTAACCTGAGATACTATTTCCGGGTTAGTGGAGTCTGTAACCTGAAGCGTATGTAACCCAAGGTACCACCGTATATCCCGCCCATCCGACTGGGTTGCCCCAGCCACTCTGGGCAGCTTCCAACGCATATAAGAACATAATTAAACATTTAAAAAATCTTCCCTATGTGGGGCTGCCTTCGGATGTCTTCTAAATGTTGTGTAGTTATCTCCTTGGCTCGGTGGGGTCGCATGACTCCCTCCAACTTTTCTCCGATGAAAATCAGGACATCGCTAGGCAAAAGCGGGACAGAAGGCCTCTGTAAATCCAGGGCTGTCCCTGGAAAATGGGGACACTTGGAGGGTTTGGGTACGTGAAGCCATCCTACAGATGTCTTGAGGGTGGGGGCTGCAAGCTGCTTCCGATGCCTCTGGCAATCCTTGGCTCACAGCTCAGGCCCTACTACCTCGTTGCTCCCTTTTCTTTCTCCTTCTCTCCTCTAACCGTCCCCCCTTCCCCTTCTCCAGCCCCGCCATGCCCGTCTCCCCCTCTCCCTCATGCTGACAGTTCCCTTACCAGGTCCGATCAATGGCTCTCGCTTTCAGGCTCCTTCATTATGCATGAGCCGGACTCCTGACTGTTTTGCTGAAGGTAACCCAAGACGGAGCTCTGCGGTGCTGCAGCTACCCTGGGGATGAGTGGATAAAGCGCTGAGGTGGAGAGCTTAAAAAAAGAAAAAGTAAATAATAAAAATAAAAAGGATTTGAGCATAGAGCTGTTCGATGGGGTTGGACGGGAGGAGGGGAAAGTTTCCTGCCAGTTGCCCACCAGGGAAGTCGAAGTCAGAAAGGGAAATTGCGGAGTCCAGGTTTCCAACCTCCTGCCTGAACTCTTTTCATTCCACTTCCAAAAGGCATCGATGGCTAGCTCCCCGGGCAAGCGCCTAAATCGCCTCTCTTGCTTTCAGAAACAACAGAAGCAAAAGACTCCTCCTTGCACCTCTCTTTGCTTCTCCAACTCATTTGATATTCTTTTCTCCCTTCCCCCTTTTTTCCAACTTCTGGTTTCTGAGGTTGCCAGGGAGAAGCAAAAATTCCTCGTTGGGTTGGGTGTGAAGATCTGGTTTGTGTTAGCTCAGTTGGTTAGAGTGCGGTACTGACAACGCCAAGGTTGCAGGTTCGATCCCTGTGTGGGACAGCTGCATATTCTCCCCCCCCCCAGTAGATTTTTATTATTTTCTTTAAATATTCTTTTTCCAACAATCCTTATTATAACCATATTTTCCCTTTGACTCTTCCGTGTCTTGACTTCCCTTCCCCCCCTGCAATTGGTATATTTATCACATTCTTATCGCGTACGTTATTCTTATATCACTACTGTTTTACATTGAAGGTATTATTCCAGTCCTGCTAGTTTACGTTTTTACAGTTCTCCTTTAAGTATTTAATAAATAATTTAATAATTTAATAAATAATAAACTCCAATTATTCTTGCATCTCTGGTCTTCTTGGTCCCGGATCCTCCCTGTCAATTTGGCAAGTTCTGTGAAATCTGTCGTCTTCACCTGCCACTCCTGGATGGTTGGTATATCTTGTGTTTTCCATTTTGGGGCCAGTAGGGTTCTTGCGGCGGTTGTGGCATACATAAACAAGTTCTGATCTTTTGCTTTAATCTCCCTTCCCATTATGTGAAGGGACAGCTGCTTATCCCTCCATTGCAGGGGTTGGACTAGATCAGGCACGGCCAAACTTGGCCCTCCAGCTGTTTTGGGACTACGACTCCCACCATCCCTAGCTAACAGGACCAGTGGTCAGGGATGATGGGAACTGTAGTCCCAAAACAGCTGGAGGACCAAGTTTGGCCATGCCTGGACTAGATGATCCAACTCTATGATTCTACGTGTCTTATGCGTTCTGATGGGCAGCACAATTGCCACGGGTAAGTGGCATGAATGTGCTGTGTGGAGATGATGGTCACACCAAGACTTTCTCATATTACTAGGCTGATTTATTTCCATGAGGCTGCTGCTGATCTAAGGCTTCTTATTGTGAAGCAACCATACTTTGATGGGTATCTGATTCTGGCTTGTGATGAATAGCATCAATTGATTCTGTGTTTTAATTTCTTATATGGCTTGTTTGGTAATGAATTTATAATGCTAGCATTATTGAAATGTTTATTGGGATTGATGTAATGCGTTTTGAAACAAATTGGTACTAGGCTGCTCACAGCAACGATGCAGTGATATGGAGTCTTGCATTACTGTTTGTGTGCTGTGAACAGCTGTGCACCCATTTTTTCTGGGAAAGCAACATACAAATTTAATAATAATAATAATAATAATAATAATAATAATAATAATAATAATAAAGCTTGGATGGGGATTGAGTGCATATGGAAGCCCATAGTTCTGACGGAAGGAAGGCTTCAGAATCTGCCCCTTGTAGCAGGAGTGCAGCCTTCAGATGTTTATAGCTTTCATTTCTCCCAAGGAGCTCAGTGTAGCATCTATTACTTGCCCTCTTCAGTTCTGCATGGCAATGCCAATTATTGCCATTGCCTTCTGTTAAGAGTTTGGGTGTAATCCTTGACGCCTCCCTTTCCATGGAGGCGCAGGTTACAGCAACAGCCAAGGCGACATTTTTCCACCTTCGCCGCATCAAGCAGTTGGTCCCTTACCTTTCCCGCCCCGACCTGGCCACAGTGATTGATGCGACGGTCACCTCCAGGCTTGACTACTGCAATTCGCTCTACGTGGGGCTGCCCTTGAAGCTGTCCCAGAAACTCCAGAGGGTGCAGAATGCTGCAGCGAGGCTCCTCACGGGGTCTCTGCCATGGGAGCATATTCACCCAGTGCTTTTCCAGCTGCACTGGCTCCCGGTGGAGTACAGGGTCAGATTTAAGGTGCTGGTTTTGACCTTTAAGGCCCTTCACGGCCTAGGACCCTCGTACCTACGGGACTGCCTCTCCTGGTATGCCCCACGGAGGACCTTAAGGTCCATAAATAGCAACACCCTAGAGGTCCCAGGCCCTAAGGAAGTTAGATTAGCCTCAACCAGAGCCAGGGCCTTCTCAACACTGGCTCCGGCCTGGTGGAACGCTCTGTCTCATGAGACCAGGGCCCTGCAGGATCTGATTTCTTTCCGCAGGGCCTGTAAGACAGAGTTGTTCTGCCTGGCCTTTGGCTTAGAATCAGTTTGATTCCCTCCCCCTCTTTCTTTTTCCTTTCTCCTCCTGTGAAGAGGCTGCATCCTAATGTTTTATTGTTGTATCTTAATCTTTTAAATTGTATTTTAATCAACTTGTTTTTATTATTGGTTGTTAGCCGCCCTGAGCCCAGTCTTGGCTGGGGAGGGCGAGGTATAAATATAAAATTATTATTATTATTATTATTATTATTATTATTATTATTATTAGCATCCAGGGAAATGGTCGCCAGTTGTGCAAGAGCGCAACTCTCCTCTTGCCTGGCTCACGTTCAAGTTGAATGAGGCAAGATGGGTCGAATCGTCCGGAAGGACAGGTGCACATCTCATCCTTTTCACGGTGGTGGGAACTTTAGAAAGGAGTTCGACTGCAAGCGGAGGGCATCGGGAGAAAGGAGCAACAGCCTCGACAGT
Source organism: Podarcis bocagei (assembly GCF_964188305.1). NCBI lineage: Eukaryota > Metazoa > Chordata > Lepidosauria > Squamata > Lacertidae > Podarcis > Podarcis bocagei. The sequence continues at coordinate 117,584,096 of NC_138126.1, read as the reverse complement.
TTATGAATTGTGCCTGGCATTAGTACGAGCACTAATGAGCCTAGCCCTATTGTGCTAATTGGGCCAATTTGTCTGAGATTGCTAGGGTTGGTGATCCATGCAAGGGATGATGAAAGGATGGGTTAATGAAATCGATCCAGGGCAATTGAATCTGAGAATAAACGGTTCTGTTTGCCTGGTGTGCTTTCCCCAGAGGATTCCCTTGGCCTGACTGGGCCCAGCAGCTTCGTGCAGCTATCTAAATGGGAACCTCTAGGCTGAAGTGTTGGAACTGACTCGAAACCAAATAGCTGTATTAGTGATGGTGATGGCCGTGTGGGGCAGGGGAAGGGTAAGGTGTTCCCATTACACAACAGCTACAGGGGAAGACTGCTCGAACCATCAAGGGACAGGTTTTGGCACCTGCTGTGCCCCACTCTTCTTCCTTGAACCCTTATAAGGAGAGATTGCTGTCTATAAGTATTTACAGAACTGTAGAGTTGGAAGGAGGGATGCGGGTGGCGCTGTGGTCTAAACCACAGAGCCTAGGACTCGCCTAGGGTTAGGCAAGGGCTAGCGGTTCAAATTCCCACAACAGGGTGAGCTCCCGTTGCTCAGTCCCAGCTCCTGCCAACCTAGCAGTTTGAAAGCACCTCAAAGTGCAAGTAGATACGATAAATAGGTACCGCTCCGGTGGGAAGGTAAATGGCATTTCCGTGCGCTGCTCTGGTTCTCCAGAAGCGGCTTAGTCATGCTGGCCACATGACCCAGAAGCTGTACGCCGGCTCCCTTAACCAGTAAAGTGAGATGGGTGGGGTAAAAATAAATTATTATTATTATTATTATTATTATTATTATTATTATTATTATTAACAGTTGGAGGCTACAGGTTTCCCATCCCAGATGAATTAATTATTAATTATTGTCATCATCGTCGTCATCATCATCATCAAGCCAATTGGCCACCTAGTCCTCTGATCTCGCAGTGGCCAGCCAGATATATATGGGAAGCCCATAAGCAGGTAAGCGCAATCTCCCTTCCTGCAGTTTCCAGGAACTGGTATTCAGAAGTATTGCAGCCCACGACGATGGATGGAGAGCATGGCCGTTGTAGCTAGCAGCCATTGACAGTAGAAAGCAGCTCCCAACGCCAGTTTCCAACTTTTCAACCAGCCGCTATAATTATGTGCATTATTGGGTTGCTTTTGTTTGTATTTTGATTATGTATTTTTGTATTATGATTTTTTTTCTTGTGAACCACCCTGAAACCTGCAGGTATAGGGTGGTATACAAATAATAATAATAATAATAATAATAATAATAATAATAATAATAATAATAATAAATTCCTGTAACAGCAGCAGGATATGTGCCAGGATTCTCAGATGATGGTGTTTGTCTTCATACTGTGAAAAGTTTCAGCAGCTATGTCTCATAAATCAAGTTGATGTTAAAAGCCCAGGCTGTTTTCTGTCCGGTCAGTTCTCATACCTACTCAATATTGTGGGTTACTCTGATTTAGCCCTAACATTTATTACAAAGCAAGAGTGCTGGCATCCATTGCGAAGCCTACGCATTCCATTTTTTATTTAGTACGGCAGACTTTCTCAGTTTCCCTCCTTGGGAATTTCATATCCAACTTGCGTGGTTCAAAGTAATGTAAGAGCTCGCTTTGCTGGCTTGTGCTTTAGAGAACCCCAGGGCGAAAAAGGTAATTTTAAACAAAGAAAAAGGTTCATTCAGGAAAAGCAGATCTCTGTGTATGTGAAAGTGTGTGTGTGTGTGTGTATGTGCGTGCCCAAAATAGCATGCTAACTTAACTGGAATATGGTAATTGCTTTTGTCAGGGCAAGATACCCCAGACAGAGCATTTTTAAGTGTCAGAATGCTGAATCTAGAATTGCCAAATTTTTATGGCAGGGTTATTATGCCTTTCATGGCTGTGTGATGATGGGAAATACAGCAAGCAGAGATATACCTAGCAGGCAGACGCAGCGATGGGGAAAGTTTTACCTGCGATTATGCCACTGTTAGAGGAAGAGGAGCACTGCCACAAAAAGTGATTAGCCATCTTAGTTAACTCCGCCTACCTGACACCCCATAACGAACGCTTCCTGATAGTGCTTGCTGCTAATACAAGGCTGTATATAGACACCGTAATTTTTCAAAGATTCAGTGTTATAGTAGAGCTATTGGTATAATAGCAGAGTTGCTTGCGGCACGAACGTTCATTCTGACGTCCCTGCGTTGAACTAGGTAAGTCAGCCTGTCCTGGTAAAACTAACTTTTCAAGGGGGTGGGGGGTGGAGTACCAAAAAGCTGAAAATAGACCCAGTGATTCAGCCAGCACTGCTGCCCTGCTGTCAGTGGAACCTATTGGATAATGCTGATAGTGCCACTAAGAACAAAAGGAGCGCTCTGCTGGCTCAGACCAAAGGCATATACCATATGAACCTAGCCGGACTCTGAGATCATCTTCTTCGTGTGACTCCTCCACTAGAGGTACAGAGGGGGACAACACAAGAATGGGCCTTTTCTGCAATGGCTCCCCATGTGTGGAATATTCTCCCCGGGGAGCTTCACGTGGCCCCTTCATTATACACCTTTAGACTAGGGTTGTCATATCTTGAAGAGTCATTTTGGACTCACAGCTGTCCATGGAGGTGCAGGTCAATTCTGTGCCCACGGCAGCTGTCTACCGGCTCCACCTGGTACGCAGGCTGAGACCCTGTCTGCCCATGGACTGTCTCGCCAGACTGGTGCATGCTCTAGTTATCTTCCGCTTGGACTACTGCAATGCACTCTACGTGGGGCTACCTTTGAAGGTGACCCGGAAACTACAACTAATCCAGAATGCGGCAGCTAGACTGGTGACTGGGAGTGGCTGCTGAGACCACATAACACCAGTCCTGAAAGACCTACATTGGCTCCCAGTATGTTTCCGAGCGCAATTCAAAGTGTTGGTGCTGACCTTTAAAGCCCTAAACAGCCTTGTCCCAGTATATCTGAAGGAGCGTCTCCACCCCCTTCGTTCCGCCCAGATACGGAGGTCCAGCGCTGAGTGCCTTCTGGCAGTGCCCTCCCTGCGAGAAGTGAGGTTACAGGGAACCTGGCAGAGGGCCTTCTCGGTAGTGGCACCCGCCCTGTGGAACACCCTCCCATCAGATGTTAAGGAAATAAACAACTATCTGACTTTTAGAAGACACCTGAAGGCAGCCCTGTTTAGGGAAGGTTTTAATGTTTAATGTTTGGTGTTTTATTGTGTTTTTAATATTCTGTTGGGAGCTGACAAGAGTGGCTGGGCAAACCCAGCCAGATGGGCAGGGTATTATTATTATTATTATTATTATTATTATTATTATTATTATTAAGGGGGAAAAGAGGACAGCCTGAGTCGCTGCCAGACCAAGCCGGGGAGAGAGGCACACGGGCGTAGGTAGCGTCTGCAGCATGCAGAGCGTCCACCTGCCTCTTTTCCAGGCTCGGGCTGGCAGCATCCGCAGCGTGCAGAGAAGCCTGAACCCAAGCCCTTGCTGCCTGAGCCCCAGCTGCCCAAGCTACTGCCAGCCCAAGCAGAGAAAAGACCCCAGCTCCTACCTGCTTCTTCCGCTGCAGTGCTTCCGCTTCCAGGGCACAATGCCCGCACCAGCATGTTCGTGCCTGTCCCCCAAAAAACCAAAAAAATAATCACCCAAACCCAGACATTTCCTTTGAAATATAAACCCCCCCCCCAGATGGGCATGTTGGCCCCCCAAAAGAGGACATGTACTGGTTTTCCCGGATGTATGGCAACCTTACTTTAGACACCAGGCAAAAACGTTCCTCTTTAACCAGGCCTTTGGTGGGTGAACCAGGCCGATGCAGGTGGCGCTGTGAGTTAAACCACAGAGCCTAGGGCTTGCCGATCGGAAGGTCGGCGGTTCGATTCCCCGTGAAGGGGTGAGCTCCCATTGCTCAGCCCCAGCTCCTGCCAACCTAGCAGTTCGAAAGCACACCAAAAAAACAAAAACACAAAGTGCAAGTAGATAAATACTGTCTACTTTCCGGTGAGAAGGTAAATGGCGTTTCCGTCACTGTTCTGGTTCACCAGAAGCGGCTTAGTCATGCTGGCCACATGACCTGGAAGCTGTACGCCGGCTCCCTCAGCCAGTAAAGCGAGATGAGCGCCGCAACCTCAGAGTCGTCCGCAACTGGACCTAATGGCCAGGGGTCCCTTTACCTTTACCTTGGCCAATGGACACCCAATGCCCTTTTAAAATGTGTTGAGGTGGGTTGTTCTTGTCTCTTTTGTGCGTTTTGTGTTTTCACATTGTGTTTTTATGTAGCGGACTGCCCTGGGACCTGCGGGTATAGGGCGGCATGCATGCAAATTTTAACAACAACAACAACATCTAGTCAGCTATCCTGTTTTCGCACAGTGACCATCCAAGATTCCTTTAGGAAGCCCACACGAAGAGCACATGCAATGGCGTGCTCTCCCACGGTTTTGCCTCTCAGCTGCTGGTTTTCAGAAGCATGTTGCTTCTGATCTTGGAGGGAGCATGTGGGCTTTGATAGTCTCCATGGTAGCTTTGTCTCCCAGGTAGCCTTTGATAGCCATTAGTTGCTGTTGATTGGCTTATACTCCACAAATTCATCTAATTCCCTTTCAATGCCACCTAAGCCAGTGAGAAATACAGACCCGCCAAGTGTCCCTATTTTCCAGGGACATCCCTGACTTAGAGAAGCCGTCCCAGTTTCTGATCTGATCCCAGAATGTCCCACTTTTTCTTAGGATGTCCCTGTTTTCATTGGAGAAATGAGGGAGGGGGTATACAGTATTCAACACTACATCTTGGGGCAACAGATCCTGTAAATTAATGTTGTTGTTATTTTATTTCATTTATGAATCGCTTCCCACGAGGCACCGCAAAGCGATTTTAAAAATATAACACATACAAAACAAATGGGTATAGAAACACTGTCGAAGCAGCTGCATATATAAGATCATTTTCAAAGGAAAGAAAACACAATTTGAAATACAAAAGCAGCTTAAAACAGCACCTGCATAAAAATCAATTCAAATCCAAGACAGATACCAACCAGGATAATGATTTCAGAAGGCATGTTGAAAGGACTCTAGATGTGTGCGTATTGACACAAGGTTGTACTTTTCCTTCCCGCAAATAGTTGTGTGCATCTGCGTTTGAGTGAAATTCTTATGCCTCTGCCCTGATGTTCCTTTAGCTTCTCAGCCATTTAATTACTGCCCCTCTCATCTGAAGCCAGCAAATTCATTACCGTTTATGGCCACAGAGGGACCTGCATTTTTGCAGCAATCAAATGATTGCAATTAAAGGCCTAGAGTTAAAGTGGAAAGCAGCGGGGTGGGGAGAGAGAGAGAGAGAGAGAACCATTGAACCTGTTATAGCTCTCTTTGCACTACACGCACAGGACTGAAATGTGTTCTGGACACACGGTATACTCTCCATCTGCCCGTTTGCTGTGGAACAACCCTCCAGAACTCCCTTCTAGCCAACATCAAACATTCTGCTTTGGCGACATTGCAGAACTATCTTTACCAATCTAACCTCTCTTTGCAAGTCTCAGGCCCGTTCCTAAGCTCCTGGTTTTTTTGTTTTTCTGTGCTTTTTTTTTCTTTGCTATCGGCTTTGCTTCGAGGGCTGACTCAATTTAACTCCGGCAAATATAGATTTGGCGCTGGGAGGATGCTATTAGAGCTGCCACTGCTTTTCTTGCTGTCCGTACACCTGTACTTTTCACAGCAGCCTTACACACAAACATTTAGCAGGCAAAGTTCCTTGACGGGGATATAAGTGATGGAAAAATCTTCACCCACAAGATGTCTGTGTGGCAGGCTGGAGTTAGTGGCACAGGGCCAGTGGGGGGAGTGGATGGCATTGCAACCCTAAATGATACATGTTCGATGTGGCATCTGTGGCGCATCTTGCAGCAGCAAGCTGCCATTCTTGTAACATGTTACTTCTGTTGTTTTTTAAAGGGGATTTTACATCTCTTGGGTCTCGTAACAGTTGAGCACAAATATTTAGAATGAGAGCATAACAGTGCAACCTTATATTGCACTACTCAGAAGTAATACACCACTTTCCAATGAATACAGAGAAGTAAATCACAAATGAAATAACTCCAAATGTGGTTTACAAAAATTCATTAACAGTAATGCACTAAAATTCAGCACCTTCTAATACTTAAGAGTCTTAAATGAGATTTACTATGCCAAAATAATAATGACATATACAACTCGATATCTCAAAGCCAAACGGTCCAAATATTCCTGCAGCAAGTCCAAGAAAACAACTCTCTATGTGCATACCGTATTTTTCGCCCTATAGGATGCACCGGCCCATAGGACGCACCTAGATTTGGGGGGGGAATGAAGGGGGGGAATTTATCCCCCCCCAGGCACGGGGCTGGAGGGGGGGAACCCGAGCTTCCCCCTCCCCCAGCCCCCAGAACGGGACCCAGAGCGATGCCGAAGCTGCGTGCAGCTTTGGCATCGCTCTGGGAGCTTGCGGGGCTGGAGGAAGGGGAAGCCCTCCGCCAGCCTTCTAACCAAGTCAGGGGACAGCGGGAGAGGCGCACTGCGCCTCTACCGCTATCCCCCGAGTTTGCGGGGCTGGCGACAGGGAGGAGCAGGCTTCTCCCCCCCGCCAGCCTTCTAACCAAGTTGGGGGACAGCGGGAAAGGTGCGCTGCACCTCCCCGCTGTCCCCCGAGCTTGTGGGGCTGGCGGTGGGGCTCTCCTGAAGCCTGGAGAGCGAGAGGGGTCGGTGCGCACCGACCCCTCTCGCTCTCCAGACTTCAGCGAAAGCCTGCATTCGCCCCATAGGACGCACACACATTTCCCCTTCATTTTTGGAGGGGGAAATGTGCGTCCTATAGGGCGAAAAATACGGTACTTGTTTCTGGTGCGATTCCAACGGAACTCCAACAATGAGGTAATGGGATTTCAAACTCTGTTTTGTGAATCTTCTTCTCGTCGGCCCAAAAAAGAACTATGGAATGGCAATTCAATGCTCAATCAGAGAGGTCATTTCCAGCATTAGAAAGGCACTTCGTTCTTTTTGAAAAGGCTCAGAAGTAAGCCCTATTGGATTCAATGGGACCAAGGTAAGTAAGAATCGGATTGTAGTCTTAGGAGTGTATATATATATTTTTAATGGCCCGTTTTAGCACGAGGACTTCCTCTTCTTCTCTCAACATGTACCCCCAATCCCCCAAATCTGTGGAGCAGTTGCGGGTATGGAGAGAAGAGAGGGAGTCCCATTGCACAGGTAGAAAGTCTTGCACTAATGGCTTGATTTCATTTGATACAACCCTAATGGTATTATAGGTAAAGGGAACCCTGACCGTTAGGTCCAGTCGTGACTGACTCTGGGGTTGCGGCGCTCATCTCACTTTATTGGCCGAGGGAGCTGGCGTACAGCTTCCAGGTCATGTGGCTAGCATGACTAAACCACTTCTGGCGAACCAGAGCAGCGCACGGAAACGCCATTTACCTTCCCGCCGGAACGGTACCTATTTATCTACTTGCACTTTGACGTGCTTTTGAACTGCTAGGTTGGCAGGAGCTGGGACCGAGCAATGGGAGCTCACCCCGTCGCAGGGATTCGAACCACCGACCTTCTGATTGGCAAGTCCTAGGCTCTGTGGTTTAACCCACAGCACCACCCGCATCCCTAATGGTATTATAGAAGGGAACAAAAAAGGCAATCAGGTCCAACACCCTCCCACTTTGGAGTAGATTAGTTGGACATTAGCCATACCCATAAACCAACCCACATAATCTGGATTGTGTTATGGCACAAGGAGAGAGCAGGTGTACAACAGTAAGGTCCCTGCAGAGAAATGGAGTCGAGGTGACTCAAGAAAGCGAACCAAGCCGCACGTCACCAAGAAAAGACAAAAGGACACAAGCACACCTCAAAGCTTACTAGCAAAAGTGAGCTTTTCAGTTTGAAATATGGCAGTGACTAAGATGCCGAGCTTTAGTATTTCGCATTGTCTAAGTGAGCCATTGATGCAGAGTGAGACTTGACGGCAAAAGAAAGGCATACATGTTTGCTTGATTTTAAATCACGTGTTCTGTAATGAAAATGTCACAAATGAAGTGAGTAAGGAAAACAACACTGTTTCCAAATGTTGGCCTTGCTCCCCTGCTTCCACACAACAAAGCAGTGTTCAGCCTATGAGTTCTGTGTTGACATACTCTTACGGCCTACTTGGTGTGAAAAGTTGGACCGCCCTGATATGCTCCCTGCCTCTGTGATTTCATTTTCAAATAATATGATAAAGTGATCAGAAGGAAAGCATTGTCGCGGAGATGTTTCCCTGCAGATGTTTCCCTGCTAGAAGTTCCTTTTAAAAGCCGAGAGTCTCAGAAGGTTGAATTCGATGCAAGATAGAAAGAAAAAAGAACTTACGCTTAATGGGGAAGGGAAATTACATGTGGAATACACACACCCCTGACTATTTCTTGTTGTGCTTTCAAGAAGGAAGAGATCTCATTTCTTTGCACATTTTCACTCCTTTTTTCTAGAGCAGCAAGATTGCATTGCAAGTGAGAAACCGCTTCTTCCCATTGCACTCAAAAGTTGAGAGTCACCTCACTGACAGAATCTATCACCCCTTTTTAATATTGTGGTGAGGCATTTGTAGTAGCAATTCTGATAAATAAGCAGTGGTATTTCCACTAGAAGCGTTTGCAACTTGAAATTGACCTCCCGTGCTAGATATATATCATTGGAGTGGATTTGAATTTGATTATGAAGTGGGTGTGACTTTACAGCATCAGGGATTTTATTCTGATTTTAAGCTAGGGGTTTCACTTTATGATTCATTTCTGAACAATTCCAGTTCTATCTTTTTTCCACTGTACAAACTCAGATCTCCTGTAAAGTCTGTTTTTCCTTATTTGTTCAAAACAAGACAAGTCTATAGTTTTTGTTTTTAAGAACAGTGGTTCTGGCATATTGCAGCATGGAGAAAACTGACCCCGGATAACACTGAATCTAAATCTATTCCAGGCACATGCACACCTAATAGAATAGTCTGTGGCGGATGCTTTGTACATTTGGGGTCCATTCAAGGACACAGGGGGCCATGGGATGCCAAACTGTGTTTGGTCACACCATGACAGGCAGAGGCAGCCTCGTAAACTTCTTCATGAATTCAGTGGGATTTGGAATGAGCTTGAGAAGTGTGGTTTTGTGTTCAGCTTTTTTTAAAAAAACTTTGAAACAAGGTTGTACTTAGAACATCACAGTTGTGGGATAATCAGCATCATATAACCAGCATGCTTAAGTCTAATCAATGCATGAAGGGGTTAAAACCATAGAGTAAGCTGTCCTGCCAGGCTTTGGGAGGGGCTTTGGGAGGGGCTAGGCAACCAAGCCTTGGTTGCCCTTCAGTCTACCTTGGAAGCTCCACTTGGGTTGCTGCAGCTCAGACCACATGGCTCTTAAAAGTCACTCTTGAGTTCCTATACCAATAATTTAGGAACGGCCACCACTTTGTAACGAAGCCATGTATTACTACTGCCTGCACAACTTTCTGAAGCATGTGAAACTGACCTTTGACGAGTTTATAAGTAAACCATTTTTAATTTACCAGACAAGAGGGAAGTTTTGGAACTCACAAGGGCATAGTTTAAAGATCTAACAATCTATATTTCCATGTTTTACTTTGATGCATATTTTGTGATTTTTAAAATCTCTGCTGGGGTTCTGTCACCAAAGAGTACTTGCCTCAAACTCAGATCTTTGCATTCAGGAATTCTCCCTTTATACCTTTTCCCCTCTTTAACCAACAACCACCTCTCTTGATGATAATATTAGGGCTTGAATATTACTACAGTACCAAAGATGCCACAGATTAATTTGAATATCCAGTGGTGATTTTTACCTAGGAGTTTGGAGACCCTCAGCTATAAATCTGAAACTTTTACAGTGTTCCTTTCGAGGAGAAAGGAGTGGAGAGGTATCTGTGGTTTCCTAGCCATTCCTGTCATCCCAGCAGGTGCCAGCCATACTGTATTTGTAGTAATAACTACTTTTGGACTTCCTGGCTAGTAGTCCCATTACCAGAGCTAATTATTTTTCTTTTTAAAGTGATAAATACCTCAGATGGCGACTTTACTACCTCAGTTTCACCTGAGGAGCCATTTGTCTGGAAATCACCCCCATGTGAAGATCAGTAAAGGGCTCACACTGCGGGAAATAAGCGGCCCCTCATAAGAAACTGAGACACTTCGACTGAAGTCGCCGCATGAGGACTTAAATGCCTCACAAATGACTGTGTATGAATCTGCACTTATGGAGTCCTGTATTATGAAGTGAGTTTGGCCACAGCAGCGAGTGGGTCTAGAACGCTGAGGCAAGAGTTGCCTTTTGGACGGAACAGCAGCCAAGACTGTGATGGGATAGTGGGATGGGGTCATAAGATTATTTACTGGACTGCCCACCCAATTTGTAATTTAATCCACTTTTACCGGGCTCCCTTCTTCTTCTTTGGCAATCACTCGTAGCCGAGTAAGATTGTCTTACATAAACACGATTTTAACCGTGAGTCCGTAAGTGACTGTGAAAGCCAGTTCTGGATCCACATGTCCTTCCACAGTGGGGACATATGTTTCCAGATGGGAGTTGATCGTGGTGAGGGTTTGCCAAGCGTGCCTTCCTCTTAGCACGTTTCTCCCTTTCACCCTGAGTTCGAGTGTCTTCAAAGCCCATGGTAAAGGCTGTTCTCCAATTGGAGCACTCACAGGCCAGTGTTTCCCAGTTGTCGGTGTTTACACTACATTTTTTTAGCCTTGAGAGAGTCTTTAAACCTCTTTTGTTGACCACCAGCATTACGCTTTCCATTTTTAAGTTCGGAATAGAGTAGTTGCATTGGAAGACGATAATCAGGCATCCACACAACATGACCAGTCCAACGAAGTTGATGTTGAAGAATCATTACTTTGACACTAGTGATCTTTGCTTCTTCCAGTACACTGGCATTAGTTTGCCTGTCTTCCCAAGTGATGTGTAAAAATTTTCAGAGACACCATTGGTGGAATCTTTCAAGGAGTTGGAGATGGCGTTGATAAGTGGTCCATGTTTCACAAGCATACAGTAAGGTTGGTAGTACGATAGCTTTGTAAACAAGCCTTTTGGTTTCCCTGTGAAACTGGGCTCCCACACGTCTGTGAAAGTGTGTTGCAAACACTATACAGTACAGTACTGACTTCAGAGGTAGGCCTCTGGGGAAGCAATCACAAAGCTGTGTTTTCATTGCAGAAGGGCTGGGACGGATTCCCACTACGCTGTGGCCCTTTGGGGCAGGAATGGAGTCCATGCTAGGGGAGAGGACGATGAAAAGTGAGAGAGGGGAGCTAGTAGACTAAGCAGTGCTCATATTACAGGGGCAGAGGGAGCCCAGCTCCCTTACCTTTTCTGATGGCACCCTTCCTTGCTCTTTCAGAAGGTTCCAGGGGAGTCGTGATTTGCCTACAGCTTGTGGTTCCCCCTACTTTTCCAACCAGGATTTGAGCCCCAGCAGTGACAACCCAACCGTTGGACAGAGTGAGGTGGCTGCTTCAGGCAGTGGATCCTGGGGGCCTAGGAGCCAATTCCTAGAGGCCGAGGTTCCTTTGTTCCTACTCAATAAAATATTTGAGCCCCCCGTACCAGGTAGTTGGACATTGTGGGTGGGTGGGTGGTTTGCCGAGTCTTGTGATCAATTATGTGGGGCAAGACTTAGCTTCCTCCCCCATATTTTATTGAAGTTGGCACCCCTGGCTGGGGGTTGGAAGGCAGCCTACCCTCCCTCTGCCCCTATTATAGAGGATGGAGCAATATGGGCCACACAACCTGTGCTTGGCCACCTCAATTAATCTGTTGCCCTGAAGTGTAGCTGTATATTGGAAGCTGTTTTATACCAAGTTAGACCATTGGTCCATCTAGTTCAGTATTGTCTACACTGACTGGCAAGAAGGCCAGATTGCAAGTGTCTGGAGACCCCACCCTTCCCTCCTTCTGAGGTCTTGGACAACCATTTAGGATAGGCTGGAAGGAAAGAACCCCACAGCCTGACCCACAGACATGTGTTTCTGCCCAGGTCCATTCCAACCAGGGCTTTTTTTTTTTCAGCTGGAACTCGCCGGAACTCAGTTCCAACACCTTTCAGGTAGGCACCATTGTCATTTTTGTTGTTGTTGTTGTTGTTTAGTCGTTTAGTCGTGTCCAACTCTTCGTGACCCCATGGACCAGAGCACGCCAGGCACTCCTGTCTTCCACTGCCTCCTGCAGTTTGGTCAAACTCATGCTGGTAACTTTGAGAACACTGTCCAACCATCTCATCCTCTATTGTCCCCTTCTCCTTGTGCCCTCCATCTTTCCCAACATCAGGGTCTTTTCCAGGGATTCTTCTCTTCTCATGAGGTGGCCAAAGTATTGGAGCCTCAGCTTCAGGATCTGTCCTTCCAGTGAGCACTCAGGGCTGATTTCCTTAAGAAATCAGCCATAGTCATTATAAGAGAATAAAGGAGGCGTTCGCGGTGAGTTCCTGCACCTCTTTTTCTAGAAAAATAGCACTGATTCCAACCTGTTCGTGTGACTATGAGTTGAAATGGCTCTCAGTATACGGGGTGAGATGAAATGAGCGAAGCAGTCAAGCTTAACGCAAGTAAACAGAGCGTTAAAGAGAGAGAGAAATTATTCTGCACTGTCACTGTGCAACTTTTTAAAACTTCTGCTGCTGAACTTGCCGCCAGTTCAGCGCCTGCTGTCGTGCGCTGGCTGGATCCTTCTACCACTTGCGGTGCACATGGGTCAGAGCACACAGTGAGCACGCTCTACACAGCTGCAGCAACTTAGATCTAATGTCTTATCCGGCATCAGAATCACGTCCGGACACCAGGGGCCTCTCCTGCATTTAAGCTTCAACAAGAATGTTGAGACGAGGGCTCATAGATCAGCAACTCAACAAGGCTGTCTTGGGGAAAAGACTACATAGCAAGACGATTTGGCTTCTCGCTGAGCATTTTGCAAAATCACGTCTATTTCTCCCCACCAAATTAAGCGGATGCTTAATTTGTTTATTCCTTTAGTGGCCGTGTAGGGAGGCATTAATACATTCTTGTAGCCCGTAGTCTGGACACCAAATCACTGTTTCCATTTCACAATGGAAGGGAGGTAATTAGGACTAGATTCTGCCCAATGGCTTCGTTCTCCTTGTGGACAAGTTGGGGGGGGGGGACCTGTAAATAATTATTTGGTAGCATGCCAGGTTAAGGAAGTATGCTTCTCATATCCCCTGGAATGGGTTTATCATTCCTGGCAGCTGCGGCAAGGAGCAAGGTGGTTGCTTTCTCAGCCCAAGACAGGAGCAATGGCTGTGACTACGGCTGCAGGGAATTTTGTTAGAATATCTGTAATTTAGGATGAAGCATTGCTCATCTTAGCAAGGCCAGCCCTAAAGCAAATGGTGCCCCAGGCCAGAAGTGTTTTCAATGCCTGCCTCCCCTGGTTTCTCTTTTGAATACCTTATTTTAAATGTGTTTCTGAGGCCCATGGTTTTGATGTGTTTGTGGTTTAGCCCCGTCCTTTGAGACTATCAAGTGAATGGGTGCTGCCGCTATACTTTATTTCTGCAAATAAAGTGGGGAATGCTGGACCCCACTGGTAGTGTAAGAAAGCAAGTATATCTAGGTACAGTCAGTGGCGTAGCGTGGGTTGTCAGCACCCGGGGCAAGGCAAGTAATTTGCGCCCCCTAACCCATGGATTTGCGCACCCTAACCTGTGGATTTGCGCCCCCTAACCCTAACCCCCAGATGTTGCGCCCGGTGCGGCCGGCCCCCCCTGCACCCCCCACGCTACGCCACTGGGTACAGTGGTACCTTGGGTTAAGAACTTACAGTGGTACCTCTGGTTACGTATTTAATTCATTCCAGAGGTCCGCTCTTAACCTGAAACTGTTCTTAACCTGAGGTACCACTTTAGCTAATGGGGCCTCCCGCTGCTGCCATGCCACTGCTGCACAATTTCTGTTCTCATCTTGAAGTAACGTTCTTAACCCGAGGTACTATTTCTGGGTTAGCAGAGTCTGTAACCTGAAGCGTATGTAACCTGAGGTACCACTGTAATTCGTTCTGGAGGTCCGTTCTTAACCTGAAACTGTTCTTAACCTGAGGCACCACTTTAGCTAATGGGGCCTCCCGCTGCCGCCGCTCTGCCGCCATGCAATTTCTGTTCTCATCCTGAAGCAAAGTTCTTAACCCGAGGTACTATTTCTGGGTTAGCGGAGTCTGTAACCTGAAGCGTATGTAGCCTGAAGCATCTGTAACCCGAGGTACCACTGTATATACATATGCTAGGTCTGTTTGTTAGAGTGTGGTACTGTGAATGCCAAGGTTGCAGGTTCGATCCCCGTATGACAGGTTTTCAACCTTTTTGTGTTCATGGCTCCCTTGACCAACTACCTTCTTTCTGCGGCACCCCTGTGGGGCTCAGGACCCCAGTTATGTCACCCCTTGCTTGTAGAGCTGGCAACCTCTCGCCCTTTTTCAAACAACCTCAGCCTCCTCTCCTCTCCTCTCCCCTCTCCTTGGGTGTCCTCCAAGCAGCATCCTTGGTCTCTGAGCTGCCCCCTTCCACCTCCTCACCCTGCCCCACAGGAACCTGGGAAGAGGATGCCTTAGTGGCCCAACGGAGACTGGTCAAAAGTAAGCATGAGGCCTGACCAAGGAAAAGAGACGGCGGAAGAAGAATGGAGAAAATTTAAAAGTTATCTTAAGGACTATTATAAACTTGATGAATGTTAGAGTGTTGTGGTTTTAGGAATAAAGGGATACAGCGATAGAAGGTCAGAATACAGAGATGACTAAGATGACAGAGGTTGGAAAGGAACAATTGGGAGTTGCTATAAAATTATGGACATTGGGATGCAGAAAGGGGGGGTATGGGGGAGTTTCAGAAAAGAGGTCTATGAAAAAAGGTTATGAAATTATACGTGTTTGTATGTCTTTTTAAGTGTTTGTTCTTTAAAATTTTGTAAAACCAATAAAAAATTTTTATAAAAAAAAAAAACAAAAGTAAGCATGAGGCCAGCAGCTTACCTTGGGAGGCAGAGACGTGAGAGGGCATTAGAGGAGGGAAGGAAGGGAAGAGGGACAGAGGCCTGTGTTGCCCGCGGCACCCCTGACCATCCTTCAAGGCACCCCAGGGTGCCATTGCACACTAGTTGAAAACCACTGCCATATGAGACCGCTGCATATTCCTGCATTGCAGGGAGTTGGACTAGATCATAGGTAGGCAAACTAAGGCCCAGGGGCCGGATCCGGCCCAATCAACTTCTAAATCCGGCCCACGGGCGGTCTGGGAATCAGCATGTTTTTACATGAGCAGAATGTGGGCTTTTATTTAAAATGCATCTCTGGGTTATTTGTGGGGCATACGAATTCGTTCATTTCCCCCAAAAAAATATAGTCCGGCCCCCCACAAGGTCTGAGGGACAGTGGACCAGCCCCCTGCTGAAAGGTTTTGCTGACCCCTGGACTAGATGATCCTCAGGGTCCCTTCCAAGTCTACAATTTTATGATTCAATGTGCGAATTGGCGTGTATAGACTGCAGAACGAGGAACCTGTGGCTTTCCAGATGTTAGCCTCCAACTCTCATCAGCTCCAGCCAATATGGCCAGCTATGAGGGACGATGGTAGATGTAACCCAGTAGCATGACAGTTCTCTGTCCAGGCATT
The DNA here is from genome assembly GCF_964188305.1 of Podarcis bocagei. NCBI lineage: Eukaryota > Metazoa > Chordata > Lepidosauria > Squamata > Lacertidae > Podarcis > Podarcis bocagei. The sequence continues at coordinate 117,568,359 of NC_138126.1, read as the reverse complement.
GCATACTCTGCAAGACCGACTTCTATTTATCTCTGCATAGAGCATTGTGCTGTTTAGCAGCTTGTCGATGAATGTCTGATCTACATCCAGTTTAAAGGATTTGTTTGTTGTCAGGTGGTACGAAAGCTCTGTTTGTGGTGCTTAAAATAGGGGTGGCTATTTTTCATAAGCACAAGTCATCACTGTTGCAATTAGAAAGTGAGTCAGGTAGATGTGTGCATTTTGTGGCAGGCAGAACATCTACAGTGGCACCTCGGTTTTCTAACGTCTCGGAAGTCGGACATTTTAGTTTTCGAATGCTGAAAACCCAGAAGTAAATGCTTTGGTTTTCGAACACACCTTGGAAGTCGAACATGCCATGTGGCTTCTGCCGAGTGCAAGATCTGGAGGTATAGCTGTCAGCTATTGAGTTTTCGGTTTTCGAATGTTCCAGAACCCAAACAGTCTTCCAGAATGGATTATGTTCAAAAAGCGAGGTACCACTGTACAGGAAGGCAGGGCCTCGAATGCTCATTAGTTCCTTTTGTCTCTATGATTCTGCAAACATAGAGGTAAAGGTAAAGGTACCCCTGCCTGTACGGGCCAGTCGTGTCCGACTCTAGGGTTGTGCGCCCATCTCACTTAAGAGACCGGGGGCCAGCGCTGTCCAGAGACACTTCCGGGTCACGTGGCCAGCGTGACAAGCTGCATCTGGAGAGCCAGCACCAGCGCAGCACACGGAAACGCCGTTTACCTTCCCGCTATAAAGCGGTACCTATTTATCCACTTGCACTTAAGAGTGCTTTCAAACTGCTAGGTGGGCAGGAGCTGGGACCGAACGACGGGAGCTCACCGAGCAACAGGAGCTCCCCACGTCGCGGGGATTTGAACCACCGACCATACGTTCGGCAAGTCCTAGGCGCTGAGGTTTTACCCACAGCGCCACCCTCTGCAAACATAGAGGGACACAGTTCTTCATTGCACCAGGAGGGGTGAATCTACACTCTTGGTTTTTATCATTAAGGAGTGGTTTGAGGGACGTGGGTGGCGCTGTGGGTTAAACCACAGAGCCTAGGACTTGCCGATCAGAAGGTCGGCGGTTCAAATCCCCGCGACGGGGCGAGCTCCTGTTGCTCGGTCCCTGCTCCTGCCAACCTAGCAGTTCAAAAGCACGTCAAAGTGCTAGTAGATAAATAGGTACTGCTCCGGTGGGAAGGTAAACGGCATTTCTGTGTGCTGCTCTGGTTTGCCAGAAGCAACTTTGTCATGCTGGCCACATGACCCGGAAGGTGTACGCCGGCTCCCTCAGCCAATAAAGCGAGATGAGCGCCGCAACCCCAGTCGGTCACGACTGGACCTAATGGTCAGGGGTCCCTTTACCTTTACCTTTAAGGAATGGTTTGGATAGCACAGATGGACACATGACGCCCTACTTTTTACATTCATAATGTGTTATTACCTTGTCTTTTTTATCACTTCCTTTTTAATCATTTCATGCTGCTTTGTCAGTGAAACACTGCTCGTATGTCCCTATGTAGTTTTTTGGGTTTTTTACTGCATTCAAACTCTGACCCCCCTCAAATGGTATTCAAGGGGCAGATAACAAAGGACAAGGTGGGAGGGAAGGAGGGAGGGAGGAAAGAAGGAAGAATTGAAATGACACCAGAGGGTGGAGCAGACCAACAGCAGAGAAAGAAACAGCGTTTTGGAAAATGGGTGTGGCTGGGTTTAACTTTCATTCATTGGGGGGGGGGAATGAAGGTAAAAAAACCTTTTAATTTACAAGTATGCCCTGTGATGTTTTAGAACACCATATCTAATACCATTCTAATAGGGTGGAAATAACTGAAACAGGTCAGTGTAGACCCAGACCCAGTCTACCCCATGACACGTCTGGGCAACATATTTTTACACACGCACACAGGACTGAATCACACATTGCAATGATCTGCACTGAGCACACACAGCCCTATACAAATCTCATGTGCATAAGCACTGGGTTCCTTCCTTATTTCCCTGCCTGGAAACCCAGAGAGCAGCACACCGTTTCCAGCACCTGTCCAGGCAACCTTTATCGCTCACATAGGCTCCCTTCCATTCTCTCTTCTTCCCTCTTATCTCTCCTTTCAGGCAGTCCCCCTCCTCCCCACTCCGATGCTCGCTCGCAAACTTGTGAAATCCTTTTAGCTGAAACGCTCTCTCCATGTGAAAGGGGAGACCCCATATCTTCAGGAAAGTGACACCGCACAGACCCAGAATGTCTACCCTGTTTAGAAGGTACAGCGCCTCTGGATGTTGCCAGCTCCTGCCAAGCTGCCAGGAGTCAATCCTTGGCAGACAGACGCCCTGGGAACCCAAGCCCCTGTGGTGAAGGCTTGGTGGATAATGACAGAGCAGGAGCGAGGAAATAGCGCTTGCGTGGCAGGGAGAGGGCAGGCTTGGAATTGACTGAACTTGGAAAATTTACTGTATAGTATAGATCAATAATACATGTCTAGAATAGGTTCATCAGCCTAGGGACAGAACCACTATGTGGCGTTTGCCCTCCTAGGTGACATCATGCTGGGTCATAAGGAAAGGGTTCAATGAGTGTGAAGTGATTGGCCAGAGGGAATCCAAGGGGAGGAGTTAGAGTTAGAATTAGTGTTGTTAAGGAGTTGGTCGGGTGTTAGAGAAGGGAGAGTGAGGATACGTCTGTGGGTTGGGATAGTTTGATGTGAGAGAGTGAGAGAATCTGTTACAAGGAGTCAGATAGACAGTTGGGATAATTAGTTAGAAGTTATTCGGAAGGTATAGGCCGGTAAGAACCTAAGATTAAGAAACTGACAAGAAAAATTATCTGAAACCATAAACTTGTTAAGGCTTATAAAAAAAAACTTGTTTATTTGGTTTAATGTTAACAACTGTCTGGACTCCGTGTGTACCCGAGAGAAACGGGTTGGTGGCAGCGGGGAAGCAATCACAGTGGTGGCACAGGGATCAATAGACCGTCAAACGTCCGGGGACTCTGTGTGATCGCCACAAAACTGATATGGGCTGTGAGCACCCAGGCAATCAAAGTTGGGCTGAGCTGGCTGGGGGTATGTGTGTCAGGGTGCAATTGTGCACATAGTGCGACACGCTAGACACAACCCTAGAGTTTGAGCCAGGAGCATTGTGCGCCTATCTTAAGGGCATGGTCATGTATATGCTGCATGGGGCTTCAGATCTATCTATTGAGCAGCAACATTGGGTTGCCAGCCTTTGAAAGAACATGGACCTCAGGCAGTGGCAGAGCAATGGATCAAGCCAAGGCCAGCAGCAAAAACTCTGCCTCTTGCCTAACAGGACCCGGGAGAGCTCTCAAATAGGGCTAGGACTTGAACGGGGGCCTGAGCTCAGCTGAGCACTAAAATAGCAAATCAGCCCTATGGACTGCCCTGAATAAAGAAGACTCAAGTTCCTTTTTGGTCTTTGATTATGGACTCTCAAGCACAGAGCCTCAACACTTTCCGTTGATGCCGCAGCTGCCACTCACACCCTCTCATTCACTCACTGCAAGCCCCAGCCTCGGATTGCAGATAGCATGTCTGAAAGCCACTCAGAGAGACTTTACCCCTTTAATATTCTTTCAGCGCACAATGGAAGGGAAAGGCTTCAGTAGTCATTAGGCCCGCTTTGATACTTAAGGCTCGATTAAGCGCTTACTTTCCTGAGAGTCATTACAGTGCTTCTGAATCTGCCTCTGGGCTGCCTGGATCCTGCAAAACAAGTCATCTCCCATCTTGTTGCTTAGGGGGGCTGCCCCAGCAAATCCATTGGCCTCAGCCAAAGGTGGAATTGATCTCCAATGTCCTGTAAATGATGTCGAGTCTGTGGATGCGGGGCGCGGATGGCGCTGTGGTGTAAACCACTGAGCGTTGGGCTTGCCGATCAGAAGCTTGGCGGTTCGAATCCCCGCAACGGGGTGAGCTCCTGTTGCTCGGTCCCTGCTCCTGCCAACCTAGCAGTTTGAAAGTGCATCAAAGTGCAAGTAGATAAATAGGTACCGCTCTGGCGGGAAGGTAAACGGCGTTTCTGCGCGCTGCTCTGGTTTTGCCAGAAGCAGCTTCGTCATGCTGGCCACATGACCTGAAAACAACTGTTTGTGGACAAATGCCGGCTCCCTCGGTCAGTAAAGCGAGATGAGCGCCGCAACCCCAGAGTCATTCACAACTGGACTTAACTGTCAGAGGTCCTTTACCTTTACCTTTTTGCCTGTGGATGCATTGTGCCAACTTATGCATGCTCCTAAATTCTGTGCCGGGATGTGCTGAATTTTGCAACCTGGGTAAATCAAGAAGCATAAGCAAATCTGCAACATTTGTGTAATTTTGCACAGTTCCGTTTTGCTCCTGCAAGTTAATGGGGAGGGGAGAGAACTCTGCAGTGTCTTCAAATCTTAACCACCTGAATACCTACTCAGTTACCTCTCTGGCATCCGGTTCTCCCCGCCCAAGCCTCTTCCCTTCATTTTTAGCTGTTGCTGAAATATGTTCTCCCCCTCCCCCAAAGATGCAGAGGGGCGATGTCTCTGCAGCACCTGACTTAGTACAGTGGTACCTTGGTTCTCAAACGGCTTTGCTTCTGAACAAATCGGCTCCCAAACGCCGCAAACTCAGAAGTGAGTGTTCTGGTTTGCAAACGTTTTTCGGAAGCCATACGGCTTCTGTGGCTTCCGATTGAGTTCAGGAAGCTCCTGCAGCCAATCGGAAGCCACACCTTGGTTTTTGAACGGTTCCGGGAGTTGAACGGACTCCTGGAATGGATTAAGTTTGACAACCAAGGTACCACTGTAATGGCAAAATTGCAGACCTTGCACAGTCCTGGCTATAGGTAGCCCACTTTCTGGTTCCATGTTAAGTCTGATTGCTTACAGCCTTGTCCTTCACCCCAACTTCCTCAACTCACTGCCAGAATGCCACCATCGCTATTAGCAGGAGTAGGGTGAAGATGCTCTTTGGACATTGAGCCAGTTCTCCCAAATACTGTAGCCTTAGAGGTACTCCGTGGTGGTTTTCATGTTTCATCATCCCAGGGAAAAAAGCATTGAAAGTGTTGAAGAAGAAGGAGTTTGGATTTGATATCCCACTTTATCACTACCCGAAGGAGTCTCAAAGCGGCTGACATTCTCCTTTCCCTTCCTCCCCCACAACAAACACTCTGTGAGGTGAGTGGGGCTGAGAGACTTCAGAGAAGTGTGACTGGCCCAAGGTCACCCAGCAGCTGCATGTGGGGGAGTGGAGACACGAACCCGGTTCACCAGATTACGAGCCTACCGCTCTTAACCACTACACCACACTGGCTCTCTGAAGCAAAAGGCCCACCAGTTCAGAAGGGGATGTACCACTCTACCAGAAACAGCTGGATTTTGTGCTCTGTGGTGCAACCTGGGACTTATGGTGGAATATTCAGATGTATTCTTCCAGAGTGTTTGTTGCAAGGAACAAGGGGGGGCTCATTAGAGACTAATAGATGTATATTATGGCATAGACTTATGTCAACGAGAGTCCATTTCATCGGATGTATGAAGTCCTCGCCTCAGTTGGCAAGTGCTTCTGTGTGTTTCTAATAGATATTGGGGAAATTTCAAAACAGCTGGGGTCAGATGACAATGAAATGCAGAAAGGGAGTCTGTGACAAAGCGCAAATGTATTCAAATGCATCACAACAGCAGTAATGGGTAACAACACAATCGTTCAAGATTTGCTATGTTAATTAAAACCTGTAGCAGGATAGGAAGCCATTGTCTCTTTTATCTTTCAATATTTATGAGAGTTCCCCCCCCCCTTCAAAACAGTACAAGAACTGTGTAGAATAGGGATGGAGGAGAAATTCGATTCAGTTAGCATCTAAAGCGAGATCAATCAAATCTGCTTTTTCCTAAACAATATGAGAACTGAAAAACAGCCATTATTCAAAATCTGAATTTTGCAATGCACTTCTCTAAACAAACAGTGTTTTCAAACATGTGTATATTAGAGGAAAGTGTGCAGAAAAGTAAAGATATTAGTGAAAACAACATACAAGCATGCATTATATATGGGGAGCTTAGAATCATAGAATCATAAAGTTGGAAGAGACCACAAGGGCCATCGAGTCCAACCCCCTGCCAAGCAGGAAACACCATCAGAGCACTCCTGACATATGGTTGTCAAGCCTCTGCTTAAAGACCTCCAAAGTAGGAGACTCCACCACACTCCTTGGCAGCAAATTCCACTGTCGAACAGCTCTTACTGTCAGGAAGTTCTTCCTAATGTTTAGGTGGAATCTTCTTTCTTGTAGTTTGGATCCATTGCTCCGTGTCCGCTTCTCTGGAGCAGCAGAAAACAACCTTTCTCCCTCCTCTATATGACATCCTTTTATATATTTGAACATGGCTATCATATCACCCCTTAACCTCCTCTTCTCCAGGCTAAACATGCCCAGCTCCCTTAGCCGTTCCTCATAAGGCATCGTTTCCAGGCCTTTGACCATTTTGGCCCTCCTCTGGACACATTCCAGTTTGTCAGTGTCCTTCTTGAACTGTGGTGTCCAGAACTGGACACAGTTTTTTCTTGAACTGTGGTGCCCAGAAGCTGGACACAGCTTGCTTGCAAAAGCGTGCACAGTAGTCAAAACGGCATATTAAAATATATTTATTAGGCAAATGAAATGGTGGTTTTTCTTGCCCGTGAAGTGTATTATTCATTCCAAATCAATAGCAGCTGCATTGTCCAGAATGTCTCCCCAATCACAGGCCATATTTTTTAAATAATAATAATAATAATGAGAGGGTGTGAAAACCACATAAAAGTGCACTAGAATAAGGGAACTTTGATCTGAAGATCATGGGTTATGAAAATGCAGCCTGAGTGAGCTGCTTACGGTCAGCCAAGGGAACAATAAGAGCAGGAAACCGAAACCAATGACTCCTCTACACAGCTGCTAATAGTTACAGATAGGTAGCCGTGTTGGTCTGCCATAGTCAAAATAAAAAAAAAAAAATCCTTCCTGTAGCACCTTAAAGACCAACTAAGTTAGTTCTTGGTATAAGCTTTCGTGTGCATGCACACTTCTTCATGCATGCACACGAAAGCTCATACCAAGAACTAACTTAGTTGGTCTTTTAAGGTGCTACAGGAAGGAATTTTTTTTATTTTGACAGCTGCTAATAGAACATTTTAAACGTGTTATAAAGTGCAATATACAAATGTGTCACTAGATGGCGATAGCGAGCTATGCAAAATTCAATGTGTTTTCCAAAACTTTTTTTAAAAAAGCATTTTCACAGCGTTTTTTTTATATGTGTGTAGATTCCACCCAAGTCTCCTCCGGTCCCCATTTAGAACCATCAGAGTGTTTCAAATTTACCTGTCGCATAGATTGGGCCTGGTCTTTTGTCCAGGAAAAGAGTGTGGAATGGTGGTTTTACAACAGATCCTCCTTCGTCCTCTGCCTTGAGGTCTCCACCCACAGGGATTTTTAACCTAGTTTGAAAGCAATGTAAAAGGTCCTTCCTGGGGGATGGTGATCAGGGGAGTTTGTTTGCATGGGGATTTTTAATGTGTTTGTTGATTGCGCTTCATACCTGTAATAGGTATGAGTTACTCGTGCGTAAGCTGGTGCCTTTCTCGGTTAATTTGCCTTGTTAAACCTTTCTGACTGCACAGCCCCTTCTCATCGTGGCTGCCTCAGCCACTGGCAGAATCCGTCAGTGGGCGTTTCTTGAACCTCTTCCAACATAAAAGTTGTTTGACACCCAGTCTCCTCCTCCTCCTCTCACTGCGCGGGAGTCTTCTGCGCAGGGAGGGCGTGGGTAGTGGAGGACCTGGGCTCTCCTCACTGATGTCCAGTGAAGAGTCCTGGAGCCCTCTCTCCACTTCCCCCGTCTGCCTCCCTTTATCCCTGGTGTTGCGCTGATTGGCTTCCCCCTCTACTGAGCTGTTTCTCCCCCTGCTGCTGGGTCCTTCGCCAGCATCATCTGGGAGCCTCCCCTTCGCCTCTCGCTCCGATGTCAGTTCCCTGACAATACCTCTGCAAGCCACAAGGTATGCGTGAGTAGGGTTGGTTGCCCGGCGCCTGCCTGTGCCACATCGTTCCCATTCCCCCCACTCCCCGCCCCCCACTGCCTAAGTTAATTTGCAGCACAAGGACTATGAGAGCCCCATGCCTTACTAGGCTTAGTGCATGGGTTGACAACCTAAGGCCCATGGACCACAAGTGGCCCATGGGGGTCGTTTAACCGGCCCATGGACCCCTGCCGCCCACTCGGTGGGCTCCCATGTGCCGCGCGAAACCGACACGGAGCAGAGCGGGGACTGCCTTCCGCAACACTGGCCGGCTTCCCATTGGCTACAGGAAGCTCCTCCAGCCAATGGGAAGCTGCGCACGCCTCCTCCGCACCGGAAGGAGCATCGGAAATAGCGTTTGTGCATACACTCTAGCCCACCGCAGCGTCTACGGGACTGTGAACCGGCCCAAGCCACAAAAATTTTGCCGACCGCTGGCCTAGTGCCACCTGGCTTTGCTGTACCACTGGGCAGAACAGAATGCAGTGGTACCTCGGGTTAAGTACTTAATTTGTTCCGGAGGTCCGTTCTTAACCTGAAACTGTTCTTAACCTGAAGAACCACTTTAGCTAATGGGGCCTCCTGCTGCTGCTGCGCCGCCGGAGCACGATTTCTGTTCTCATCCGGAAGCAAAGTTCTTAACCCGAGGTACTATTTCTGGGTTAGCGGAGTCTGTAACCTGAAGCGTATGTAACCTGAAGCGTATGTAACCTGAGGTTTCCCTGTAATTCCCTCCAAAACAGAACCTGCCCTTGTGTTCTTAGAAACAGGTTCATCCTGACCATGTCTGACTCAGCCCATATTGTTTTCTTCTCCGGCTCATCCTGTGTGTACATGTGCAAGTGGCCGGGAGGGGGGAAGAGAGAAGGCGGAAGACACCTAAAGGATGATGTGCTAATTAATAACACTCCGGCTCTCAAGGTTTTGATTAATCAGACTCGCTTCCCAGGATGCACCAGGAGTTGTTTGGGGAGCACTCACCTCTCCTTGTCCTCATACAATCATGCTAATCGGCAAAGTGTCTGCGGCGTCTCGTCAGTGTCTGGCAACTGCTGGACAGCATGTGCATTGTGCACATGTATACATATTCAGCCCAATCGGTCTCTCTCTCTTGAACAAACACGTTCACCTGCAGCCTAGTCTTTCCTCTGCTTCACAGTGTTTATATGATTAGACTTCCTCCATCTCCACCATCAGAGGTCCTTGCTAGGTGGTGATCTCTGGACCCTTTCCCTTCCCACTTGTTCAAAGGATTCATTTATCCTGACCAACAGTGGGGACAAATTCAAATTAAATAAATTTAATAATAACAAACATACAGTGGTACCTCGGGTTACAAACGCTTCGGGTTATAAACGCTTCAGGTTACAGACTCCACTCACCCAGAAATAGTACTTTGGGTTAAGAACTTTGCTTCAGGATGAGAACAGAAATTGTGCAGTAGTGGCGCTGCGGCAGCAGGAGGCCCCATTAGCTAAAGTGGTGCTTCAGGTTAAGAACAGTTTCAGGTTAAGAACGGACCTCCGGAACGAATTAAGTTCTTAACCCGAGGTACTACTGTAGTCTTTTCCACCGATATTAACAAAAGGGCGCCCAGCAGTGTTTGATTAAAACCCAGTGGGCTGTTCAATGGTGGAACAATCTCTCTTGGGAGGTTATGGACTCTCCTTGCCCAGAGGTTTTTAAGCAGATGTTGGATGGCCAGCTGTCATGGATGCTTTAGCTGCGGTTCCTGCATCGCAGAGGGTTGGACTAGATCAGCCTTTCTCAACCTTGGGTTTGTTGGACTACAACTCCCATCATCCATATCTAGCAGGACCAGTGGTCAGGGATGATGGGAGTTGTAGTCCAACAACTTCTGGGGACCCAGAAAGGCTAGACTAGATGACTCTTGGGGTCCCTTCCAACTCTACGATTCTCTGATTCTGTGACAAATAGGCCATTGATTCTCATTTCCTGACTCCTTCCAGTTTCCCAGTGGTGCAGGGTGTATACTTTCCAACACCTCTCTGTTTCAAAGTTCACCCTTCAGCAAGGGTCGAACCACTACATTGGAAGCTGCCTAAAAGCAAGGTCAGGCTAAGTGTCCATCTTGGTCTTCTCTGACCAGCAGAAGCTCTCTAGAGTCTCAGGCAGAGAGAGGCTTTTCCAGTCACCTGCAACTTGATCCTTTTAACTGGAGATTCAGCCAGGGGTTAAGAAGCAACCCTTTCCAGGCAAAACATACAATCTACTACCCAGCAATGGTCCATCCCTGGTGGTTCTCCTTTCTATTGCTTTACTCCCATGCCACAAGGAATATCCCATATTAACTCTTGCATCGAGAAAGCGGTACAGTAATACCTCGGGTTAAATGTGCCTCAGGTTAAGCGCTTTTGGGTTGCACTCCATGGCGACCCGGAAGTAACGGAAACATGTTACTTCCAGGTTTCTCCGCTCGCGCATGCGCAGATGGTCAAAATGACGTCATGCGCAGAAGTGGCGAATCGCGACCCGTGCAGACGCGTGTTGTGTTTGCTTCTGGATGTGGGTGGGGCTCCGGAACAGATCCCGTTCGTATCCAGAGGTACCACTGTACCTCTGAAAAGGGTACTCTGGTCTTTCATTCGATATCTCCCCAGGAGCCATGCATGCAGTCTGTTGCAAGCGTCTTGTGGGAGTAATTTAGCAAACCACGGCTGGCCAACCAGGGAGGGGGGGGAGCGTTAAAAATTAGTACAGCAGGAAGCCGCAAATAGGAACGCACCCTATGCCGACACACCCTCCTATCCATCCATGCACCGTCGCCATGGCAACAGACAGACCTTCCCAGCAGGCTGAGAAACTCGCAGTGAGCATCCCATCTGCGCTGTGACTGCCACCATCAGGAACTGCTTGCCACGCCCCTAAGTCACCTTGCGCACCAGCCTTGAACTCCTGGAAGGGTGTCTCTCCTCTGCAGTCATCCTGCCACACTTTGGAGATGAGATGGGGGGTTCCTGTCTTGTGCTATTTCCTTCTGCTTCAAAGTGTGCTGCATTGATTCCCATTTTCTTTTCCTGATCGTGCAGATACCACTCCGCTGAACACCTCCAAGTGTAAATTGGGGGAGTGGCAGGGCTGGTGGGCTGGCTGGTGGCAGAAAAACCAAGCAATAACTGAGAGAGCAAATGAGCCAATATATGAGCCACACACTTCTAAGAAGGAACATGCAAGTGTCAAGTTGTGAATTCTAGCAGTAACCTCATAAGCAAGGCAAACTCTCCAGACAGGGGGCAGTTGCACTTATGCAGTTAAAAATCCATTATTTCCCAGTTGGTTTATTCTTCCAATAATATATAATTGCACATTAGACATTAAAAGCGGGGGAAAGCAACCACCCAAAATGTCACCAGGATGAAGCTAGTGGTATTTGGGGGAGGTTGTCAATGGCAGCTACACTTGGATAACTGCAGGAGAGAGAGAAACTGAAGTTTATCATGCATTAAGCAGTTGGCCCCTTACCTTTCCCGCCCCGACCTGGCCACAGTGATCCATGCGACGGTCATCTCCAGGCTTGACTACTGTAATTCGCTCTACGCGGGGCTGCCCTTGAAACTGTCCCAGAAACTCCAGCGGGTGCAGAATGCTGCAGCGAGGCTCCTCACGGGGTCCCTGCCATGGGAGCATATTCACCTAGTGCTTTACCAGTTGCACTGGCTCCCGGTGGAGTATTGGGTCAGGTTTAAGATGCTGGTTTTGACCTTTAAAGCCCTTTGTGGCTTAGGGCCCTCGTATTTACAGGACCGCCTCTCCTGGTATGCCCCACAGAGGACCTTAAGGTCCATGAATAATCATAGTTTAGAGGTCCCAGGCCCTAAAGAAGTTAGATTATCCTCCACCAGGGCCAGGGCCTTCTCAGTGATGGCTCCGACCTGGTGGAATGCTCTGTCCCATGAGATCAGGGCCCTGCAGGATTTAACTTCTTTCCGCAGGGCCTGTAAGACAGAGCTATTCCGCCTGGCTTTCAAAGTGAACTTAGCCTGATCTTTTATTCCCCTTCCCTCCCCCTTTTTATGAAGATTACCCGCTCTGGGATCCCACAGCTAATTCTCCCCTGGTCTCCATGCTGGCCTAAATAGGACTAATTTAACCAACTAGCCCTGGTGATCATCTAATGTTTATTGGATGGATTCCCCCCCCCCCCATAAATTGATTTTTGAATTCTGAATTTATTGTTATTCACGTTTTATACTGTATTTTATGCTGTTTTTTGTTGCATCAATTAAGTGTTTTAAATTTGTTGTTAGCTGCCCTGAGCCCGGTTTTTGAACTGGGAAGGGCGGGGCATAAATCAAAAATTATTATTATTATTATTATTATTATTATTATTAGGGGTTAGAGGGAATGGGGACATTCTGCCTTTCCTGCTGTAGCTCCCCCCATCTGTAAGAAAGGTCACAGTTCAATGAGGGAGCAGGTGCTTTGAAGGAAAGGTCCCACAATCAGTCTCTCACAGCTCCTGTTAAAAGGGTTCTCAAGTAACAGATCTGGGAAAGATTTGCTGCTTGAGATCCTAGAGCGACTTTGCTGCCAAGCAAAGTAGATACTCTTAGGCTTAATGGACTAATGCAGTATAATTCCGCTTCACACTTTCACCTCTGCTTCTGATTGTGCACCACAAGCTGCGTTTGGGACTTTTTAGCCTAGAGAAAAAAGCAACTAAGAGGTAACTTGATAGAAGCTGATAAAATTATGCATTGCATGGAGGAGTTGGACAGGGAAAAGTTTTCTCTCCCTCCTTCTTTCGTAAGACAAGAACTCGTGCATACCCAAGGAAGCTGAATGCCGGGCAAATAGAGGAAAGTGCTTATTCTTACAGTGACTATTAAAACTATGGAACTTGGATGGCTGTAAAAGAGGAGTGGGCAAATTCAGGCCTTCAACGGCTACAAGCCGTAATAGTTATTATGGAGTTACCATGGAGGCAGAAATGCAAACCCTCCAACATTTCTCTGATGAAAATAAGGATGTCCTATATTATTATTATTATTATTATTATTATTATTATTATTATTATTATTATACCCCCGCCCATCTAACTGGGTTGCCCCAGCCACTCTGAGCAGCTTCCAAAATACATAAAAACATTGGAAAAAATTAAACATTGAAGAAAAACTTCCCTATACTAGGCTGCCTCCAGATGGCTTAAGGATGGCTTAAGGGTTGGATCACTCTAGACCCATGGTTCCCAATGTGGAGGGCACACCCCACAAAGGAGCAATTTGATTTTTAAGGGGGGGCAATTTGAGAATGAGTTATTAACAGTTAATGGTCTTATAGGCTCCCTCCACATGAATAGGAGTTCACTTTTTGAATAATAAGAATTATATGTCACACGAGGAGGGGGGTGGATCAGGATTTTAGAGATGCTTAGGTGGGGTGTGGCCAAAAAAAGGTTGGGAACCACTGCTCTAAACCTTCCAAAATTTCCCTGTTGAAAACAGGGACATCCTAAGGAAAAGCTTAGGACATTCCGTTATCAAATCAGAAACTGGGATGGCTTCTGTAAATCTGGGCAGTGGTGTAGCAAAGTCAGGTGGTACCCTGTGCGGAAAATTTCTTGTCACCCCCTCCCCCCCACACACACACATTGAAATCTGGTTGGGCTCCCAAGAGACTGAAATTTACTCACAGTAAGGTAAAGGTAAAGGTACCGCTGACCGTTAGGTCCAATCGCAAACGACTCTGGGATTGCAGCGCTCATCTCGCTCTATAGGCCGAGGGAGCCGGCGTTTGTCCGCAGACAGCTTCCGGGTCATGTGGCCAGCATGACTAAGCCACTTCTGGCGAACCAGAGCAGCGCACGGAAACGCCGTTTACCTTCCCGCTGGAGCGGTACCTACTTATCTACTTGCACTTTGACGTGCTTTCGAACTGCTAGGTGGGCAGGAGCTGGGACCGAGCAACGGGAGCTCACCCCGTCACGGGGATTCGAACCGCCGACCTTCTGATCGGCAAGCCCTAGGCTCAGTGGTTTAAGCCACAGCACCACCCGCATCCCTGCTGCTGTTGTACTCATGCCCTATTTACCAGTTTCCCCCAGGCAACTGGTTGGCCACTGTGAGAATGGGATGCTGGACTCGACGGGCCATTGGTCTGATCCAGCAAAGCCCTTCTTGTATTCTTAAGAACATGAACTTGGACACAGACTGAACACGAGCTGCAAGGCTTGGCAGTATTCCACACACACTGTAACATTAAATTACTGCAAATGAAGGGATTTGGAGTCTGCCCTATACATCCTACTGTGTGGGCAGCAGCATCTAGCCTGGCTTTTTTTCTCACCCACAAGGAAAGCATCTGGAGCAGCATGAATTGACACACCATGGCGTCCTGGGATTCCAGATCGAGTGATCTCCCTGCCAAATGCGAAAGCTGCCAGCTGCAGAGGTCTCCTCTGGGATCACCCAGTCCCACAGCACGGGAGCAGCGTTACGGAGAATTTCCTGGCCCAGCTGGGTATTCTCGGCTCCTCGCTGAGCTTCGTTACCCGTAATGAGTCATTAATCAGGGAAGGTTTAATAACAACACTTGGCTCATCAATAGTGTCTTCTGTCTGACAGTTCTTTGCTCCCAACTGGAGACTGGCGACGCCCCCAAAACAGGCTGCCTTTGGGTACTGCTGCATCAGGGTCACTCTCCCCTTGTAAGGACACAGTCGGGAATAGAGCCATGATTCACAGTGCAGAGCTCTAGCAACAAGACATCACTTTTGCTTCCTGGAACAGTAATTCCCAAACTGTGTGCATGTCTGTGTGTCAATGGTTTATGTCAGTGTGCGCCACTAGAAGTAATGAAATAAGTGTGCGCGGGCACACACACACATACCATATATCTCAGAAGGCTCCTTACTTCTCTGTATTGTGGATTATTATTATTATTATTATTATTATTATTATTATTATTATTATTATTATTCACCACCCATCTGGCTGCAAAAACATCAAACATTACAGTGGTACCTTGGTTTTCGAGCATCTCGGAAGCCAAACGTTTCAGTTTTCGAACACCGAGAACCCGGAAGCAATTGCTTCCGTTTTCGAACGCGCCTCAGAAGTCGGACAGCTCCCGCTGCGTGTTTTTTCCATTTTTCCAATTGAACTTGCAGCCAGCCCTTTGTGCCTCGGTTTCCGAACGTTGCGGAAGTCGAACAGTTTTCTGGAACGGATTATGTTTGAGAACCGAGGTACCACTGTACAACCTTCCAATTTCAGGGCTGCCTTCGGATGTCTTCTAATAGTTTTGTATCACCTGGACATCTGATGGGAGGGCGTTCCACAGGGCGGGCGCCACTGCCAAGAAGACCCTCTGCCTGGTTCCCTGTAACCTCACTTCACACAGTGAAGGAACCACCAGAAGGCCCTCGGAGCTGGACCTCAGTGTCCCGGCTGAATGTTGGTGGTGGAAACGCTCCTTCAGGTATATAGGACCGAGGCCGTTTAGGGCTTTAAATGTCAGCACCAACACTTTGACTTGTGCTCAGAAACATACTGGGAGCCAGTGAAGATCCTTTAGGACTGGTGTAATATGGTCCAGGGCCTGATGGCCACTCCCGGTCACCAGTCTAGCTTGCATCTTCCAATAGATCTCCAGAGGCAGATTTATGTTCAGTACAACTGGGTCCACCACACTGGGCACCAAGCCTAGGGGGTGCTGTAAGGCATCACAGCTATTACGTAGTGAATTGAGAGGTGGAAGGGCGCCAACTTTTGGCATAGCACAGGGCACCCCTGAAAAACCAAAGTCCGCCCCTGTTGATCTCTGCTGGAAGAGGGCAAATAAATTCTGTCCAGTCTTGTGTTGGGCCTGATTCATTCAGCCTCTGCTGAGAGATGCAGCTGGAAAATCTGAGCTTCAAGGAGGACAGTGATTGGTACAGAAGCACTCAGGGTCAGTTAGGGATGGGCAAGCCTGTCAATTTCAGTTTCTCTCCTTTTTTGTCACCCCCCCCCAATTCAAGTTGAGCTCCCCACATTTCCAGATCAGTCTGCTTTTTATTTTTTTAAGTACGGTGGTCCTCTAGATACGAACGGGATCCGTTCCGGAGCCCCGTTCGCATCTAGAGGTAAACGTAACTAGCGATGGCACATCTGCACGCGTCACTTTTCGCCGCTTCTGCACATGCGCATGATGTCATTTTGAGCTTCTGAGCATGCGCAAGCGGCGAAACCCGGAAGTAACGCGCTCCGTTACTTCCGGGTTGCTGAGGAGAGCAACTCGAACGCGCTCAACTCAAAGCATATTTAACCCGAGGTATGACTGTGCTATTGAAAATTCTCCAGTGTTTTAGTGTGGATTTTTCCTAATGTATACTTATTGTATCTGTATGCAGTTTTGCCTTATTCACATTTTGTTTTTGCAAGCAATAACTAAATACAATTTTAGGTGTTGTTTTAAGTCCTTTACGCTTGCATTTCTGTGCACACTTTGCCCTATATTTGCAGTTTGTACACATTTCTGTATACATTATGTGGCTTGCCTATCGTTTCAAACACAGACCAAACCAAACTCCTCTGCTTCCCACATCCCAAGGGAGGACAGAGACTCTTACTCCTATAAACTTGAAATACAAACCTTTTGGGGGGGTGTAAGAGTGAAGCTTGCCTCAGACCTTAATCCAGAAAAGAGTGGGTTCCAGAAGTTTGGGGAACAACTGGTCTTAGAGCTGGAAGCCACCTTGACTTCCACTGCAAGAACGTTTCCTGCGCCCTGAACATGGGCAGTCCTCCAAGCTGTCACGAGCAACAGCTTTTTCTCTGTCTGAGCATCTGAAATTCTGCCCCAGATCCTTCAAACAGTGAGTGGCTGCTCTTGAAATGAAGCCAGATTTCTCACCCAAATGCTGCACCACCCACTCAAGAAATGCAACTCCTCACTCCCACCACCACATAATAAACACATACATATTTGTTCTGGTACAACCGCACACGAAAGCACTTCTTACATAATGGTACAGAAGCAGATTATTTATTGGTAGCGGCTATAAAGGCAGCAGAAAGGTCCAGTGGCATAGCATGGGGGGGGGACCATTGGGGGCATTGCCCCAGGCACAAAATTGTTAGTAAAGGTAAACGGACCCCTGACCATTAGGTCCAGTCATGACTGACTCTGGGGTTGCGGTGCTCATCTCACTTTATTAGCCAAGGGAGCCAGCGTACAGCTTCTGGGTCATGTGGCCAGCATGACTAAGCTGCTTCTGGCGAACCAGAGCAGTGCACGGAAACGCTGTTTACCTTCCCGCCGGAACGGTACCTATTTATCTACTTGCACTTTGACGTGCTTTCGAACTGCTAGGTTGGCAGGAGCAGGGACCGAGCAACAGGAGCTCACCCCATTGCGGGGATTCGAACCACCAACTTTCTGATCGGCAAGTCCTAGGCTCTGTGGTTTAACCCACAGCGCCACCCGCGTCCCTAACAAAATTGTTAGGGGGTGCAAAATTTAAACGGTGCTGCCTCAATTCAGCTGCGTGCTACTATCGCTGGACTTCCTTGAAAACAGCTTCTCCATGCGAACCAGGAAATGACTTTTCCAGACAATGGAATGATTCTTATTTTCTTATCACTGTGGCTGTGATCTCCTGGATGACACAGAGCCATTAGGCAGTTGACTGCACATGCGAACTCCCTTCTTATTTCCCTCCCTCCCACCCATTCCTTCTATGCGGCCCCGGGCACTGGCAACCCACGCTACGCCACTGGTGAGGTCATTGCTATGTACTAGGATAGCTGTGAAGTCCGTGCACCATGGTTCCAGGTCTCTAGTCAGGTCCATGGTTGCTGAGGGCCCTCATCGAGGCCATGTCGGGATTAACTTTTTACTAGCCAGTGGATGTTCCAAATTATTTCTGGATTGGATAATGGGGACTTCTCCCTTCCCTGAATTCCTTTGATATGGTCCTGATACTTATAATAAAGAACACACTAACATGGACAAACTGCCTTATACCGAGGTCTATCAGTCTTGTCTACCTAGACTGGCAGCAGTGTACCAGCAATTCAGGCGGGGGAATATTCCCAGCCCTACCCAGAGATGCCTGGAGATTGAAGCAGGGGCTACAATTCTTCCCCCAAGTTCCCCTCCTTTACTATTAGAGGTTTAGGTTCTCGCCCTTAGTGGTTACTAGGGCAGAAAGAAAAATGCCCTCCCAGTTTTGCCAGGTGGCAAATTTGTGAGTCATTCCAGAAATTATCGGTGAGGGGCAAAATTTGCACAAAAGTCAAGAGGGAGATTTTAGTGGGAGGATGACCAGAAAAAGTGTGATTCTTTGTTTTTGCATCATTTGTTACTACTACCACTGCAATGGAGGCAAAAGGTAAAGGTAAAGGACCCCTGACAGTTAAGTCTAGTTGCGAATGACTCTGGGATTGCGGCGCTCATCTCGCTTTACTGCCCAAGGGAGCCGGCGTTTGTCCACAGACAGTTTTTCCCGGTCTTGCAGCCACCATGACTAAGCCGCTTCTGGCAAAACCAGAGCAGCGCACGGAAACGCCGTTTACCTTCCCACCAGAGCGGTACCTATTTATCTACTTGCACTTTGATGTGCTATCGAACTGCTAGGTTGGCAGGAGCAGGGACTGAGCAACGGGAGCTCACCCCGTTGCAGGGATTCGAACTGCCGACCTTCTGATTGGCAAGTCCTAGGCTCTGTGGTTTAACCCACAGCGCCACCTGCGTCCCTGAGGCAAAAGTTAAACTAATATAAAAGTTTAAATAATGAAAGCTAACCAGCATCACCCCCCTTGTCACAAAGAAGTGTCATTGTAGCAGGGCTGGGGGCAGGATAATGGCCAATGAGAGGTGGCTGCTGAGAGGCAAAATGAAGCTGGGGGAACATCAGAACTTGGGGGAGCTGTTTAAAGCAGCAGATTGCAATTATTCATTTATTCGTTTTATTTATTATAAAATTTGCAGACCCCCCTAAACCCGCAGGTCTCAGGGCGGTTGCAACCTAAAATCACAATATAAAAACACGAAATACTTAATAAAAATAAAAGCAGAAACAACCCAATAAACTTTCTCTTCCCCAAATGAGATTGATATGGCATGTTTTGTTTCATGTAAACAACAGGCACGCGCGCCAAACAGAGAAGATGTACCCAAGGCTGTCCCATCACATCTAGTTTGGCGCTTGACTCTAGCAGGGTAGAAATCGACATTTCAACGGGCACACGTTTTCCGCCTCTCGCAGCCCAGTGCTGCGAGAAGCTGCGTCTGCTGAAATTCCCTCTCCTGTGCGACTGATTAAGATAGCCTGAGTGTTACCTGACCTCTTTCTTCTGCAGCTGCCCACTGTGCCCTTCAGAGTGACATGCCCATTTCCCCGCTATCACCCCTTGCCACCACAGTGAGAGGTGCCCTCTGGCCTTAAAACTGGTTCTCAGGCATCAAGGAGGGCTCAGAACCGAGCCTGACAAACTTTGCCTTTCACGCCTTTGCGCAGAACTGTCCACAAGACCAGGATATCCACAAGACGGGCCTTTGGGGAGTGAAAATGTCACTGCCAAAATTCACCTTGCAAAGGAAAACCTGCCTGAATCCTCTGCTCTACTGTCAGTTTCTCTCTCTCTCTCTCTCTTCCTTCATACACATACACGTTCTTTTATTCCCCCTCTCTCCCCCTCTTTTTCCCCCCTTCAGCCTCTCCATCCCTCAAGCTGATAAGGCCGAATATAAAGCTACTCAATTGGTTCCTTCTTAATCTTCTTCCCATGTGTGTTATCTCCCATCCGAGGCTGTGGCTGTGGACCAAACAGGGAGACACAGAAGAAGGTGCTTTTCCTCTAGCTCAGAACCCGTACACAGGAAATGGAGTTTCTTATATCACACACACACACACACACACACACACACTGTTTCTTCCCCTCTCCACCCCCATTCTCCCGAGATTGCATTTGGGAACAAACAGGATTGCTCAGATGGGAAGCCGGGAAATTAATAGTCGGGAGGCCTTTTGCTTGAAGTTTAATTTACCCAGCTTTTAATAGACTCACGTCTCCGCTTTATTGCTCTCGGAGTGCGAGCGGCCAGCAACAAGAGCCTTTGAAATGCCAATGTCATCACAATTTCTGGAACAATCGTGTACCCAGATGCTGCTCCGGGGTGGGGCTGGGCGAAATCCCTATTTACATTTCGCCTCCAATGTTCAGCTGCTCCAGCCATCTTTTCCTCAATGCTGCTGCCATGCTGCAGGGCTGGCTCAGCCTGGCCTTTGCTTACGCAGTTGGCTTGGCACTAATGGGAAGCGATTGGCCATAGCATTTCCCTGCTCTCTGAACGAAGGCCATGCAGTTCTCCCACTCCAGTGGCAGTGTGTTCTAAATCAGTCACCCTCAACCTTTTCTGACCCTGGGCCCATCTTTAAGCCAACCATGCCTGTGAGGACCCACCGTTTCATTCTGTTTTATTTTGTACAATGTATTTGCAGACCCTCCCAAGTCTCCCTATTTTCCAGGGACAGTCCCAGATTTACAGAAGCCACCCTGGTTTCTGATTTGATCCCGGAATGTCCCGCTTTTCCTTCGGACGTCCCTGTTTTCATCAGAGAAATATTGGAGGGTAGGAAGGTATGGGGTCCCTGACACAGGGAGATAGGTAGCTATACAACCTTTAGAAAACATCTGAAGGCAGCCCTATATCGGGAAGTTTTTGAATGTTTTTATATACAGCCATACCTTGGAAGCCGAACGGAAGCCGTTCCGGAAGTCCGTTCGACTTCCAAAACGTTCAGAAGCCAAGACATGGCTTCTGATTGGCTGCAGGAAGCTCCTGCAGCCAATCAGAAGCCATAGAAGCTACGCCAGATATTTGGGTTCCAAAGAACGTTTGCAAACCGGAACACTCACTTCTGGGCTTGGGCCTTCGGGAGCCAAAACGTCTGAGTACCAAGGCGTTCAGGATCCAAGGTATGACTATGTTGGAAGCCACCCAGCATGGCTGGGGCAACCCAGTCAGATAACCAGGTATTATTATTATTATTATTATTGTTATTATTATTATTATTATTGACCAGGACATCCCTATTTTCATTGGAGAAATGTTGGAGGGTATGTATCTGTAAGGTGATAGTGCTGCTCTTGCAACCCACCTTAGATCAGGCCGCAACCTGGCAATGGGTCCCAACCCATAAGTTGAAGACCAGTGTTCAAAACAGGTCAAAGAAAATGTTGCTGGGGCATTACACAGACTCTGGGACCTCCTACTTCGTAGATTTGGTGCGGGTCAACAATTTTAGTACACTTTCAAGGGTGTTTTGCTACTGCTTTCAACAAGGATGTTGACAAATTGGGAACGGCTCCAGGGAGAGCCGTGAGAATGATGAAAGGTCTAGCCGGCAGCTTAAAGAATGTAATGTGTTTTAATATAAGAGAAAAGCAGATTTAAGGGAGAGCATGTCGACTGTTTTAGAATATTTAAAAGGCTGCAAAAAAAGAAAAAAAGAGGGAGGGAGAGAGAAGGAAATTGTCCTATCCCCAATGAAGACAGCACAAGTAGCAGGGTTTCAGTTATAAGCAGATAGATTTAGGCTAATGTTAAGCAACATTCCTTAACTTCCTGTCACTTCATCACTGGAAGAAGCTTGGTGAAGAAACTCAAGAATCTCCATTACAGTGGAACCTCGGGTTGCGAACGTGATCCGTGCGGGAGGCACGTTCGCAACCTGCAGCACCATGTCTGCTCACGAGCGGGTCACGATTCGACACTTCTGCGCATGCACAAAGCCCAATTTAGTGTTTCTCTGCATGCGCGAGCGCCGAAACCCGGAACTAACCCATTAAGGTACTTCCAGGTTTGGCACGGTGCGCAACCCGAAATCACGTAAACTGAAGCGTCTGTAACCCGAGGTACCACTGTATTAGTTTCCTTTGAAAGGCTGATTAGCTATCTGTCACAAATGCTTTAAGTAGCTATTTGCAAGGGGTTTCCCCCGAGTTCAGGACATATGCTGGACCAACCCTACCATTAGGAAGGGTGAGGTGGCATTTCACGGGGGTCATTCCATCCTCCAGGCCTCTAGTTTTTGTAGCCTCCTGCTTCCTTGTTCATTGCAACACACATTCAGGGCAACATGCAGGAAGACTGGGAATAATGGGAAACTGTATTTCCTATGGTTCCTGGTGACCTTAGAATAGATCATGGGTAGGCAAACTAAGGCCCGGGGACCACATCTGGCCTTCTAAATCCGGCCCTCGGACGGTCCAGGAATCAGCGTATTTTTACATGAGTAGAATGCGTCCTTTTATTTAAAATGCATCTCTGGGTTCTTTGTGGGGTATAGGAATTCGTGTACACACACACACACACACACACACAGAGTGGTACCTCGGGTTACATACATTTCAGGTTACATACGCTTCAGGTGACAGACTCCACTAACCCAGAAATATTACCTCGGGTTAAGAACTTTGCTTCAGGATGAGAACAGAAAGCGCACAGCGACGGCACGGCGACAGCGGGAGGCCCCATTAGCTAAAGTGGTGCTTCAGGTTAAGAACATTTTCAGGTTAAGAACAGGCCTCCGGAATGAATTAAGTACTTAACCCAAGGTACCACTGTATATTATATATTCTCAAAATATAGTCCAGCCCCCCACAAGGTCTGAGGGACAGTGGACCAGCCCCCTGCTTAAAAAGTCTGCTCACCCCTGCCTTAGATGGTGCTGCACATTGTCCTTGCAGTAGTCATGGCCTCAGGAAGACACTATTGTAGTATCTTTGCCAGGAGCCCAGCACCAGCACCACCAACCCTCCTTGCCAGTCCATTCCCCCATTTCTTGATGGGTTATGGGGAAATGGGCAGTGGTAGTAATGGTAAGGGCTCCTGGCAGGGTGCTTCAGTAAGTCCTAAAGCCCCTAGGCCCTAAAGTGCAAGTCGGGGCCACAAAACCTCAACAACTGCCTCTCCCCATGTGAACCAAACTGGACCCTGCGATCATCACCTGAGACCCTCCAAGCGTGGTCAGAAAGGTAGCAACAAGAGAACGGGCCTTTTCTGTGGTGGCTCCCCATTTGTGGAATGCTCTTCCTAGGGAGACTTGCCTGGCACCATCATTGTATATCTTCAGGTTTTAATGTATCTTTCCCCCTTGGTTCTAATGTATCTGTAAGGGGTTTTTCTTTTTCGTTGCTGGCTGGTTGGTTGTAAGTGTTTCAAATTCAATCCAGAGATCAGGCTGTTTTTGCTGAATGTCCTCCAAAATAATCCATTTTCTCCAGAATATTTATGGGATGTATTCAGGTAGATTTGCCCATCAATAATAGTTTACTACAACAGTTTTTTTTAAAAAATACCGTATTTTTCGCTCTATAACACGCACCTGACCATAACACGCAAATCGTTTTTAGAGGAGGAAAACAAGGGAAAAAAACATTCTGAATGAAACAGTGGATGTATCATTTTTGTGCTTCATGCTGTGGCCACAGACATGTGATCTGATGGTGAATTTGGGGTGACCCAATGCAAAGCTCCTGAGGATCCATGTGGATCCATGCTTTGTAACCACGTTTTTGCACCATTGCAGCCCCAGGCAACAGTGCGTGCATGATTTTTTTGGTGCAGGCTGTAGCCATGGACATGCTATGTGATCTGATGGTGAATTTGGGGTGACCCAATGCAAAGATCCTGAGGATCCATGTGGATCCATGCTTTGTAACCACATTTTAAGTGGGGAGGGAAGGAAAAACACAGAAGGGACAAGGAGCACAAGAGGGGTGTGCAGAGAAGCAGCTGGCTAAGAATGCAGGAGAGGGCTATAACGTGAGGAAAGGAAGGCAAAAGTTTCCCCCCACCCACCCACACAAGCCAGCCAGCTCTCTCTCTCTCTCGCTCTCTCTCTCTCTCTCGCTCTCTCTCTCTCTCTCTCTCTCCCCCACCTGCATGTTTTCCGGCTGCCTGCGAGTCCCTAGACGCAGCAGCACCAGAGCAAGTAGAGGAATTAGAAGGAAGGACGCTCTGCTTTCCCCTCTGCTTGCCTGGAGGGGAGGGGCTTTCCCTGCTCTTTGTTCTGTTTGAGGAAACACAGCAATGAAACAGAGAAGGGTGGGCAGTAAGACCCTGAGGCAGAATGCAGGAAAGCAGCCGCTTCCTCTTTTCAGGTTTCCCTTCTCCGAGACGCGATTTGATTTTTGCCTGATTTTTGCCTCCACTCGCACCCGTCGGCTCCAGGGACCACACATTCGCTCAATAACACGCACAGACATTTCCCCTTCCTTTTTCGGAGAAAAAATCTGCGTGTTATAGAGAGAAAAATACGGTACAACCCAAAAAACCAAACAAACATGGTATTTTAAGGCTTAAAAGCTGCCTAGGGTGAAGTTTTAGACTCACCAAGGCAAAACAATAGATTCTTGATCACTTTGTATTTATTAAGAAACTAAATAGCAGGAACAAACCAGGGACCAGAAATAAAAGAACACAAATGTGTGTTAGCTGAATGCCAAACTTAGATTTAGCCATCGGCGGAAGAAGCTCAGCCAAGGCAAAAGAACTCGGTTAGCAGTTCAGAAGAGTTACATGTTTATAGTTACAAGAGTTTGAAAAGTCCAGGTCAGAAGCAGAGTTGTGCATCTGAACCTGATCAATACAGAGCACAATATGGATGGTCAGCGACAAGCAGACAAAAGACGAAAACATGTCATCAGAATACAGTGGTTGTTGTTGTTGTTTAGTCGTGTCTGACTCTTCGTGACCCCCTGGACCAGAGCACGCCAGGCACACCTGTCTTCCACTGCCTCCCGCAGTTTGGTCAAACTCATGTTCATAGCTTTGAGAATACTGTCCAACCATCTCGTCCTCTGTCGTTCTCTACTCCTTGTGCCCTCCATCTTTCCCAACATCAGGGTCTTTTCCACAAGGTATTGGAGCCTCAGCTTCAGGATCTGTCCTTCCAGTGAGCACTCAGGGCTGATTTCCTTCAGAATGGAGAGGTTTGATCTTCTTGCAGTCCATGGGACTCTCAAGAGTCTCCTCCAGCACCATAATTCAAAAGCATCAATTCTTCGGTGATCAGCCTTCTTTATGGTCCAGCTGATACAGTGGTACCTTGGGTTAGGTACTTAATTCGTTCCGGAGGTCCGTTCTTAACCTGAAACTGTTCTTAACCTGAACCACCTCTTTAGCTAATGGGGCCTCCTGCTGCCGCCGCACCGCCGGAGCACGATTTCTGTTCTCACCCTGAAGCAAAGTTCTTAACCAGAGGTACTATTTCTGGGTTAGCAGAGTCTGTAACCTGAATCGTATGTAACCTGAAGCGTATGTAACCCGAGGTACCACTGTATCACTTTTTCGCCAGTCTGTGTAGCCGCCCCAAATGATGTCTCCCAGAAATAAATAGATAAGTATTTGTGACATCATTGCCTCAAGATGGCTTCAGCCAATCCCCATCATTCTCTGCCGGGTTTCCTGAGGTCAATTAAGAATGTACATTTCAGATATGTAGGACAGAGGCTACCCTCCTTAGTATAAGATACTTGCATCCCGGCCGCTGTGAACAAAACGAGGCGCTTGCTCTGCCTGAAATGTCAAAGGCGGGTTTCTGGATTCTGTGAGTCTTTCATTAGGCAAATGGACATTCAGATGTATGCGATGGAAGGGACCACTTTAGCTTAGCCAGGCGCAAAGATTAAAAGGGAGAAGATCTCGCAAATGGAGAGTTACCTTCAAAGGCTTCTGCCAATCAGTGGCTATTGGATTTGAATCCGTATATACTCAGGTGCCGGAAGCAATATGTGGTTGTCACCTTTTAAGTTGAACCTTGGCAGTTCAAAGGTGGGCTGGTGGTAGGCTTGTGCTCACAGTCCAGAACAAATTGATTCCCCCCCCCCCATATCAGTTGCAGCATTCAATTGATACCTAGCAAGCAGCAGCACGATTTCCCCTTGCCCTGCAACAATGCCTCATTATTTGGGAGTCTTTTACCCGGGGTGGATAAAAATAATGATTAAAAAAAAATAATCAAAAATATCAAAAAATTTTATTTATTTAAATCAGATTTTTAAATTTTAAATTGGATTTTTAAAATAAAATGCTTTTGGAGGAAAAACATTTCTTAAAGATAGTTTTCTATTTAAGTTACATTATACTCCAAAGGCTATTCATCAGGAAATAAGAATTTGTTTTAAGTTTTTCATGTGTGCTAAAACTCAGTCCAAGTTGTTGTTTTTAAGAAAAAAAACAATTTAGCAACCACATCAGTTAACAAACATGGATACATATGCTATAATGTTATTGTTTTAGTTAAATAAATTGTTTAAATTGTTATTAAGGAAATGATTATTTTTCTCCTTCCAGTAAAGTACAGCAGAAAAGTTGTCCAAATATAAACAGTTAACTTATTAAACCTCACAATAATTTCATAATTATCTGTCTATGTATTTCTAATAGTATAACCAAATCAGTAATTTTTGATATAACTGTAAAAACTACTCTGAAAATTTATGATGAAACCTTCATCTGGTTGTAAATATTAATATTATACCAGCAAGAATGAGTCTTTCTGTAAAAAAAAAAATGATTTAAATCAGGTCTTACTGACTAGTGATTTAAATCAATTTGATGTACAGTGGTGCCCCGCAAGACGAATGCCTCGCAAGACGGAAAACTCGCTAGACGAAAGAGTTTTCCGTTTTGGAGGTGCTTCGCAAAACAAATCTCCTATGGGCTTGCTTCGCAAGACGACAATGTCTTGCGAGTTCCTGCTGGTTTTTTCCCCTTCCCCCCCTTTTTCTAAGCCGCTAAGCCGCTTATCAGCTGATCCGATCAGCAGATAAGCCGCTAATAGCGCTAATCCGCTAATCCGTCAATGGGCTTGCTTCGCAAGACGAAAAAACCGCTAGACGAAGAGAATCACAGAATGGATTCTTTTCGTCTTGCGAGGCACCGCTGTAAATCAAATCCACCCTGCTTTTACCTGTTCTCTTATCCTTTAACTGGTTTCTATGATGTGCATTCCCGCCCCCCCCCCCAATGGTGCTTGAGCGCATATCCACTTTTTCTAAAAGGGGGCAGGTAGGGAATGAGATCAGGCCTTTCCTTCACAACAGGCTGTTTTGCTCTTCCGATAAGAGAGCACCTACCATTATCTGTTATGATTATGCTGATCAGACCTGTCAGACTTCACCATATTGTCTTTGATTGTGTTCTTCTCAGTCTGGGGGTTGTAAAGTCCGATCGGCAATGTAATGTAGAAACTTATTTAGTAGGTCTGTAAGGGACGCGGGTGGCACTGTGGGTTAAACCACAGAGCCTAGGACTTGCAATCAGAAGGTCGGCAGTTTGAATCCCCGCAACGGGGTGAGCTCCCATTGCTCGGTCCCTGCTCCTGCCAACCTAGCAGTTCGAAAGCACGTCAAAGTGCAAGTAGATAAATAGGTACCGCTCCAGCGGGAAGGTAAACAGCGTTTCTGTGTGCTGCTCTGGTTCACCAGAAGCGGCTTAATCATGCTGGCCACATGACCCGGAAGCTGTACGCCGGCTCCCTCGGCCAGTAAAGCGAGATGAGCGCCACAACCCCAAAGTCAGCCATAACTGGACCTAATGGTCAGGGGTCCCTTTACCTTTTTATTTCAAGGTATATATGTACAGTATATATGTATCAATTGGTTATCTGTGTATTTTAATGGTGTGTCAATGCATATTTTGTACAGCAGGCATAGAATACTTTGATTTCCCTTTTGGTTGAAATGGCCAGGATGGTTGCAACAACAAATAAACTTGGATATTGTGAATATGCATCAAATGGCTCACTGCCTTTGTTGCATGGGACTACGTACTGCTCTAGCGCTGAGAGGTTCTTGCGACTTTTCCTCTTATCGGATAGCTTTCTGGGTGGCTTTTCTCAAAACCCTATTTGAAAATTTAAGTATACTCTGGCAACATACATCAAAAACCAGTGTGATTTCTCTTCAAACAGCCATGGCTTCCTCCAAAGTATTATGGAAGCTACAGTCCATTAAGAGTGCAGAAATTTGTTAGGATATTCCAGTTCCCTTCCAGTTCTCTAAGCTGCCAGGGATTTGATTGTTAAACCACTCTGGGAATTGTAGCTCCTTTGGTGAGGTGGTTGATTTTAAGAATAAATTACAGATTTTACCTAATGTTCCAACTCCAGAGCCATTATACGGTATTTGACATCTTAGAATTTTAAATGATGTTCTTTTTGACCGTTACACAACACTATCAAACCAATAATAATGTAAATTCAACTAACAAATATACCCACAACGTAACTGTCTATGTTTAACTATATAAATTATTTATACATCATACTATTTTCACATTACCTAGTTGAGTACTCTACCACTCCTACAGATTATGAAAATTCTAGTCCGTCTAGTATTAGTGGATCAGATGATGATAGAGATCTTAGGCTCAGATCCGATCATGCTTACCATTCTTTTTCCAAACCAGGCACCCATACCGGAGGAAGTAGTATCAGATACCCACAGTTCTACTTTAGTGATCAATTTATCTAACAGAATACTTAAATCAGACAAACTTCGAGTATTGAATTTAGGTTTGGGCTTTGTCCCTACACCAAAATATTCTGCTTACAAACAAGGATTGATTGATTTAAGCTTATTCGGCAGATTAAATGAAGAGATTTTTTGGGCAATAGACCTTGGTTACCAGAACGTTTTAAATGTAAATCTACTTTTATTCCGGTTTCTCACAACCACCTCATTAGAACATTTCAACATTTGGTACGTCGTGACCTAAGCATTAGAGAAAAGAAGAAGAGTCGTATACAACGCAATTTAAGTAAGGAAGATGTAGTAATCCTGAACAGACCTACTGCTGACAAATTCTCTTTTGTTTGGTCAACTTGGCTAGACGTGCCTCCATCTTACGACCTTGTGTCCATATGAAGACTTCTCCTCTGCTTTCAGACTAAGCTTTGGTGAACCTTGGTTCCCCTGTAGGAACGGGGAGTCTGTGGTAGCACTGTTGCCATGGCAGCAAGAGTCCAAGATGCCCAGAAGGCTTTGTAGCCTAACACGAGGCACGGCTTAAGTGCCAACGCATGTTCAGGTGGGTGAAAGGAAGCGGCGTTCGCAGCTCTGACAGTGACGAAGCAAGGTCCCTCGCAAGGTGGTCGGGGCAGGAGGAAATCGGGTCGAAATGGAAGTTACGAGGAGGTGACACAGCTATGTCTGCAACAGAGAAATGTCCCTGACAGGGGAAAAATAAGTATTGCTGCTGCGGAGTGCTGAGGTGGAACAGCAGTTGTTGTGGCTGAGGCAGTTGTCAGGCTCAGGTGGCCGAGCAGAAGAAGGGAAAGGACACCTGTTACCATGCCTTCCGACATTTCTCCGATGAAAAGCGGGACATTACAGTGGTACCTCGGGTTAAGAACTTAATTCGTTCTGGAGGTCCATTCTTAACCTGAAACT
The DNA here is from genome assembly GCF_964188305.1 of Podarcis bocagei. Classification (NCBI taxonomy): domain Eukaryota; kingdom Metazoa; phylum Chordata; class Lepidosauria; order Squamata; family Lacertidae; genus Podarcis; species Podarcis bocagei. Next base: position 117,538,901 of record NC_138126.1, on the reverse strand, counting down.
GTTATTAACCTGAGGTAGCACTTCAGCTAATGGGCCCTCCTGCTGCTGCCGTGCCGCCGCTGCGCGATATCTGTCCTCATTCTGAGGTAAAGTTCTTAACCTGAGGTACTATTTCTGGGTTAGCAGAGTCTGTAACCTGAAGCGTTTGTAACCTGAAGTGTCTGTAACTCGAGGTACCCATGTACATCTTATTCCATAAGAAGAAGAAGATTTTTATTATTTATATACCCCGACAATCTGACTGGTTTGCCCCCAAACACTCTGGGCAGCTTCACATATAAAGAAAAAATCATAATAAAACATTAGCATAGAATCATAGAATTGTAGAGTTGGAAGGTACCCCAAGGGTCATCTAGTCCAACCCCCTGCAGTGCAGGAATCTCACCTAAAGTATCCATGACAGATGGCCATCCAACCTCTGCTTAAAAACCTCCAAGGAAGGAGAACCTACAACCTCCCAAGGGAGATCGTTCCACTGTTGAACAGCTTTATTTATTTAATTTTTTAACAAAATTAAAACTTCACTGTACAGATGTCTTCTACAGATTGTCTAGTTCCTTATCTCCTTGGCTCAGCGGTCGCATAACTCCATACCCGCCAATGTTTCTCTGATGAAAATAGGGATTTCCTACCTTTGCCTCCAATATTTATTCAATGGAAATAGGGACATCTTAAGGAAAAGGAGGGGACGTGGGTGGTGCTGTGGGTTAAACCACAGAGCCTAGGGCTTGCCGATCAGAAGGTTGACGGTTCAAATCCCCATGACAGGGGGAGCTCCCGTTGCTCGGTCCCTGCTCCTGCCAACCTAGCAGTTCGAAAGCATGTCAAAGTGCAAGTAGATAAATAGGTACCGCTCCGGCGGGAAGGTAAATGGCGTTTCTGTGCGCTGCTCTGGTTCGCCAGAAGTGGCTTAGACATTCTGGCCACATGACCCAGAAGCTGTACGCCGGCTCCCTCGGCCAATAAAGCGAGATGAGCGCCGCAACCCCAGAGTCGGTCACGACTGGACCTAATGGCCAGGGGTCCCTTTACCTTTACCCTTTAAGGAAAAGGGGGTCATTCCACGATCAAATCTGTAAAGTGTCCCTGGAAAAGACACTCTGAGTTTACTAGCACACTCTTTCGCGGCCTTCAGAGAAACTCCTTGCTTATTATTGTGGCTCAGACTGACAAGATGGGGCAGCTGGACTGTGGATGTATCTGCCGCAGTGACACAAGCCAGCCACTCACTTGCACGGAACTCCCTGTTGATGGGAGAAATGCCTTGTAAACAAAGAGCTGCAGCTGAGCCACGCAACCTGCCAGCACCATCATGGTGATGGATGGCTCTTAATCTCAGTCGTGATGATGGTGGCAGCTGCTGCTGCTGCTGAGGCATCCTGTGTAGCAGCCCTCATGCAGGAGCCAGGAAATGGCAGGCATGGTCTTCATCATCAGTAAATGCATTAGACCTTGGGATTGGTTTCTGTGGCCAGAGAAGCCGCTGGAAGTTGAGGGGCAGGAGACTGTGTTAGGGACAAAGTTGACCATGAAGTGTGAATTAGGATTTGGGCAAGGCAAGGTAAAGGTAATGGTAAAGGACCCTGGATGGTTAAGTCCAGTCAAAGGTGACTATGGGGTGCAGCGCTCATTTCACTTGATGCCAAAGAGAGCTGGCGTTTGTCCACAGACAGCTTTTCCAGGCCGTGGCCAGCATGACTAAACTGCTTCTGGTGCAACGGGACACCGTGGCAAGTGCCAGAGTGCACGAAAACGCCGTTTCCCTTCCCGCCGCAGTGGTACCTATTTATCTACTTGCGCTGGTGTGCAGGTTGGCAGGTGCTGGGACAGAGCAACAGGAGCTCACCTCTGTCGTGCGGAATTGAACTGCCGACCTTCCAGTCGGCAAGCCCCAGTGGCTCAGTGGTTTAGACCACAGTGCCACCCATGTCCCTATTTGGGCAGGGCACTAATTAGTCTAATGTAGTATGATAATCATCCAGACTAGGAAAGGCAAAAGGAGATGGGGTTTTGCGCTTCTTGGCGTCGCCTAGGAAGTGTTTGAGGCATTCGGGGGGGGGGGAGCGAGAGTCGTTTGCAGAGCTTGCAGGCAGAGCTGCTCAGCATGGGAGATAAAACCTGCCACCTGGCTCTGTTTGATAATAGCATCAGTGTTGTGAGAGATAGTCAGGTAGGGGGTTGTGGAGGAGTAGAAAGAGCCTGCACAGAGCTTGCTTTGAGCAGGGAATGCTAATAGGAGGAGGATGAACAGCATTTGGGTGCAGAAGGGGGGATTAAATCCTGGCCTGGTGTGGGGAAGATTCCCAGGGCATCATCCACCCAAGGATAACGTGAAGACTTAGGTCTAGAGGCTGAAGGTTTGCCTCTCATCTCTGTTCCCCCTTTCCTCTAACATTGGGACAAGGAACGGTGGGAGAGCAACATCTTTAGTAGTCACAGCCTGGTCCCGTGAAACAAAAGAATGAGAGGCCGTCCTTTTGGTGCTACAGTTTGGAGTGTGTTTGTGCATGCACTGGGACACTTGCACATGTGCACGTTTTTGATTGTCTGGAGCAACAAAGTAGTGAAGGCAAGACCAATACAATCTAATGTTACTGGAGGGAGTGACAACTCACCCAGGGGCATAGACAGGATGGAGCTGCCAGCTGAGAACCTTAGGCTGCATGCAGACAGCACTTTATTCCATTTCCCCAAGCTGTTAATTTCCATATTATACTTGACATAAAAGCCACTTCCCCAAAATACAGGAGGACCTAGCGCAAATTTAGCTCTCATTTCTGTGTTATTTGCAAGTGTCTTTTTTTCTGGAAGCAAGTAACACAGAAATGAGCACTGTGCTTGCGTTATACTTTGCTATAAGGGGACACACGTGGTTCTATGGTCTAAACCACTGAGCTTCTTGGGCTTGCCGATCAGAAGGTCGGCGGTTCGAATCCCCACAAGGGAGGTGAGCTCCAGTTGCTATGTCCCAGCTCCTGCCAACCTAGTAGTTTGAAAGCACACCAGCGCAAGTAGATAAATAGGTACCACTGCAGTGGGAAGGTAAACAGCATTTTCATGTGTTCTGGCTTCCGTCACGGTGCCCCTTTGCACCAGAAGCAGTTCGGTCATGCTGGCCACATGACCCAGAAATCTGTCTGTGGACAAACGCCAGCTCCCACAGCCTGAAAGCGAGATGAGCACCGCAACCCCTTGGTTGCCTTTGAGTGGACTTAACCGTCCAGTGGTCCTTTACCACCCTTACCTTTATCTTACTCTGCTATATTTCTGGGAGTGGCTTTTACATCATGTGAAAGCTCAACTACAGTGTGGAAATGAGCGGTTGGGGAAACAGAACAAACACCCTCCACTCCTAAGAGCAAGTGCAGGTGGGTACTGCTTTGCAAACCAAGCTCAGTAACAGCCAGTGGATAATCTTGCAGCCTCTAAAGAGACAGGCTGAGAAGACAGTGCTGTGGAAAAGTGTTAGCCCTGGCACCTCTAAATAGTCAAGCAGGGCACACTGCGCGAGAGAGTTCATGCAGGCGTTGGCAGGGCACCGCTCCAAACGTGCCCTTGTTGCTAGTGTTGTGAACACAGCCTGAGTTTGCAAAACCTGTTGCAGAGTTTCTCCTATTCCTAGCGGTCAATTCCTGCCTTAGGGCATTCATAAAAACCAGACTTTGGGAAAGGTCGTCTGGACCACGCATGGTGGGTGGGGTGGGAGTCCAAAGCTCATGGAGACTCATAGAGCTGCTTTTGAAAGGACTGGCTGCAGAGAGGAGCAAGTAGGTAAGGCAACTTGGGGAAACTGTTGATCTTTTCCAAGGTACAAAACTGCCAAACCAATGTGTGCATGTGGTTCCAATCACATTTAGAAGTGTTACCAAATCCATTGGTCTAGAGAGACATTAGGGACGCGGGTGGCGCTGTGGGTTAAACCACAGAGCCTAGGACTTGCCGATCAGAAGGTTGGTGGTTCGAATCCCCGCGACAGGGTGAGCTCCCGTTGCTCGGTCCCTGCTCCTGCCAACCTAGCAGTTCAAAAGCACGTCGAAGTGCAAGTAGATGAATAGGTACCACTCCAGCGGGAAGGTAAACGGTGTTTCCATGCGCTGCTCTGGTTCGCCAGAAGCGGCTTTGTCATGCTGGCCACATGACCCGGAAGCTGTACGCCGGCTCCCTCGGCCAATAAAGCGAGATGAGCGCCGCAACCCCAGAGTTGGTCACGACTGGACCTAATGGTCAGGGCTCCCTTTACTTAGAGAGACATTATTGTGGGACTCTGCAGCTCCTCCCCTGAGAACAGCAAATGTATCTTCACATGCTGAAGTGGGTGGCAAGATTGCCTTCTGCCAGCTTGTAGTGGAGAAGCTTAAATTCGTTCCAGGGTCCCCTTTCCCCCTGTTTCAGGAAAGACTGTGTTTTCCTTAGGAAGACCAGCCAATGTGGGACTGGATCCTTGGTTTGGATGCTTAGCAAAGTGCCACCATCCAGAGATACAAGCTTTTGGCAAATTACACCTTGTCAGTTCAAATAAAGACGGCCCAACTATCTGGCCTTTTATTCCATCTCTTGTACATTTGGTGAACAGGAGACGAGGGGAAAGACATCACACAGAGCCCTCTCTACCAATCGTATTTCTATGGCTGGGGTATCTGCCTATCAGCAATACAGCTCTGTGGTATTAGCCCCTTCTCATGCTAACTAGCAAGAATATGCATTTGTTAGATTTGGCTGCTAATTTCCCACATTCTTCACTGTGCAGTAAGTGCTTCTGTTGTCATATTCTGGGACGGGAGCCTGACATGAAGGAGATAGTGCCAACCAGAACCAGTTGTGTTTGTTTGTTTGTTTGTTTGTTTGTTTGTTTGTTAAATTTCTATACCTCCCTTCGTTCGAAGCTCACAGGGCGGTTTACAATATAAAAACACAAAAATACATTCCATAATAACAAACAAAAACAATAACCCCTCCCCCCATACACAATTTAAAAGGTCGTGCTTTAGTGCATATCAGTATTCTTATAAGAGTGCAAACCCTTTGAAAGGTAAGGATTGCCACTTGGTTTCACACATCACACAGTTAACGCAGGCAAGGACCCATTTAACAAGGAACTGTGGCTGCTTCTGGCTCCCTAAAGCCTGTATCTCTCTGCAGGTTGCACATGTTTGCATGTGTGTTGCATGACATCTAAAACAACTTAGGACCGCACCTGCAAAAATATAAAAGTGTGAAATGTCCCACTCCTATTCAGTAGGGATGCTGCTATTGGGGAGAACACTTGCAGAAAATGTCACGTGCAACAGCTGGTTGAATCCTCCACTAGCAGCGCATAATGCCACACACACATGGGTAGTCCATGCCCCGTTTTTACCAATGGTGCCATGCTCTGGCACAAGGATCAAAGCGTGGCAAAGGAGGCTTGATGCTGTACCGTGCTAGAGATTGGAAGACGGCCACGGCTGCTGTGTATATTCTAAATGTCTAGGTGAGATGAGATTAGATTATATTAGATAGGAGAAGCAGGAGGGGTGCAAAACAAGCTCTGGCGAGCCCAGCCAGAAAGCAAGCTGCAAATGTTCTGCTCGTCAGACCACTGGCTTGCATCTTGTCCGCACACAAACCCAGGGAACAATTGCAAATAGTGCTGGTGAAAGAGGAAAAAAATCCACAGCAATCACATCTCTTCTGTGGGTATTTCAGTTATAATAATAATGATGATGATGATGATGATGTCAGGTGTTTGGATAAATGTACAGGTGTAGAATAATCGCACCAGGTCAGGAATTATCAGTTCCAAACTGTTGGTTATCCTACCTCTGCTACCCAGGCTTGGCTCTTAGGTTGGGGGTGGGGATTTGCGCCTGACACAGCCCTAGCTGAGCGCCCCCACCCCCCTCCCCATCGTTCCCCATCTGCTTTGTGCATGAATCCCTCCCGAAACCTCTCTGCATTACAAACGGCTTCAATTACAGCAGCGTAAATAGGTTCATGGCAAGAAGGATAATGTAGTTATAGAAACTGTCACATCAAACACGCCGTGCAAGAAGCAGAATCGGGCTGCAGTGCCCCAGCACCACCCGAACCCAATCTGCCTCCTTGCCAATGAGATGCTCTTAGGTAAGACAAGAGCCAATCGCGGCAGAAATTATACTGGGGGGGGGAGGAGGGGGAAGAAGCAGGGGCATCACTGCCTCACCAAATTGTGGTTTCTCACGAGAAAGGGAGCTGAGTGCCAATGTCTAGGGTGGGGGGGTGAGTGGAGGCGGCTCAATAATGCAAGACTCTCTTATGGTAGTAGTTGCTGATCAAAGCGAAGCCTGGTACACGCCCTTCTGCCATTACATAGTGAATCAATTGTCACCTTGTATTTCGAGTTTTGTGCTCTGAAGATTGCAAGAGGCCATGAAGGCTGCTGTGTTGTTTTTGTTCTCCCCTTGCCCCCCACCCCTCCCCCGGTAGGATCATTTTATTCCAGATCCTAATCTAATTTTCTTTCGGGCACTCAGACCCATTTGCATGTATTTATTTGGCTTAGGAGAGAATAACACCCCACAGAAAGAGCGGGGAGAGAGAGAGAGAGAGAGAGAGAGAGAGAGAGAGAGAGAGAAAGACTCGTTGCTAAACAAAGAGAAGTCGTGGTTCATAGTAGATGTAGAAGTTCTCCAGATCTATCTTTGGCTAAGCTGATCTCAGGAAGCGAGCCTGGAAGGAGAGATCTGTACCTGAGACCTTGCTGGATTTCTGCCAGCCAGAATAAGCAGCACTGAGGCAGGTGTGAGGTAGAGCCACATATGAAAAAGGAGGCAGCGTGGACTCAAGAGGCATTTGAGATATATTACCAGATTTTTTTCAATGAATCCGGGGACCTTTTTTTTTTTAAAGCTGAGTAGCAACAGGGAGGGACATGGGTGGCGCTGTGGGTTAAACCACAGAGCCTAGGACTTGCCGATCAGAAGGTTGGCAGCTCGAATCCCCGCGACGGGGTGAGCTCCCGTTGCTCGGTTCCTGTTCCTGCCAACCTAGCAGTTTGAAAGCACCTCAAAGTGCAAGTAGATAAACAGGTACCACTCTGGCGGGAAGGTAAACGGCGTTTCTGTGTGCTGCTCTTGTTCGCCAGAAGTGGCTTAGTCTTGCTGGCCACATGACATGGAAGCTGTACGCCGGCTCCCTCGGCCAATAAAGCGAGATGAGCACCGCAACCCCAGAGTCGGCCACGACTGGACCTAATGGTCAGGGGTCCCTTTACTTTTACCTTTAGCAACAGGGAGTCAGTAGTGGGGGTGGTGAGACAAAAGACCCTGGGCCCAAGCACACATGCATATTGTATAAAGGTTTCAAAGCCCTTCTTTCGCATCCTGTGAAACATAAATGCACAGAGTTTTTAAAATCTGGGCAACGGCCGCCCGCCCACAACTCCCGAGCCTCTCCCAATCAGTCAAAACAAAGGGGGAAGGGGGCAGGAGATCGCACAAGAAACACCCTATGCGCACAAGACACATCATACGGGGACTTCCGGCAAGGAAAAATGGAGGGCGCCACGGCAGTGAGTAGCTCCTGAAGCCAGCCAGAGCCAACTGCACTACCAGGCTGGCTCCGGGCTGCTGAGGCTGCCGCTGCCATGTTTCCCGGGGACATATTTGCAAATCTGGGGACATTCTGGGGACAGAATTTGTCCGGGGACAGATTTGCAAATCCAGGGAGTGTCCCCGGGAACCGGGGACATCTGGTAACTCTAATATGGGGTGTTTCCCCCAAGTCTAGAGAAAAGAATGAGATGGTTTAAACCCCTTCTGCGAGTGATCTTTCCCCCTTCCTCCTTCTTTTGCAGAAATGGGGTAAATATGTCTACACCACCATGCATTACTTATCGCAGAAGCATCTATTTTAGAATCTCTCTCTCTAGCTAGCTAGATCTTTAGAAACCTTATTAGCTTTGTCTCCTTGCCCTGCCCAGCACCCTTTCTGCAAGTCCACTTCTGACCCTTTCCATGAATTCAGATCTATTCTTTTGCTTGCCTTCAGGAGAGGCATGGCTTTCTTTCGGTTTCCTTGGTTGGGACTACACAGGAGAAATGGGAAACTGAGAGAGAACCTTGAGAGGAGTTTGTGTCCTCCCCAAACCCCTTCCTTTGCCTTTTGTACATTCCCATAGCACAAATACCACTGCATTCTCCTGGAACATATACACAGAGTGACCAAACGCTGCCAATTCGCGGAGCGGCTGGGGAGGGAGATTCCTGCTAATGGGATCCAGATTCCCTTGCTGTTTCATAGGCAGAGTCACTTCACAGAAGCCTTTTATCCTGCCTCTGCCTACAGGTGCTCTTTTCTGTCAGCGACGAGGGCCCTCATCCTCTACCTGTCTTTCTCCAGCCTGCTGGGATGCTGTGCCATGTGAAACCCCAGTCATAGCCTCTTCCTTCCTGAATCACATCCATCACCTCTGGTGTTCTGCTCCCTGTTGTAGCAGCATCTCATCCCTGTGGTTCATGTGCCATCTCCCATCCATGAACCATAAGGACCATTCCAGTCCTTGCTTAGTGATTTTTTGTTTGTTTGTTTGTTTAGTCGTTTAGTCGTGTCCAACTCTTCGTGAAGCCCTGGACCAGAGCACGCCAGGCACTTCTGTCTTCCACTGCCTCCCACAGTTTGGTCAAACTCATGCTGGTAGCTTCGAGAACACTGTCCAACCATCTCGTCTTCTGTTGTCCCCTTCTCCTTGTGCCCTCCATCTTTCCCAGCATCAGGGTCTTTTCCAGGGAGTCTTCTCTTCTCATGAGGTGGTCAAAGTATTGGAGCCTCAGCTTCAGGATCTGTCCTTCCAGTGAGCACTCAGGGCTGATTTCCTTCAGAATGGATCGGTTTGTTCTTCTTGCAGTCCATGGGACTCTCAAGAGTCTCCTCCAGCACCATAATTCAAAAGCATCAATTCTTCGGCGATCAGCCTTCTTTATGGTCCAGCTTTCACTTCCATACATCACTACTGGGAAAACCATAGCTTTAACTATACGGACCTTTGTTGGCAAGGTGATGTCTCTGCTTTTTAAGATGCTGTCTAGGTTTGTCATTGCTTTTCTCCCAATAAGCAGGCATCTTTTAATTTCGTGACTGCTGTCACCATCTACAGTAATCACTGCCTCCATTTCTTCCCCTTCTATTTGATAGCTTCTGCTTTTTTACAGAAATTTAAGTGGGTGCTGCTGCTGCAAGGAGGGGAGAGTTCCCTGATATATTTCATAGGAATTCAGCAATTCCCACCCACCAAGTACCCTTACATCCTCAAAGCACACTTCCAGCATGCTGCTTAATCCCACCCTTAAGCCCTGCTTTACTAGGAGCTGGGGAGCTTCCCGGAAATTCATTCCCCTCCTAGCATGTAGGCTGACTGCTTTTGTCTTCCCGGAGTCTCTCCAGCATATGCACATGCAGGATGAAGCCTTGGAGGCACTCCTTGCTAATGTCTCTGTTGCAAGTGAGCACCCACCCAGTCATAGCCGAGAGGCACAGTGGGTGATGTTTATCATGCCTGACAGGTGCTGTGTCCATTTGGGCAGCAGTAGCAACGGAGACTCTTAATTTAATGGCACAGGGCCAGGTTCATTCTGGCACTAAAGGAAGATCATGTTGGTTCAGGAGTACGGTCCAGTTAAGAAAGGCTTACCTACATATCTGTTCTAAAATGGCCTACAAACCATTTTTATTTTTTGCAAAGCAATAGTATTTGGTGGGTCTTGATGGACCGCAAGCTTAACATGAGTCCACAGTGTGATGCAGCAGCTACAAAAAGCTAATGCTATTCTAGAAGTGCAGTCGTACCTTGGAAGTCAAACGGAATCCATTCCGGAAGTCCGTTCAACTTCCAAAACGTTCGGAAGCCAAATGCAGCTTCTGATTGGCTGCAGGAAGCTCTTGCAGCCAGTCAGAATCTGTGGAAGCCCCCTCAGATGTTCGGGTTCCAAAGAACGTTCACAAACCGGAACACCCACTTTTGGGTCGGCTTTGCGGCATTCAGGAGCCAAAACGTCTGAGTACCAAGGTGTTCAGGTTCCAAGGTATGACTGTATAGTGTCCAGATAAAGGGAAGTAATAGTACCACTCTATTCTGCCTTGGTCAAACCACACTTGGAATATTGTTTCTGGTTCTGGGCATCACAGTTTAGGAAGGATATTGACAAGCTGGAACGTGTTCAGAGGAGGACGACTTTTGCAGTTTGAATAACGAGACTGCACATGAATCACATGCTAGCTGAGCTGTGACACTTCCCAGCAATACTTTTAACACCCCTCCATTGTAAGGACTGCTCATTTATTTTTGCTCTGTGCTTCCTGTTACTCCTCTCTCCCAGTAAGCACAGCTATGTGCCTACGATGGCCACTCCTGCCTCTTATCCTGCCATTAATCAATAAACACACAAGACGTAACCGACTGTACTTTTGAATAAATAAGGTATACTATTCATTGTATCAATTTGTAGATTTCAACAGAAGTCTCATAAAGTTCCACGAAGAAAGCAGAAGACCCAGTGGATCAGTTCATTCTCTAGTCAGTTCATGCATAAGGTCCATACATGTATAAGTACTGTATTTTCTGACTACTTTTTAACCCAGGAAAATCTTCTCAAAAGTCGGGGGGCGTCTTATACGCCAGCTACAGCAGCAGCTCCTGAAGCAACTTCCCACCAAAGGACAAAACGACAGCAAATTAAATCAGAGGACCCCAAGCTCTCTAGATGAAGCAGAAATACGCTTGAAAATTGGCCCCAGAAGCCCCCCACCCCCAACACCAGCAACAGAACGACCCTAACTGCTCCGGTAGAAGACCACTAGCAAATTCCACGAGAGCAGCTCAACAAAAGCAGTAAAAAATCCCCCCAAAAATGCTTCAGCAGGTCCGACAAAAGCAATAACCGAGTGAAGTTCAGCGACGTCCTAGCGATTGAGGAAGCGAGCCAAAGAGGAAGCCCTTCAGTTTGCTCCTCTGTTTAAACGGACCCGGCCATGCCCACGCCCACCCACCCCCACCCCCACCCCGGCCACTGGGAAAAGGAGCGGATTTCCGAGCCGGACTGGAGACTGGTTTTTTTAATTTGTATTTGGTGTGTGTTGGAAGAGGGGCAGTCTTATACGGCGAGTATATCCCAAACTCTATATTTTAACTGGAAAAGTTGGGAGTCGTCTTATACACCCAGTCGTCTTATACGTGGGAAAATACGGTATCTATTCCACTTGTCTGTTCAAAGAGTCCATCCACATGAAGGGTTGTTACGGTTCCACAGAATCCTTTCACAGAGTCAAAGACAGACAAGGATTTCTGGAACATTAGCCTTGTTTCGCCATCCTAGGCTTCATCAGTAGAACAGGCTCATATGTAATACAGTGGTGCCTCGCAAGACGAAAAGAATCCGTTCTGTGATTCTCTTCGTCTAGCGGTTTTTTTCGTCTTGCGAAGCAAGCCCATTGAAGGATTAGCGGATTAGCGCTATTAGCGCTATTAGAGGCTTTTAGAGGCTTTTAGCGGCTTATCTGCTGATCGGATCAGCTGATAAGCGGCTTAGCGGCTTAGAAAAAGGGGGGAAGGGGAAAAAAACCAGCAGGAACTCGCAAGACATTGTCGTCTTGCGAAGCAAGCCCATAGGAGATTCGTTTTGCGAAGCACCTCCAAAACGGAAAACTCTTTCGTCTAGCGAGTTTTCCGTCTTGCGAGGCATTCGTCTTGCGGGCCACCACTGTATTACAGGATAGTAGATCTTATAGCATAGTAGTGGTTGCAGTTGTTTTGCAAATCTTATCCTGCCATAGCTCAGCTTACTCAGGAGTCTTTAGTGAGGGACCTTTGATCAAAAGCTCTTGAATGTCCGAGGGCACAATGTTGTCGGGATCAAACCTGGCCCTCTTGTTTATTGACACTGTCAAAGGTTCGTTAGACAAAGATTTATCAGAAGCCATATTGATCCTTCTTCTGCACGTTTTGGCTGGCAACAAGTGGAAGGGGGCTAGCAATAGACTTACTGCACAAAAGCAGCGTACGCATTGGGGGAGTTCCCGGCACTTGTAACAGCTTTATGTGGTGACAGCAACCTTGTGCAAGGGTTATGTAAGAGCGGAGGATTTGAGTTTTAATTGCTGCATTTGCATCCTACCTTTCCTCCAAGGACCTCATTTACTTTTATTTGTTTCAGATGTCTCTTCCCTTTCAGGGACCTATCAGCACACCCAGAATGAGGTGGGTTAGGCTGAGCAATCGTGAGCATGCTCTCCAACATTACTGTGATGAAAATAGGGGTGCCCTATTCTATTATTAAGGGGTGCGGGTGGCGCTGTGGGTTAAACCACAGAGCCTAGGACTTGCCGATCAGAAGGTCAGCGGTTCAAATCCCCGCAACGGGGTGAGCTCCCTTTGCTCGGTCCCTGCTCCTGCCAACCTAGCAGTCTGAAAGCACGTCAAAGTGCAAGTAGATAAATAGGTACCGCTCTGGCGGGAAGGTAAACGGCATTTCCATGCGCTGCTCTAGTTTCCCAGAAGCGGCTTAGTCATGCTGGCTACATGACCCGGAAGCTGTACACCGGCTCCCTTGGCCAATAAAGCAAGATAAGCGCCACAACCCCAGAGTTGGCCACGACTGGACCTATTCAGGGGTCCCTTTACCTTTACCTATTCTATTATTATTATTATTATTATTATTATTATTATTACTACTACTACTACTACTACTACTACTACTACTACTATTCCACCCAAATGGCTGGGTTGCCCCAGCCACTCTGGGCAGCTTCCAATAAATATAAAAGCATAATAAGGCATTAAACATTTTTTAAAATGTACAGAGCAGCCTTCCGGTGTCTTCTAAAGTCCTATAGTTACTCATCTCCTTGGTTTGGGGGGCCACATGACTCCATATCCTCCAACATTTCTCTGATGAAAATAGGGATGTCCTAAGGAAAATCGACACATTCAGGGATCAAATCAGAAACCGGGGCGGCTTCTGTAAATCTGGGACTGTCCCTGGAGAATAGGGACACTTGGAGGGTCTGATAGTGACTAGCCGAGGTGTTTTCCAGGGAGCCCTAGTCGCTGAATAGCAATTTGCATAGCGGAGCCCCTTTTGACACCCTAGCCACCCTGTTATACCACACAGACTCTGTTCTCTCTGTGTCTCTGATCAAGCCAGTGCTCATGTATCTGCACATTGAGACTGTGCACTATAAAGCACAGAACCGTCCCATTTCCAGAGGCCTAGATTCCCTTTTGCAATTGCTTCCTGCCCATGTTGTTTGCCCGATCTGAAGCAGGGGCTGTTCACCAGAACCTTCGCTGCCTCAAGTTTCTCCTGCACATCTACTTATTATTCCCCGACACCAGCAGGATTCCCATTGAACATTGCAGGGAATTTGCTCCTAGGGAGTTTAACAAAGGCCTGGAGCAGTGAGTGATTTTTAGCTCAGGAAGCTGCAGACGACAGATAACATGGTATTAGTGCTGCAGTGCTGGGGCGACGCAGGTTTGCCACAGTATTGCTCTTCTCCTCGTGGTCCCTAGCATTCCTCATTAAGATCCTTGACTTTGGTTCTGGCTTTTTTGCACCACTTATAAGAAATCCTCTCTTGGCTCATGGTCCTCAATTCATTTCAGTGATTGATAGGCATGGAGTGTAGATCTTTATTGCGGAGACTGTGCGCTGTGCATCTCAAGCGTAGAGTCTTGTTTTCTTGTGTCCAAATCTTGAATTTCAACTTGGCTTTAAAAAAACAAACACACACTAGTCCTCATGATTTTGGATCAAAACGGAAAGGGTCAAATCACAGTGAAGAGGGAAAGAATTTCTTGTGGTCAGAGGCCAGAATTTGGTTTCCTCTATGTGCAGCCCTCTGTGTGCTTTTACATTGCACAAAGCCATTTCCGACCTGGGAGGAGAGGGGGTTGCGGGCAGAAATCCCTCCCACATCCCACGTGGGGGCTGGCCTTTGCCCCCGTGAGATTAGGGAATCCCCGGGCGTGTCGGCGACCCGGCCCGCCAATCGGCGGACCTGGGAGGCGTGGCCTAGCCTATTTAAGGCTAGGCACGCCTGGGGACCGCCCTCTTTGCCCCTTTCCAGCTGAGCGGTTTTTTCCCATCCCACCCACCCCTTAGGTTTTAGGTAGCTTTGACCTTGCTATGGACTTCGGTTGGTCGCCGCAAGGGGCCTGGTAGGAATTTTTCCAAGTTGGCACTCTTCGAGCCTTTTGGTTTTTTCGCCTACCTCGTAGCAAACGTCACAACTTATTCGGTGTTGGCGGTTAGGCATTGGCAGGGGTCAATTGGTATGCAAATAAAGGGGGGAAGGAAACGCCATCACCTTCCCCAAAAAGAAAAGGGTAGTCCGGTAGAGGACTCCGGGGGGCGTTGCCTTGTCCGAAACCTAGGGAGGTAAGGGCCTCCGGCACGCCCCAGAGCGGTGACACCCGTTGGGATCCTAGTTGGCGTACTTCAACAGGACTCCCACGGCTTGTGGACAACCCTTCCCGGTCCCCATGCCGGGTAGTCGATAGGAGCCAATGCCTAAGGCCAATACCTTCCAATTCTGTAATCAATAAAGTTGTGGCCTTTTATGCCCATTAACCTTAAATACTGTGTCCAGTGTCTTCATTTCACGTGGGGGAGGGGACTTGCCACGCAACAACTGCTCCTGGATAAATAAACACATCCCTTTCTTTCCACCTTTCCAGCCTAGCCTCCTCCTTTGCAAATAGCAAATCCAGTTTCTGAAAAAGGCAGTCTGAAGGTTTTACGCAAATGGGCTTGTTTGATCCGTGCACCCTTTTCTGGTAGCAGAATTAGGTTGGTGTTTTTCACAGTGTAGTGGAGATGGGCAGACATTATTTTTATACCGTGTTTATGTAACAACGCTTTGACAGTCTTAATTTTCACAGTTTTATGGGTGGGGAAGCGAGACTAAGAGGTGGAGGCATACGGCTGAGTGAATGGGAGCTTGAGCCCAGGATACAAAACTCCAGGCACTTGATGATGGTGGCAGCCTGACATTTTTTACTTCCTTGGCCTGATCGGCTGCAGCTGCTATAGCTTCTCTGCTGGGTGAATTTGGCAAGGCCCAGCTGGTTCTAATGGATCCTTTGCCAGTAGCCTTTGTTGACTCTCCTTCCCACCTTCCCCCCCCCCCAACACCTTACAGAAAGCAGGCATTAGATAGTGGCACCAGCAGCACAGTGGTCTGCCAGCATTTCCCCTCCTGCTTTCTCCACCAAAGACCAGCTGCCCTTCTGCATCAGGTTTTGCAACCGGGGAACTCAGTGTGCTTGCCACATTGCAAGGCGCAGCAGGTAGCAGGCCCGTTGGGGATCTCTTGCAGTGGTGTCCAAACTTTTTTCGAAGAGGGCCAGATTTGATGACAAACTGGAACGTGTCCAGAGGAGGGCAACCAAAATGGTCAAAGGCATGGAAACGATGCCTTATGAGGAACGGCTAAGGGAGCTGGGCATGTTTAGCCTGGAGAAGAGGAGGTTAAGGGGTGATATGATAGCCATGTTCAAATATATAAAAGGATGTCACATAGAGGAGGGAGAAAGGTTGTTTTCTGCTGCTCCAGAGAAGCGGACACAGAGCAATGGATCCAAACTACAAGAAAGAAGATTCCACCTAAACATTAGGAAGAACTTCCTGACAGTAAGAGCTGTTTGACAGTGGAATTTGCTGCCAAGGAGTGTGGTGGAGTCTCCTACTTTGGAGGTCTTTAAGCAGAGGCTTGACAACCATATGTCAGGAGTGCTCTGATGGTGTTTCCTGCTTGGCAGGGGGTTGGACTCGATGGCCCTTGTGGTCTCTTCCAACTCTATGATTCTATGATTCTATGAGGAAGTGAAGGGCCGTGGGAGCCAACCAAAGGACCAACCACAATTGTTGACCTTTTTTAGGGTTAGAGTTGTTGAAGTTTTTTTAGGATGTTACCCCAGAAAATAAACTGCCACAGGGGCTGGATTAAACCGACCGGTGGGCGGGATTAGGCCTCACTGACGACTTTGGCTCTGGAGTGAGGGATTATATGGGGATAATACTCTTGGCTTCCCTTGCAGGGTTGCTGTGACCATGACTAAGGCAAATGCAGTTGAAGTGATCTGAACACTAGTGATGGACTTTATAAATTCTGCCCCGTCGAAATGCATGTGGAAGTGGTATATGTCTGAAAGATGAGTATCATGAATATGAATACAGTGGTGCCTTGTGTTACAGACGCTTCAGGTTACAGACTCCACTAACCCAGAAATAGTACCTCAGGTTAAGAACTTTGCTTCAGGATGAGAACAGAAATCACACGGCGGCAGCGTGGTGCCAGCAGGAGGCCTCATTAGCTAAAGTGGTACCTCAGGTTAAGAACAGTTTCAGGTTAAGAACGGACCTCCAGAACGAATTAAGTTCTTAACCCGACATACCACTGTATCAGTCGTATGTAGTTGGCCGTCTTCCTTAAACAACCTGAAGCCACGTGAGAAAGCAAATCGTGCTTCATTACTTCATCGCCATTGCATAAGAAGCTTCTGTGGTTGGCATTTAAGGGGCAGTGCTAGTAATTAAGGGGCACAGAGGGCGGGAGCCTGGACCCCCTATGTTGATTTCTTCCAGGCATCAGAGTGGTCTTCCACTTCTGCGTCCCATCAGCACACAGATTTCCGCTTGTGCAACAGGACATTTCCCCCGCACTGACCCTTGCAGGTGTCCCACACTCTCCCCAGATCTACTCTAGAGGGGTGAGAGAACCCCCACATAGATTTAAGTGAGTGGCATAGGGGAACAACATTGCATGGAACAAGGATTTATCCTTGTGCTGAAGGAACACTCGTCTTAGGGCTACGTCAAATTCCACTCAGTGTTTCTATTCTTAAGGCCTATGTAGGTGCTCTGTTCAAGGTAAAAAGGCAAAGGACTCCTTGACGGCTAATAATAATAATAATAATTTATTATTTGTACCCCGCCCATCTGGCTGGGTTTCCCCAACCACTCTGGGCAGCTTCCAACAAAGATTAAAAATACATCAAAATGTCACACATTAAAAACTTCCCTGAACAGCCTTCAGATGTTTTCTAAATGTCAGGTAGTTGTTTAACTCTTTGACATCTGATGGGAGGGTGTTCCACAGGGCAGGCACCATTACCGAGAAGGCCTGTAGCTTTGTTTCTCACAGTGAGGGAACCGCCAGAAGGCCCTCGACACTGGACCTCAGCGTCCGGGCAGAATGATGGGGGTGGAGATGCGCCTTCAGGTATACAGGACCGAGGCCGTTTATTGCTTTAAAGGCTAAGTTCAGTCAAAGGTGACTATGGGGTTGCGATGCTCATCTCGCTTTCAGGCTGAGGGAGCTGCCGTTTGTCTGCAGACAGCTTTCTGTGTCATGTGGCCAGCATGACTAAACCGCTTCTGGCGTGGCGGAAACCAGAGCGCACGGAAACGCCATTTACCTTCCTGCCACAGTAGTACCTATTTACTTGCACTGGTGTGCTTTCAGACTGCTAGGTTTGCAGGAGCTGGGACAGAGCAATGGGCGCTCACCATCATCGCGGGGATTCAAACCGCCGACCTTCCGATCAGCAAGCCCAAGAGGCTCAGTGGTTTAGAACACAGCACCATCCACCTCTACATTGTCCACATGTGGGGCTCAGTGCATCACAGGTCCCACCAGTGATTTAGTTCCAAAATCTATCTAATTCAGGAAACAATGGAATAGAGTTTGAGGGTTGTTGTTGTTGTTGTTGTTGTTGTTGAGTTGTTTAGTTGTGTCTGACTCTTCGTGACCCCCTGGACCAGAGCACGCCAGGCACGCCTGTCTTCCACTGCCTCCCGCAGTTTGGTCAGACTCATGCTGGTAGCTTCAAGAACACTGTCCAACCATCTCATCCTCTGTCGTCCCCTTCTCCTTGTGCCCTCCATCTTTCCTAGCATCAGGGTTTTTTCCAGGGAGTCTTCGCTTCTCATGAGGTGGCCAAAGTATTGGAGCCTCAGCTTCAGGATCTGTCCTTCCAGTGAGCACTCAGGGCTGATTTCCTTCAGAATGGAGAGGCTTGATCTTCTTGCATTCCATGGGACTCTCAAGAGTCTCCTCCAGCACCATGATTCAAAAGCATCAATTCTTCGGCGATTGGCCTTCTTTATGGTCCAGCTGTCACTTCCATACATCACTACTGGGAAAACCATAGCTTTTACGATACGGACCTTTGTTGGCAAGGTGATGTCTCTGCTTTTTAAGATGCTGTCTAGGTTTGCCATCGCCTTCCTCCCAAGAAGCAGGCGTCTTTTAATTTCGTGGCTGCTGTCACCATCTGCAGTGATCATGGAGCCCAAGAAAGTAAAATCTCTCACTGCCTCCATTTCTTCCCCTTCTATTTGCCAGGAGGTGATGGGACCAGTGGCCATGATCTTCGTTTTTTTGATGTTGAGCTTCAGACCATATTTTGCGCTCTCCTCTTGCATTGTTTGAGGGTAGGGGTGTGTTTTTAAGATTTCACCCGAGGTGCCAAAATGCCCCCGGTCGTTCCCAACTGCACAGGAAGCTCAAGGAATAAATGGGTCATTGCTATGTTGGTGGTGGTGGTGATGGTGTTTTGCTGGAGTCACACAATTCAGGAATCCTGGTTGATGTGCTTGCTGCTGTGACAAAGAGTCTCAGGCATTCCTCTCCCCCCCCCCCAGTCCTTTTTACGTGCGCCACAACACAATAGGAGAGCACAAAGGGAGGCAGGGTGGAAGAGGGCGAGGAGCCTGGGCAGAGCCAATGGGAGCAACAGAAGAAGCATCTGAAAGATGAATGGGGCTTAAATGGAAGCATTCTGAGTGGAGATAAAGCCGCTCTGATATGAAATAATCTAGAACAATGGGGAAGCGCGCATCTCGTAATGAAGTCCACTTAGTGCATTACTCACTTTAATGGGCCTTTTATTAAAGTCTGTAGCAATGGATGGCAGGCGCTGGGCCGATAAACCGACCGGGGCTAAGCTGTGTAGCAAGTGGAGCTGCTTTGTCTCTCAGTTGCAGACCATGCTAGCATCCTACAAGGAAAAGCATCCTTTTCGCATAATTCAGGTCCCAGATCAAAGGAGCCACATGCTGTTGCTTTTGAATTGGAAAAAAATAATGTTGAGCATTATGCTAAGTATTCTATAGTCAAGGGCCATTGCAGACCCTCCAAGTGTCCCTGTTTTCCAGAGACATGGCTGGATTTACACAAGCTGTCCCAGTTTCTGATTTGATCCCGGAATATCCCGCTATTCCTTAGGACCTCCCTGTTTTCATCGGAGAAATGTTGGAGGTTATGGAGTTATGCAACTCCCGAGCCAAGGAGATAAGTAACTTTAGAATGTTTAGAAGACATCTGAAAACAGTCCTGTATAGGGAAGTGGGGTGTGTTTTTTTAATGTTTGGTTGTGGTTTTATTTTTGTTGGAAGCTGCAACCCAGTCAGAAGGGCGGCGGAATGATGATGATGCTAATAAATAAATAAATAATAGAATAATAAAGGTTAAGGGACCCCTCACCATTAGGTCCAGTCGTGACTGACTCTGGGGTTGCAGCGCTCATCTTGCTTTATTGGCCAAGGGAGCCAGTGTACAGCTTCCAGGTCATGTGGCCAGCATGACTAAGCCAGTTCTGGTGAACCAGAGCAGCACACAAAAACACCATTTACCTTCCCACCAGAGCAGTGCCTATTTATTTACTTGCACTTTGACGTGCTTTCGAACTGCTAGGTTGGCAGGAGCAGGGACCGAGCAATGGGAGCTCACCCCATCGCAGGGATTCGAACCGCCAACCTTCTGATCGGCAAGTCCTAGGCTCTGTGGTTTAACCCACAGCGCCACCCGCGTCCCAATAATAGAATAGGACATCCTTATTTCCATCAGAGAAATGTTGGAGGGTATTCCATCTGAATGAATAAGACAGGCGTGCTTGGCTAATAAATATAGCTATCGAGGTGAGCTCACTGTGAAAGTGTAGTGACAGCATTTTGTTCAGATGAATGGACACTTAAGGGTTGGGACCAGTGGGAAGTGAACTTTTATGGATTGCAGTGAAAGCTTCCCATGACCAATGCTAGCTGGCTGGCTTCTTTTGACATCAAGAGTTCACTCTACCTATTGTAGCGATTCAACTTTGCAGGGTGGGGAAGATTGAACTTGTTTCTGTGCGTTTAAATAAGGTGGAGAAGGAACATCTATTGAATGAAGATACACTACACGCTGCACTTAAATTTTTGTTCAAAGGAAGACAGCAACCCCAAAGCAAGGAGGGAAAGGCAACACGACTGATTGAGTTAGTGTTAAATTTGCTAGTAGGAGTCGATGAATCTGTCGATTTCTGTTTCTCTCGGTTTCTCGTTTCCAGTCTTCAGTTCACCACATTTCTGGATCAGTTTGTGGTGGTTTTGTGTGTGTCTTTTTAAAAGACCTCACGTTTTCCCTGCAACTGTCTGACAACAAATTGGTAGGCTTCTGCCATCTCTCTCTGGGTGTAGCATACTAAAATCAGAAAGGAATTGCTTTGAGTTGCTTTCCATAACATTAGCTGTGTCGAACCGTTGTACCATGAGCCAGTCAGTCTCTCTCAGTCTAGCATTGCGTAACAGGGGTTATGGTGAGAATCAGATCAATTGACTCCAAGTATGGTGCTCTGAGGGACGCGGGTGGCGCTGTGGGTTAAACCACAGAGCCTAGGACTTGCCGATCAGAAGGTCGGCGGTTTGAATGCCCGCGACGGGGTGAGCTCCGGTTGCTCGGTCCCTGCTCCTGCCAACCTAGCAGTTCAAAAGCACATCAAAGTGCAAGTAGATAAATAGATACCGCTCCGGCAGGAAGGTAAACGGTGTTTCCGTGCACTGCTCTGGTTTGCCAGAAGCAGCTTAGTCATGCTGGCCACATGACCCGGAAGCTCTACGCCGGCTCCCTCGGCCAATAAAGTGAGATGAGCGCCGCAACCCCAGAGTCGGTCACGACTGGACCTAAGGATCAGGGGTCCCTTTACCTTTACCTATGGTGCTCTGAGCTCTTTGTAAGGAGATGCAAACATGGTTCAAAACAATAACAGCCTGAATTTCAACTTCTTTTTACAGCTGCCAAGTTTGCACATCTTAAACGAATGAGAATGTGCAAACTTGAGCAGAGGAAGACATGCGCTGCTGTTGTTTGTGGTCCTCTTGAGAAATGGGGTGGTGCTGATGGAAAGGCTGGATGTGGGGGAAATAGTGTTGTAACAGAAAGGTGCACAAGAGCTACAGCGTAGCGAGGGGAGCAGGAACCAGAGACCAGGGTTGAATCAACCTTAGTGAATCATTGGCAGGTGCAGCCATGCTTTTGGTGCTGACCTTATTAAAATGTTCCGGTCTCAGGGCAGAGCTTTTAGGATTAGCCAAGCGTGAAAGGCAGATAGCAACATGGGGTGGGTTTTGGGGGGGGGGTTGATTTGTGTGTGTGTGTGTGTGTGTGTGTGTGTGTGCAGGGTGGGGGAGAGGACAGAGAGGATGAAACAAGGAGGAGAAACAAACTGATCCATACAGTTATGGGTCAGAGAGCTCTGCCTCCGCTGCTGCCCAGCATTCCAAGGGGCAACCTCAAATCTCACAAGCAGGTTCTTTATTCAGCATGGGATGGGAAACCTTAAATCCTGGGGCTCCATGCATCTCTGCCTGGTCCTGCCAGTGTGGTGTAGTGGTTAAGAGCGGTAGTCTCGTAATCTGGGGAAACAGCTTTGCGTCTCCGCTCCTCCACATGCAGCGGCTGCGTGACCTTGGGCTAGTCACACTTCTCTGAAGTCCCTCAGCCCCACTCACCTCACAGAGTGTTTGTTGTGGGGGAGGAAGGGAAAGGAGATTGTTAGCCGCTTTGAGACTCCTTCGGGTAGTGATAAAGCGGGATATCAAATCCAAACTCTTCTTCTCTGAACTCTTCCTGGGCCACACCCTTCAATGGGCCTGATTCTACACCCTGAGTGTCCTTCCCTGGCTGGGATAGAATTGTGTGGGATGTGATCCATGAGGCAGTCAAGGACAACATTCCTTTGTAATGCTAGAAAAGACATGGGAGGGAATGTTTGGTCCAGCCAGTCGAAAACTTCCTGTTCCTCCTGGCTGGATCATCCTTCCTTTTGCATGTGATAGAAGGTGGGCGTGACCTAACCTGTCCAGGTAACAAAAGGATGAGTCACGCAGCACACCCTCTCTTTTTGACTTCTTTCTTCATTTGACCAGCTTCTAGCTAGGACTGCTCTGCTAGCTCTCAGTTAGCAGAAGCACTGGGATTATTCCCCCATATGGAGTAGATCCTCATGTACATATTTGTAACTAAGTCTGCCTTCAGGAATCCAACTGTGAACTGATGTGAGTAAACTTCTTTTATTGACTTTGAATAAGATTGCCGTGTCTTCCTTCTTTTAAGAGGGATTAAAGGGAATTTACCAGGAACGTACCATTCAATCTGAGACAGATTGAATTGTATAATAGCGAGAGGCTCACACGAGCCTGTAACCAGCTATCTGCTATGCATGTAAAAGGGGGGATGTAACTCTGACAAGTAAAGGAACTTGCTAGCTCATGTTAGGAAGGATATTAATAAATAATTATCCTCTCCTGACACCCTGAACATTCCCACAAATCGTAGAGTTGGAAGGGACCCCAAGGGTCATCTAGTCCAACCCCTGCTATGCAGGAATCTCAGCATCCATGACAGGTGGCCATCCAAATTCGGCTTAAAAACCTCCAAGGAAGGAGAGTCTACAACCATTTGAGGGAGACCATTCCGCCATCAAACAGCTATTAGTTGTCAGAAAGTTCTTCCTTTTTTCCCAAATTATTTTTATTATTTTTTCCAGATTGTTACAAATCAAACCAAATTTCTTTAATTTAATACAATTTCTTTTTTAAAAAAAATCAGGTTTCCCGCTCCTGTTGCAAACATATGTCCATCATTTCCTCCTGTGGCCACATCATTTCTTCTTTAATATCCATTTCATCTTTTACTTGTTGTCAAACGACAAGAAAGTTCTTCTTCCTGATGTTTAGTCGGAATCTCCTTTCGTGTGACTTGAAGCCGTTGGTTTGGACTCTCTTAGAAACCCTCTCTTTGCAACTGGGAACCCTGAAAAATCTGGGGTTCCCATTCAAGAATGGATTTCAAAGCATGTTCAGTTGGATGTGCTAAAAAAAAAATCCCTTTCAGGGATTCATGCTAATTGCACAAAAGCGTGAAGAGTAACCCATCTGCCCCGGGGACACCAGGAACAAGACTTGGGTGCATTGCCTCTGCCTCTGGTTTTATACCTCCCGTGTTCAAGCGAATGCCTGGACACAGCTTTGTGGTGAATCATAGAATTGCAGAGTTAGGAGGGACCATGAGGGTCATCTAGTCTGACCCCCAGTGTGGAGCTCAAACCCACGACCCTGAGCTTAAGAGTCTCATTCTTTACCAACTGAGCTATCCCAGCTCACAAAGACTTTTGTCTGTCCAAAATTTCTCACCAATCAGCTTCATTGGGCGATTCTGAGCTCTACTAGTATTTTGAGATAGAGCGAGATCATTTAATCCACTTTGGCTGAAAAGGAGATCCCTTCTTCTTCCTACTTCTTCCTAGTTCCATTCAGCCTATAGCAAATAATATGATTATACAGTGGTATCTCGGGTTACATACGCTTCAGGTTACAGACTCTGCCAACCCAGAAATAGTACCTCAGGTTAAGAACTTTACTTCAGGATGAGAACAGAAATCATGCGGCAGTGGGAGGCCCCATTAGCTAAAGCGGTACCTCAGGTTAAGAACACTTTCAGGTTAAGAACAGACCTTCAGAACGAATTAAGTTCTTAACCCGAGGTACCACTGTATGAGGTTTCATTGGGTCCAGTGGTTAGATTTTACAGCTTGCATCCTTCATGATATCGAGAGAGAGAGAGAGAGAGAGAGAGAGAGAGAGAGAGAGAGAGAGAGAGAGAGAGACAGGCAGGCAGGCAGGCAGACAGACAGACACATCTATAACACCCAAGCTGTTATAGTCACAGCCCTGTGCGCTTTCCCACCAGAATACAACAGATCCCCCAAGTGTCCCTGTTTTCCAGGGACGTCCCTGATTTAGAGAAGCCATCCTGGTTTCTGATTTGATCCTGGAATGTCCCACTTTTCCTTAGGACACCCCTATTTTCACTGAGGAAATGTTGGAGGGTATGGAATTATCCGACTCCCGAGCTGTCTGAAGGCAACCCTGTATGGGGAAATTTTTCCGTGAATGAATAATGTTTCAATGTATGTTGAAAGCCTCCCAGAGTGGCTGGGACAACCCAGTAAGATGTGTGTGGGGTATAAATAGTAATATTGTCATTCTGGAACGGGACGTCCCTATTTTCATCAGAGGAATGTTGAAGGGTAATGAATGCAACAGAGTACAGTCTATTATTATCCAGGTTGTCAGAATGTTTTTCATGTTCCCTCTGAAAGCCTAATGCTTTGGCACATCTTCTCAGCTACTGCCCCTATCCCCAAGTCCCCTTGCCTTTTTCTCGAACACCTACACTTTCTGTTTGCCCATCCCAGATGTGCTGCTCGGATTATTAACTCCATTCTCCAAGAGAGAGAGAGAGATTTGCTCAAGGGATCCCTCTCAGCTTGCCTGGAAAGTGGGTAGCAAAGGCAGTGGATTCGCTGCTCTTTTAATCATCCGTCCCTTTGCATTAGAATGAAAAGGCGCTAATCCGCCAGCAAGCACCTAATCTGCAGGATAAAGGGCCGGATAACACTGGGCACTCTCTGCAGCAGTAGCTGGCTCAGGGAGGAGTCACAAGGTGGCAACATCTGATAAAGGGGCACTGGCAGATTAGTGCCTAAACCTGCGGGGAGAGGCGGCGGCAGCAGCAAGGGAAAACAGCATCTGCCCCGAAAGAGGAATGGCAAGGGTTGTGGGGGCGTTGCAAAGGCAGCAGATAAACTCTTTCAACACTGCTGTGTTTCACAGCCGTATCCAGAACCTGCTCTGCATTGGCCTTGTTCCTTTCATGTAACGTTATTACCCAGTTCTGGGGATGTGGGTGGCTCTGTGGTCTACACCACTGAGCCTCTTGGGCTTGCCCATCAGAAGGTCAGCGGTTCGAATCCCCACAATGGGGTGAGCTCCCGCTGCTCTGTCCCAGCTCCTGCCAACCTAGGAGTTTGAAAGCACACCAGCACAAGTAGATAAATAGGTACCGCTGCGGTGGAAAGGTAAATGGCGTTTCCATGCGCTCTGGTTTCCATCACGGTGTCCCGTTGCACCAGAAGCATTTTCGTCCTGCTGGCCACATGACCTAGAAAACTGTCTGTGGACAAACGCCGGCTCCCTCTGCCTGAAAGCAAGATGAGTACCGCAACCCCATAGTCGCCTTTGACTGGACTTACCTGTCCAGGGGTCCTTTACCTTTAACTTTTACCTTTATTATCCAGTTCTACATTTTATTTTTTGTATTTTTATTAAAGATTTTCTTGATTTACAAAAGTATGTGTAATGTCTCTTTCTTGTATTTTTTCCATGTAATATTTTTACAAATCAGTTTCATTTGTTGAGACATTAGGAAGAAAAGGGGGAGAGGGGTGAGGGTGGAGTTGGGTGGCGATGTTTCTATTTCACTTAATATATGTGGGGTTTGGTGTCAGCGTTGCTCGTGCAGGTTCTCTGCTGTTCACTTGTGTTCCTTTGGTGGTGAGAGAGGTTGGGGTTGGCCTAGGGTGTGGCTGTTCATTTGGGGTTGGCTGTGGTGGTCTTTGTTTTCATGTGTGAGTGGGGTGGGTGGGTGTTTTGGATCAGGTTAGCCATATTGATTTGTATGCTGTTGTGGATTATTGTCATTGTCTTGTTATTTATTATCCAGTTCTGTATAGGATCCTCCAACCCCATCCCAACACACACCGTTTTTAGAACAATGAAAAGTGAATGGAAATAATAATAATAATATACACAGTGAATGGGAATTATAGGGACATGTGATGGACATCGATTTTAGGGGGACATTGCAGGTAATTTAGCCACCTTTGTTCTGGCAAAATACAGATAGGGTGGAATGGGGCAGTTGGGGGCATATCCCCCCCCAAAAAAAAAAAAATCTGCTGCAGAAGAGACTTCAAAGCAATCCATTACAGCCTCACCGGATGGCCCCTCTGGAATTTGTCATGCGCGCGCGCACACACACACACAAACATGAATTTGTAAATCTGTCAGTGTTTGGCTACCCACAGCTTAAATGCATGACCTTTGACACACCCTTTTGAACGCATTTGGAGAGGATCTCTTGGCAGAGAGAGAGAGAGAGAGAAGACAAAACTGTAGCAATACAAGACGTGATATTTTACATTGAAATATGGGACAATTCTGTATTATACAGGACAGGCGGCAACAGGAACACAGAGAGATGTAACCCGGGGGGGGCAGAGCACCCTCGAAATTTCTCTTACTCAGAGGACCTATGAAACTAGGAAGAGCTCTGCTGCATCAGTCAAATGCCTTATCAACAACCAGTTCTCGCAGTGGCCAAGTAGAAGCCCATGGAAACCAGGACCCATGGAAACAAATGAGAACTGAGCAAGGGGGCAGCGCTCTGGAAGAGCTCTTGTTCTTTGTACTGCCGAACTTCTCAATGTTTGTCCCATGTCGCGGGTTAATCAACCAGGGGGAATGCTGTTTTCCCACCTAAGGCATGAAAATGCTTTGAGGCAGCTCTCCCTTCCCACAGAAAAAAGCTTCTTCCCCCCCTCCCTGTTAGCGTTAGTCAAAGTATCAGAACACGGCTAAATAACAGCAGTCAAATCAAACACTTAGCTCGTACAGATGGGCCTTTATTGTGACTGAAAATGTACTTGCGTGTGAAAAATGCAGCGGAATGTAATGGAAAGGAAAAACAGAAGCACACCCTAGGAACAGATCAGAGCAACGGGTTCTGAGAAGGAGAATTTCCATCTAGGCACAATTTCACTATAAGATGTTGTGGGGGGTGGGGATTATGAAAGGAAACCAGCTATTTAACACCATTCTTTTCCACTCTATGGGAAGCAAAAGTTGACTAATTAAGGGGCAATTTAGCACTAATTCCCTAGCCAGCAGAACAGGAAGCAATAGTAGTAGTAGCAAATGCTACAAGGAGGAAGCTTCTAATTAACACTGCAGGTGATCTTTGTTGAAGAGGACTGACTTGTGCGTAAACATTATAAAAGCTTCTTGGCCATTGGATAACTGTTGATGGAATGTAGCAGTATAGTAGGTGTTGTGTAGAGCCTCTTGTTTTAATTCTATTTCCGGGAGATTGCAGGGAACCCTGGCTTAGTGCTGTAGGAACATAGTGTGGAAACAACTTGGGTTTGTTACACTGCTGTTGAGCAAAATGAGTAGCTCAGTTGGTTAGAGGGTGATGCTGATAATGCCAAGGTTGCAGGTTCGATCCCTGTATGGGGCAGCGGCATATTCCTACATTGAATATGATCAGATGATTCTAAGGTCCCTTCCAACTCTACAGTTCTAAGATTCTAAGAACCTTGGCAGTCGTACAGACCAAAAATTCAGATTTGGTGAAAGATTATTCTTATTATTAATTTCATTTCTAGACCGCTTTATATTTTTAAGGGGGGAAAAACTCAAAGTGGTTTTCAACACATTAAAACAGGAGTCAGCAAACTTTTTCAGGAGAGGGCTAGACCACTGTCCCTCACACCTTGTGGGGGGGCCAGACTATATTTTGGAGGGGGGGGGAGAACGATTCCTATGCCCCACAAATAACCCAGAGATGCATTTTAAATAAGAGCACATATTCTACTCATGTGAAAACACCAGGCAGGCCCCACAAATAACCCAGAGATGCATTTTAAATAAAAGGATACATTCTACTCATGTAAAGGTAAAGTAAAGGGGACCCCTAACCATTAGATCCAGTCGTGACCGACTCGGGGGTTGCAGTGCTCATCTCGCTTTATTGGCTGTGGGAGCCAGCGTACAGCTTCCAGGTCATGTGGCCAGCATGACTAAACCGCTTCTGGCGAACCAGAGCAGTGCACAGAAACGCCGTTTATCTTCCCACCGGAGCGGTACCTATTTATCTACTTGCACTTTGACGTGCTTTCAAACTGCTAGGTTGGCAGGAGCAGGGACCAAGCAACGGGGGAGCTCACCCTGTTGCGGGGATTTGAACCGCCGACATTCTGATCGGCAAGCCCTAGGCTCTGTGGTTTAATCCACAGAGCCACCTGCGTCCCTCTACTCATGTAAAAACACGCTAATTCCAGGACCGTCCGCAGGCTGGATTTAGAAGGCGATTGGGCCAGATCTGGCCCCCGGGCCTTATTTTGCCTACCCATGCATTAAAACATCAAATGAAACAATCCACAACAAAACATTACTGGAGAAATGCAAATATAAAGTATACATTCAAAGCAACATAATTAACTCAACTGTTATCCTAAATATTTCAAAATAAAACATTGCAAAGGAGATCAACTACAGAATGCACATTTAATGCAAGCAAAGTTAACTGCGGGGCGGGACTTAAACATTTCAAAAGAAAACATTACTAAAGGAAGTCAAATATAAAATGCACGTTTTAAACAGCATAATCAGCAAGAGAATAAAATATTATCTTAAGCATAGAACATATCTGCTGCTGCCAATTCTAATCCATGGTGGGCAGTGGCTGTGGATGCTCAGACTCAATGACCTGGGTCTGCGCTAAGAAACAGCCTAAATGGTCTCTGGCCTCTTCAGCAACCTCAGCTGTTTGTAGCTGGAGTCAGTCAGGATCCCGCCCTCCCAGGCCAGATGGGAAATTTTGGTCTTCCTGGATTTGCAGCCAAGAATACCAATTGTGATTATCAGTGTTCCAAAGAAATGACACAAAATTCTTCCTCAGACTGGATGTTCAAATATTTGGGAGAGGGGGTTTCTGAGGCCAAGCGTAATGTTGTTTCCAAACCATAGCTGTCAACCTTCCCTTTTTTTTGCGAGAAATTCCCTTATTCCAGCGCCGTTTCCCTCTGCTTCCCGCTGCTATCCCGGATTGTTAGACATCCCGTAGACTGTCCCTGGGACAGGTGAGGCTGCTGATCCCTTATTTTCGAGGCTGCTGATCCCTTATTTTCAAATCTGAAAGTTGACAGCTATGTTCCAAACACACGCCCCTCCCTCCACCAGTCTTAAAATGGAAAGGAGGAAGTATTTGATAACTTGGGGCATAACTTTCCAGGACCTTCTGCTGAAGAAATCACATTGAAATGAATGTGAAACTGCAAAAGATAACAGAAGTAAGTATTATTGTGCAGCTCACAGCTTCTCTTAGGAAGCTTCCTTAGACCCGATCAGGCTATTTGCCCATCTAGCCCAATACAGTGGTACCACTGGTTACATACGCTTCAGGTTACAGGCGCTTCAGGTTACAGACTCCACAAACCCAGAAATAGTACCTCGGGTCAAGAACTTTGCTTCAGGATGAGAACAGAAATCGCACGACAACAGCACGGCGGCAGCGGGAGGCCCCATTAGCTAAAGTGGTACCTCAGGTTAAGAACAGTTTCAGGTTAAGAACGGGCCTCCAGAACGAATTAAGCTCTCAACCTGAGGTACCACTGTATTGTCTGCTCTGACTGGCAGTGACCCTCCAGGGTCTCAGAAAGAAAAAGAGATTTTCTGTCACCTGCCATGCAATCCTTTTCCTTTTTTTAAACTAGAGATTTGAAGGATCCATCCTGAGACCTTTTTTTATGGCAAGCGTGTGTACTGCCAGTGAGCTATGATCCTTCCTTCGTTCTTTTTATCTGAGCTCGCACAGGAGACTGAACTCCTAATAATTAGGTTAAAGCGAGACTCTGTGCTTAAGGTACACAAAGTCCTCCTGGAATAAAGTAATAGATAATCTGGTTACACTTGAAAATGTAAATACCAGTAGTAAGTCATGTCGTGGAAGAGCGGCTTGCAAGGCACTTCTCCCTTTCCATCTTTCAGATGAACAGAAATGCCTCTGAGGTCCCGTAGGTCTCTGCCAAAGTGTCAGAGGATGTATTGTGCATTATTTCTCAAGGTTAAATCCTCGGGTGTAGGGCCATAGAATATGGCGCTGCTGGTGTGGAGTTGTTGTTTAGTTGTTTAGTTGTGTCCAACTCTTCGTGACCCCCTGGACCAGAGCACGCCAGGCACTCCTGTCTTCCACTGCCTCCCGCAGTTTAGTCAAACTCATGCTGGTAGCTTCGAGAACACTGTCCAACCATCTCATCCTCTGTCGTCCCCTTCTCCTTGTGCTCTCCATCTTTCTCAACATCAGGGTCTTTTCCAGGGAGTCTTCTCTTCTCATGAGGTGGCCAAAGTACTGGAGCCTCAGCTTCAGGATCTGTCCTTCCAGTGAGCACTCAGGGCTGATTTCCTTCAGAATGGAGAGGCTTGATCTTCTTGCAGTCCATGGGACTCTCAAGAGTCTCCTCCAGCACCATAATTCAAAAGCATCAATTCTTCGGCGATCAGCCTTCTTTATGGTCCAGCTCTCACTTCCATACATCACTACTGGGAAAACCGTAGCTTTAACTATATGGACCTTTGTTGGCAAGGTGATGTCTCTGCTTTTTAAGATGCTGTCTAGGTTTGTCATTGCTTTTCTCCCAAGAAGCAGGCGTCTTTTAATTTTGTGGCTGCTGTCACCATCTGCAGTGAGCTGGTGTGGTAGAAACAGGAAAAAGTGTTGGTAACACAGCCTCTCTTTATTGACCAACCTAGGTGCATATAAACAGTACAGATTATGACATTGGAAGACCCCTATCTCAGTGACAGAACATCTGCTTTGCATGCAGAAGGTCCCATATTCAGTCGGCAGCATCTCCAGGAAGCAATGGGAAGGGTGTGGTGTAGTGGTTAAGAGTGGTAGTCTTGTAATCTGGGGAATCGGGTTCGCGTCTCCGCTCCTCCAAATGCAGCTGCTGGGTGACCTTGGGCCAGTCACACTTCTCTGAAGTCTCTCAGCCCCACTCACCTCACAGAGTGTTTGTTGTGGGGGAGGAAGGGAAAGGAGAATGTTAGCTGCTTTGAGACTCCTGCGTGACCTTGGGCAGGTCTTTTAGCTTAACCTACTTCACAGGGTTGTTGTGAGGATAAAATGGGGAGGAGACTATGTGCAGTTTGAAAAGCCACAGCTTGCATCTCTAGCTGATCCTAATGAAAGCTCGGTGTTACTTCATCTGCTCTTTGAGCGCAGGTCATATATCTGTTTTGGTTGCCAAGCTTTATTCATCAGGGCAGACAGAGAGACAGCCCAGCTAGGTCACACCTATGTGTGTGGCATCGCACTTGATCACGTGCCGTGGTTTCTAGGATCTGTTGTAGCTTTCCAGCACACTCAGTTCTTGCAAACAAGACCTTTCGGACTACTCTTCCTCAACCAGCCCATGATAATCAATTGCAGGAACAGAGCATAATCTGCATGCATGGCTTGCTTTCCACATTCGGGGTGGTTGTGTGGATAATGTCCGGGTGCAAGGCTGGGTGAGGAAGAAGAGCATGTTGTGTGTTTCCTCCTCCTCCACTAGTTGTGGCTGCAATGCCAAATCAGACATTTCGGAAGCTGCCATCTGGTCAGATCCAATTTAGTCCACCCAGCTACTAGGGATCTGTGGTGGGATCTAGAATCATAGAATTGTAGAGTTGGAAGGGACCCACGGGTCATCTAGTCCAACCCCGTGCAACGCGGGAATCTAACATAGAAATCATAGGCCAGAATCACAGATATAGTCATGTTCAGCTCCTGCTGTTGTCATGCGCTCATTATAGGGCCTCTTCCAACCCTACAGTTCTATGATTCCATGACAGCCTCCCCGACCCAAAATTAAAAATGCCTTTTATACATAGCTGGTAATTGTTTCAGGATATTTATTTGAATTTTTTAAAGTCAAATCTAAACCTATTTAATTTTATTTAATGGTAGCTATTGAGTCTTTTATATGTTTTATGTGTTTAATATGTCTGAGTTGCCAATGTTTTGTGGGTGGTTTGTTGTTGCTGCTTTTTCTCTTATGATTTTATTGTCTAAATTATGCCAATAAAGGCGAAATGAATTAAATAGTTGGCAATAGTGTCCACCACGCTTACTGCTCTCTGGCAGCAAATCAGAGACTAAGCGTGCTTCTGGATTACCTGTTCACTGAACATTCAGATTCTGCTTTGCTTGCAAGGAGATTCCTCTTCTTCTTCGTCGTCTTTGGTGATCACTCGTAGCTGAGTAAGATTGTCTTCCATAAGCAATCTTTAACAGTGAGTTTTAACAGTGAGTCCATAAGTGACTGTGGAGGCCAATTCTGGATCCACACGTCCTTCCACAGTGGGGACATAGGTTTCTGGGCGGGAGTTCATTATGGTGAGGGTTTGCCAAGCGTTCCTTCCTCTTGGCACGTTTCTCCCTTTCGTCCTGAGTTCGAGTGTCTTCAAAACCCATGACACCTTTGGTAAAGGCTGTCCTCTAATTGGAGCACTCGTAGGCCAGTGTTTTCCAGGTGTCGGTGCTTATACTACCTTTTTAAAGATTTTCCTTCAGAGAGTCTTTAAACCTCTTTGGTTGACCAGCAGCATTACGCTTTCCATTTTTAAGTTTGGAATAGAGGAGTTGCTTTGGAAGACGATCATCAGGCATCCGCACAACATGATCAGTCCAACGAAGTTGATGTTGAAGAATCATTGCTTCAACACTGGTGATCTTTGCTTCTTCCGGTACACGGAGATTAGACAACTTTGGCTATATAATGAGCAGTTGTTCTGATATGTTTGGAGGGAAGTTAGATGCCATTGTGTCAAAGCAAGTGTTCTCGCATGCCATCCATTGCATTTTCCTTATCTCAAAAAAGTCCAATCTATTCGGGAAGTGGTTTGGTTGTGCAAGGCCTACCTATGATTGCGCAACCTACATAATTGCCAGTGTGTGATTGAATCCCACCTGAAAACAGTGGCAGTCTGGAAGTGCCTAGAGCCATCTTCTGGCCCCTGAGCGCCATTTCCCCCAGGCTCCATCAGAAGTAGAGGGAGCTGCTTCCACCATTCTCCTCATTACAAATAGCCTGTTCCTGTGACCCATGCTGATGCAACATAGAAAGCTATCTTGCAGCGAATTGGACAGGCCACCAGTCCAATATGGTCTACACTGAGTAGCAGTGGCTCTTTGGGGTTTCAGGTAAGGTTCTCTCCCAGCCCTATCCAGAGATGACTGAACTTCCCACGTGTAACACAAATGCTACACCAATGAGTACAGCAGGTCCGATTCTGAACAGATTGTCGTTTCCATCCAGTTGGTTATGTTTGTGAATCAAAGAGACTTTGCCAGCATCACATAGACGATACGTGTTTCATCACCAGACCCCCTTATACACTCCGGCAGAAATATTAATACTTTTGTGGCTACTGATGCCATACCCCACCTCTCTTCATTTCATTACTTTTCAGCACTGTTTGTCAAAATCCTGCACAAACCTTATTCATTCACTCTTTGAACATTTGGCATGGGGAAAAGAGCCACACATCGGTCCACAGAAGATCATCCTGCATGTCATCTGCACATG
This sequence comes from Podarcis bocagei, assembly GCF_964188305.1. Lineage (NCBI taxonomy): Eukaryota > Metazoa > Chordata > Lepidosauria > Squamata > Lacertidae > Podarcis > Podarcis bocagei. Next base: position 117,505,372 of record NC_138126.1, on the reverse strand, counting down.
AGCATACAAAATGAGACAGCAGCATGTATACAGAAGTGTGTTCGCATGTGTGGGTGTATGTATGTTTATTAGAGAGAGAGAGAGAGAGCATTAGACGCATATAATGTGTGAAATGTATAAGGGCATCTTACAGGGAAAAACCATTGCCTAGCTGGTCACAGGGAGACATTGCCATCTTGTGGAGGCTGAAAGGAGCTCAGAACAAAGACATTCCTTAAAACGAAATTTGTGCCTGTCTCTTGAACCCTCTGGCTCTTGGTCCGAATGCCCAATTCATTGCTCTTTCTTCCCCAACAGTCAGATCGGAGTTTGATATTATTCTGGTTTTGATTCTGCCAGCGTTATTCTGTCTATTGGATTCTTCTTCTTTGGCTGCTGTAGTTCCCATCTATGGATTTGTAGACCGGTTTTTGTAGCTTGATGTTTATGCTTTCATCTATTTTGGCATCTGTCACTTACAGAGATAAAGTGGGGTATAAAATGTTGAAATGAAAATCAAACGCTGTCTTAGCATGCCTCCCCCATGAAGTGAAATTGCCTACTGCATCACAGAGCACACCCGAAGCCACACTTAAGATCGGCCTGGGATATGACCCTTATAAGATTTGCCTTTTTGAAGGGAGCCATTTGGAGATAGGCAATTGGACTTACCTGCCCGGACACAGTTGACTTCTCCACCAGATTTTAAAGAGGAATATCAGGATGACAGGCCCATCTGCACACCACAAAATCGGCATGTTCCGCAGGGCTTAATTTTTTTAACCTCTCCAGAACCAGCCTCAAATCCTATTGTCCATGCTGCCACTGAGACCTGGAGCACAGGAAGGAAACAAACATAGTGCAGAACATTCCTCTGAGCATGTGCAGAATGATTTCCCACCAGGGCCAACGAACAAGCACAGTCCCTGGAGCACTGGTCAGACTTGTGTCTTCCACCAGGCAGGTTTGAACCCCAGTGTTAGGGATTTTTTTAATGTCGCTGCTACTCCTATTTTCCTGGTATTGAGACTTCCCAGGAGACTCTCAGCATAGACTGCCTGACCCTGTCTGGTGGAGGGGGGAAGAGGGGGACAACTCTGAGCTGCTTCTACGACACTGCCTGCCCTGTCAGATATCCATCACCAGATTGGATTTCTAATGACTCCGGATAGCTGCTTGCTCACACCCAAATCGATAGAGGCTCCTGAGGGGAAGCAGGAGAGATACCAGCTGCTCCTTAGCACAGATTAGAGCCTAGCCAGCTCACAGCATGCTGGTGGCAAGCCAGAAAATTAATACCTTTCCTGAGTTCAGGCTTCGCAAGGAAAACGGCCCTGTGTTTTTCCTGAAACCCCTACCTGCTTGTAGTTGGCTGGGGGTGGGGAAGGGACTGGGAGAGCTGTTGCGGGTGCTAAGGATGTTCTCAGGTGTGACCCTCTCTTCAGGTTGGTTTTAAACGGGCTCCCCACACGAATGTGAAAAGCCGTTTGCAGAGAGATGCATCTTCTGTCTCTTCCGAGTTCTCTCTGCACCAGCCATGACCGAAAACTGCCAAGACCACCAAGAATAAGGCTGTCCTGGCTATTTATTTTTCACGCTGCCTATAGGCTTCCCATGTAGCAGTGAGGAGACAGAGAGTTCCCCCGGGGAAGGCAGCTCATACAATTCAAACTGTCCTGCCATGGGGTCTGGTGATAAGAGCAGTGGTCTGAGAACTGGGAATGACAAGACCTGCGTTTTCTACAGATGAATGTGCCACTTTCATTGCTCTCAGTTGGGTGCTAATTCTTTTTCAGCCCATATCAGGGCTGACACATTGTCCGTCCGTCCCCCCCACCTGACCAGGCCACTATGTTTTTAGATCTGTGCAGCCAGAAGTTCAACAGATGAAGTGTTTTCTTTACCTGTTGAATTTCTTCCTGTATCTGTTTGAAAGGTCAGACTCTCTGGTAGAAAGGCAGGTGGCAACCAAAGGATTCCCCTACCTTTCCCACCCCTCCCTCAGAAAGCAGGCCTAGTGATTGGCACCCTGCAGCTCTGAGCAGGTCTGTTATGTGCTGAGTCGAGCATTTCATTGCAAATTTTGGCTGGTTCCGCAGCTGAGTTGAACACACTGGCTCAATCTGTGTCTCTATATTTAGCATTTCCCTCCTTCCTCTGAGCCCAAAAATAATAATGCTGTCGTACCTGAATGAGGGCAAAAATAGCCCATAATAAGGGGAAAGCTGGAGCGAGCTTGGGAACCAGATTGAATTCTTGAGTCCTTTTCCAAGCACCAAAACACTTTGCGTTACTCACTGCGATTCACTATGTGGTATGTCTGAATGAGCTTTGCCAGCCTAGCAGAACAGCAAATGTAAATGGTGCTCTTGCTCACAACGACTAAATCCTCCACATACACAGCTAAGAAATGGGCACAAGAGATCCGCTTGTGAATGGAAGTGGTGAGCTAGAGTCCCTCAGGCCCAGGGGAAGTCCATATTGGCATTGCTTGGTATACAAGTTGAGCTGCTTGCCACACACTAGTGGCCAATGCCAGCTATATAGGGGTTCGCTGGTGGCATTACAATGCTCCAATCTACATTTGCAGAGAGTCATGGTGGCCAACAATGGCTTTGAGTTTAGCGCCACAAGTTGGTGGCTGTGTGTCACTTTAGTCTTTCTTGTAGGGTGTGCAGCCCTATGGGCCGTGGGTCTGACTTTGATCCTGACCTTCAGCAAGATGCAGAGGAATAGCGGGAGGCACCCCTAAGGGAAGAAGGCTCAGAGCCAGGGGATGGGTGGTGGAACGACGATGAGTTGTCCGAGGGAGAAGACCGGGAGGAAGAGGTGTCAGAAACTGAAGAAGCAACAGGGTTTAGTGAGCAGGAAGAGGCTGTGGCAGAGAGCAGTCCAGAATCAGGGGCAGAAGTAGACGCTGAAGGAGAGGGGAGTCAGAGATGAGGCAGGCTGCTGAAGAAGCCAGGGGGTCTCCCCCTCCTGCTGCAACCAGCTCCCCTTCCGGTGGTCGCCCAGAACCCACAGAGGTATGAAGATGGCAAAGCAGAGACAGGCAAGATGAAGGAGCCTCAGATTGCTTGGGAGATGAGGAGATTTAGGGAGCTGTGAGAAGACAGGGACCTTCAGTCCTCACAGCTGCCTCATTGGGGCAAGACCTACTGGGAAGAGTCTCTGGGCTCCCTAGGTCTGAGCTGTTTTGTTTCTTTGAATAAAGAGTTAACTTCGTTGACACCTAGTGAGTTATTGCTGAGGTGTTCCTGACACCCGCCTTGGCATTGGGCCACGAATGTGAAACCTGTGGCCCTCAGATGTGGTTAGACTCCAGCTCCCATTAACCCCAGCCAGCATGGCCAATGGGCAGGAATGATGGAAGTTGGGAGTCCAACAACATCTGGAGGGCCAAAAGTTCCTCATCCCTGATGGAGGTCTTTTTAGGGACACCACTTAGTTTAGGTGTGTGGGCAAACTCTGGCACTCCATATGTTGTCATGTGTGTTGCAGAATGTTTCATGTTCAATCCCTGGTATCTCCAGAGCAGTGCTAGGAACGTCCCTTGCCTAAGTCCCTGGACAGCCACTGCCTGTCAGTATAGACAAGGTGTGGAGAAGGTTTGGCCCTCCATCTGTAGCTGAACTACAACTCCCATCAGCCCCTGCAAACACAGCAAATGGCCAGGAAGGATGGGAGTTGTGGTTCAGCACCATCTGAAGGGCCAGAAGTTCCCATACCTGAAAGAAGAAGAGAAGAAGAAGAGTTTGGATTTGATATCCCGCCTTTCACTCCCCTTCAGGAGTCTCAAAGCGGCTAACAATCTCCTTTCCCTTCCTCCCCCACAACAAACACTCTGTGAGGTGAGTGGGGCTGAGAGCGTCTCCACCCCGATTGTTCAGCCCGAACACTGAGGTCCAGCTCCGAGGGCCTTCTGGCAGTTAACTCACTGCGAGAAGTGAGGTTACAGGGAACCAGGCAGAGGGCCTTCTCGGTAGTGGTGCCCGCTCTGTGGAACGCCCTCCCGTCAGATGTCAAGGAAATAAACAACTGTCTTACTTTTAGAAGCCATCTGAAGTCAGCTCTGTTTAGGGAAGTTTTAAATGTTCGATGTTTTCCTGCTTTTTTATTTTTATTTGAGAGCCACCCAGAGTGGCTGGGGAACCCATCCAGATGGGTAGGGTATAAATATTTATTATTATTATTATTATTATTATTATTATTATTATTATTATTATTAGTGCCTTGGAGACTGCATTTGAGCTCTTCCAAAGAGCATTATGTGCTGTGCTTTATTTGCAAGTTTAGCACCATGGCAACATTAGCGCTCTGAAATGCACTGTTGACCAGTGGTCCTTCTTTATTAAATTATCTTTATTTTAGAGGATCTTGGAGCAGAACACAACTACATGCATATTTCTGAGCAGAAGTTGTTTGGCAGAGTGCTCTTTTCAAAGTGCCTCTTTGCTCGGTGAAAAGCAACGCCAAACGTGCACGGATATTATTCACAGTCTAGCGGGAGAGCAGCCCTCTCTTAAACAGTGTCTCTTCAGTGATAGTACAAACGGCACAAGAGTGCTTTGCAGCTGAAGTTAACACATCTGTAAATTACTGCTGTTTGGAAGGAGCCAGTGTAAATGCATCCAGTTAGTCAAGGAAGGAACAATAATCCACTAACCTCCTTCCATCACCTGAAAGGCCAGCATTGCCTAAGAGATAGGCAAGGTCTAGACTGGGTACTGTCTGGGGGTCTATCAGTCAGAGCTTGTGCCTTGAACTAGACCAAGAAGCTAACAGGAAGCCAGTGCAGCCTGCGAAGGACTGGCTGTTATTGTCTTACGACCATACTCAGGAAGCAGACAGCTTCAAAGCTGGTGCTTCCCAACCATTTTTAGATGATGATGGTGATGATGATGATGATGATGATTTGCATGCCACCCTTCATCCTTTTTAACATCTACATGAAGCCGCTGGGAGAGATCATCAGGGGGTTTGGACTGGGTGTCCATCAATATGTAGATGATACCCAGCTCTACCTCTCTTTCAAATCGGTGAAGGCGGTGAAGGTCCTGTGCAAGTGCCTAGAGGCGGTTGGAGGATGGATGGTGGCTAACAGATTGAGGTTGAATCCTGACAAGACAGAAGTACTGTTTTTGGGGGACAGGAGGCGGGCAGGTGTGGAGGATTCCCTGGTCCTGAATGGGGTAACTGTGCCCCTGAAGGACCAGGTGCGCAGCCTGGGAGTCATTTTGGACTCACAGCTGTCCATGGAGGCACAGGTCAATTCTGTATCCAGGGCAGCCGTCTACCAGCTCCATCTGGTACGCAGGCTGAGACCCTGCCTGCCCACAGACTGTCTCAGCAGAGTGGTGCATGCTCTAGTTATCTCCCGCTTGGACTACTGCAATGCTCTCTACGTGGGGCTACCTTTGAAGGTGACTCGGAAACTACAACTAATCCAGAATGCGGCAGCTAGACTGGTGACTGGGGGCAGCCACCGGGACCACATAACACCAGTCTTGAAAGACCTACATTGGCTCCCAGTACGTTTCTGAGCACAGTTCAAAGTGTTGGTGTTGACCTTGAAAGCCCTAAATGGCCTCGGCCCAGTATACCTGAAGGAGTGTCTCTACCCCCATCATTCTGCCCGGACGCTGAGGTCCAGCACCGACGGCCTTCTGGCAGTTCCCTCCCTGCGAGAAGCAAAGCTACAGGGAACCAGGCAGAGGGCCTTCTCGGTAGTGGCGCCCACCTTGTGGAACGCCCTCAGATGTCAAAGAGATAAACAACTACCTGACATCTAGAAGACATCTGAAGGCAGCCCTGTTTAGGGAAGTTTTTAATGTGTGACATTTTAATGTATTTTTAATCTTTGTTGAAAGCTGCCCAGAGTGTCTGGGGAGACCCAGCCAGATGGGCGGGGTACAAATAAATTATTATTATTATTATTATTATTATTATTATTATTATTATTATTACTACTACTACTACTATTATTATTATTATTACTACTATTATTATTACTATTATTATTATTACTATTATTATTATTATTATTAATCCATAGATAAATAATAATAAATACATAATAAAAACAAAAACAACAGGGAAGGGCAGCTGGAGTCTGACTTGGGAGAGGGAGGCAGTGATTCGTAGGGACCTGTACCTGCCAGTAGGCAAGAGCACAGGATGGGTTGGAAGAAGAGGAGAAAGAGGCAGATCAGTCAAATGAGGAGCTGGGGGCTTCGCCACCTTCTCCTGCACCTCTTGTCTCACAGAACCAGGAGGGGATTGAAGAAGGATGAGCAGAGGCAGCTTTCATGCAGGCGCAGTCTCTGGCTGTGCGCATGCAGCCCGTCGCAGGAAGGAACCTAAATTGGTGGAGGGGGAGAGGCTGAAGGAATGTCTCCACCTCCATCGTTCTGCCCGGATGGGGTCCAGCGACGAGGGCCTTCTGGCCGTTCCCTCGCTACGAGAAGCCAAGTTACAGGGAACCAGGCAGAGGGCCTTCTCAGTAGTGGCACCTCCCACCAGATGTCAAAGAGAAAAATAACTACCAAATTTTTAGAAGACATCTGAAGGCAGCCCTGTTTAGGGAAGCTTTTAATGTTTCATAGGTTATTGTATTTTAGTGTTCTGTTGGAAGCCGCCCAGAGTGGCTGGGGAAACCCAGCCAGATGGGCGGGGTATAAATAATAAATTATTATTATTATTACTCCGGTTGCTGCAACTGCTCCATAGAGCACAGACCTGGGAATAGCAGCCTAGACACTAGACTGGTGTGCGTGGGTACCTTAAAGAGCGAGGGGTGGTAAAGCGTGTTCATGCTGTTCAATGTGAGCATCTTCAGGGATCACCATCCTCATTTCAAATGAGGTGAGCAGGAGGAGCTCCAGATACTTTTCTAGTTTGGACTAAAATGAAAGCCCAAGGAGGATGGATGCTTATCCACGTCTCTGACCTCTCCCCTAACGTGCTTCTGTTTCAGCCCCGCTTCCTGGCTGATCTAATGATGATGGCACCAGCACCGCCCTGGTCCTTGTTACTGCATTTGCTAGGGAACACCAAGGCCTTTTGTCTTGGTGTGCTGTAGTGCACCTTTAACTGGGATGATGGGAGGCAGGAGAGAGGGGAAAAACCTTCCCTCCTCCCCTCTCCCTGCAGCCACAGCACCCCCTCTTCTGCTGATGCCAGTCTGGCTGATGAGTGACATTTGAAAAGAAGGGGAGGTGAAGATGGGAGTTCTTGACAAAGGGATTTGAGGCTTTATAGGTCATAGAATCATAGAACTGTAGAGTTGCAAGGGACTCCAGCGGTCATCTAGTCCAACCCCCTGCAATGCAGTGGGTGGGAAGGTTCAAGCCAAGCTATTATTATTATTATTATTATTATTATTATTATTATTATTATTATTATTAAGCTCTGCTTTGCTTATCTCCAAGCCAAATTGCTGCAAATGGTGAGCACCTAGAGCATAGGTAGGCAAACTAAGGCCCGGGGGCCGGATCCGGCCCGATCGCCTTCTCAATCCGGCCCTCAGACGGTCTGGGAATCAGCGTGTTTTTACATGAGTAGAATGTGTTCTTTTATTTAAAATGCATCTCTGGGTTATTTGTGGGGCATAGGAATTTGTTCATTCCCCCCCCAAAAAAAAAAATTATATACAGTCCGGCCCCCCACAAGGTCTGAGGGACAGTGGACTGCTGAAAATGTTTGCTGACCCCTGAGCTAGAGCATTTTACATTCATTGTTGGATTCGACAATAATGCTGCCTGGTTGTTATCATACCATCGTTACTGCTTACGCGCGCGCGCACACACACACACACACACACACACACACACACAACCACACAAAAGATTTGCCAGTGGTGGCAGTGGAATAGTGTTGTTTGTATAAGGTCCAAGAGAAGACCTGAACCTTTATCGAATAGTATAAGCAAATGACAGGCCTCGTCCCCGAGGAGCTTCCAGTCCAAATTTTGATGGGGGCGCAGTAAATACAGCAGTGGGGGGCGGGGGGGAGACAGAAAGGCCAGTATTGAGAAGATGGCTTTGGCTTGCTTTCCGGTGCCCTTTGCCCTGCTGAGCCCAGCACCAATTAGCTGCGAAAGGTGTCACAAAGAGCTGCCAGCCTCTCGCTGGCCCTGACCTGACTCATTAACACAAATAGATGCTAATTGCCAAATACCTCTGGCAGCAAGGCCAGGCCAGGCTTCGCAGGGTCACCTTAGCCCAGTTCCCACAGGAAGGACAGCTCCAGTGTCAACACCACTGCTAGCTGGAGTAATCGGAGCTACTGTCTCAGAGGCAGTTCTGTGCGGGGATGTCAGAGAGAAAGAGAGAGAGAAAGTGGTTGTGGTGTGTGCTGCTAGGTCACTTTTAGATGCCAGACTTAAAGGCCTTACGGGGCAGGGAGGCTGCTTAGATCATTATGTGCATTAGGAAGAAGCTAGAAAGCGGCTGCATAGGCAGTGCTGCCTACCGAGCAGAGTCTGCAAGGGGCTGTGCACAAGGGGATTAGGCCACATATCTGTGAAATTAAAATGGTCACTCAGGTATCTCCCTGGGCTTTCCACTGGAGTCATGGGAAGGGGATGGCTGGCTGCCTTGCAACCTCGATGGGCGGAAGGAGGAGAATGGCCAGACTGTAGGGAATGGGTGGCAAGGAAGAATACCACGTTGGCTGGCTTGTTTTGTTTCCTTGAGCTTGTCACGGCTCCCTGGCCTGCTGCTCTTGCAAGCCCAACCTAAGAGTCATTCTCATACCTGCTCCCCATCTGTTCACTTTTATCACGCTTAAAAAGGTAAAGGGACCCCTGATCATTAGGTCCAGTCGTGACCACCCCTGGGGTTGCAGCGCTCATCTCGCTTTATTGGCCGAGGGAGCCGGCGTACAGCTTCCGGGTCATGTGGCCAGCATGACTAAGCCACTTCTGACGAACCAGAGTAGCGCACGGAAACACCGTTTACCTTCCCGCTGGAGTGGTACCTATTCATCTACTTGCACTTTGATGTGCTTTTGAACTGCTAGGTTGGCAGGAGCAGGGACTGAGCAATGGGAGCTCACCCCGTCGCAGGGATTCGAACCGCCAACCTTCTGATCGGCAAGTCCTAGGCTCTGTGGTTTAACCCACAGCGCCACCCACATCCCTTTTATCACGCTTACTCAGAAGTAATTGTAATTTATTATTATGTGACCCACTTGTTTGATTTGGGCTTTCTTGCACCCACAACCACGTGTACATTCAGAGGGCAGATGACAGGCAGGTGCCACCAAGGGCTCAACTTTCTGTGGTTAACTGGTCACATAGCCATCCTTCGCTGTGACCCAGATTCCCCATTCCCAGGTTGATGCTCCTCCAGGCAGCTGGGAACAGGCAGGTAGGTTCTCTGCCTGCCTGCCTGCCTGCCTATCTCCCCTCGCCCCATGTAGGCTGTGTGGTGACCCCCTCTCCTGGGTCACTCTCCTAGCCCCCTACCTCTGCCACACACCCTTCAGGAGCCCTGCCGCTTCCCAAATTACACACCTTTATCCGTTGATTTGTGCTTGCATGACATACCTGTCAGCAATATTGTTCAAGATTTGCATGGGGTTCCTTGTGAAGATAGCCTCGCGTGGTTGCAGGAGACTTGCATGCTCAGACAGCAGCCATTTGCCTTTGACGGAGGTAGCCAACTGGGTGATCTCCAGATATCATTGGCCTCCCAGCTCCCATAAGTGCCAGCCAGTGTGGCCAACGATCAGGGAGGATGAGATGGGTAGACCAACAACATCAGGAGAGGACCACTGCGAGGAACAGAGCTTTGCACCACCAAACTCTGGTCACAGGCCTCTGTTGATCCTAGGGGGGGGCAGCCTCCAGGCCGTGCCCAGGTGACAACGTTTTGTCTGCCACAACAGCTGGCAGCCCTCTCTATCAAAGGGGACAGCTGCTCATCCTGCGCACCCGAGGAGGAGAGGCTGAGGACTGACAGGTTTGAGCAACAGGAAGAGAGGTTTGGCTTGCGCCCTCAAGGACAAATCATGTACAGTGGTACCTCGGGTTAAGAACTTACCGTATTTTTCGCTCTATAAGACGACCAGACCATAAGACGCACCTAGTTTTTGGAGGAGGAAAACAAGAAAAAAAATATTCTGAATCCCAGAAGCCAGAACAGCAAGAGGGATCTGGCTTCTGGGATAGCCTCTTGCTGTCCTGGCTTATGGGATAGCCGTGCGCAGCCTCTCCCAGGCAGCGGGATGAAGGCTCCCCCAAGAGCCGCGCTCCCTTTAAAGAGCGTGCAGAGTGTGTGTGCGGCTCTTGGGGGCTTTTCCCCAAGGAAGAAGAAGGGCAGCCCTTCTCCCTCCTCGGGGAAAAGCCCCCAAGAGCCGCACACACGCTTCATGCGGCTCTTTAAAGGGAGCACTGAGCAGAGCCTCCCGCCTGCATTTGCTCCATAAGACGCACACACATTTCCCCTTACTTTTTAGGAAGGGGAAAGTGCGTCTTATAGAGTGAAAAATACGGTTATTTGTTCTGGAGGTCTGTTCTTAACCTGAAACTGTTCTTAACCTGAGGTACCACTTTAGCTAATGGGGCCTCCTGCTGCCGCCGCACGATTTCTGTTCTCATCCTGAAGCAAAGTTCTTAACCCTAGGTACTACTATTTCTGTAACCTGAAGTGTCTGTAACCTGATGTGTCTGTAACCCGAGGTACCACTGTATACGTTAACTGGGAGAGAGCAGCCTCAGAGCTACAACGGTTAGCCGAGAAAGAGGGTACAAAATCCATCTCTGCTCTCATAAGCCTGGCTCCTCAGCCCAGACGCGGAGTGCTGGAAGCAAGCAGTAACTCTCCGCGGCGGCTGCGTGAGCCAAGCCATGTGTCAGGCTGCTTTGCCTGCCTGTGATGGAGTGTTCTCATTACAGCATTGCCCTCCCCGGCCTCTAAAGACTCCCCCCCCCCCCCAACTTCAATTACTTAAAGGTACTCCCGTTCCAGACATTGGTTCCCTCCGCCTCCTGGAGCACATTTGGCTTAATGTAATGCTCACTAGCAAATGCACCATTAAGGTGGCCCCGAGGTGCTCACCTTAATGCGTCAATGGGGCCTGCGGTACTGGAAGCAGCGGGTGCCGGGGCTGGAACTGGAACAAAAGCATTCTCGGCAGCTGCTGAACGCAGGCTTCCTTATTTCTCTCTTGCTCTAAGAATGAGAGGCAGGCAAAGGCAGAGAGATTCCAACACTGAGGAGAGAGAGAATTTAGCCCGTCTCCCAGCTGTTAGTTGGCGGCAGGTAGCAGGGGAGGTGAGCAGAGAGGCAGGAGCTCAATTCTCTTCCAAGGCACATCGTCCTCATACCAAGCGAAATTCACATTGATAAAAGGAGACAGATTCCCCCCAAGATAATCTCTTAGGCAGAGTCAGCTTTTCTTCTCCGTAAGTCTAGGCAGCTGTCCAAGAAGGAGCATTGCCTACACCGGAGGGGGCTGGGGGACATATTTCAGACCAGCGTTCTGCATTCCTCATCAGAGGATGCATGCTGGCGATGGACAGGGCCAGGCGCAGAAAATGGGCGGGGACAGAATTAAAAGTGGGAGGGGGGATGGATGCTGCGCTTACCATTGTACAGTCGGTTACATTTCAGCCATGCAAAAGCCAGAAGTTTCTTCCCACACAACAAGTAAAGGTAAAGGTAAAGGGACCCCTAACCATTAGGTCCAGTCGCGGACGACTCTGGGGTTGTGGCGCTCATCTTGCTTTACTGGCCAAGAGAGCCGGCGTACAGCTTCCAGGTCATGTGGCCAGCATGACTAAGCCGCTTCTGGCGAACCAGAGCAGCACACGGAAATGCCGTTTACCTTCCCACCGGAGTGTTACCTATTTATCTACTTGCACTTTGACGTGCCTTCGAACTGCTAGGTTGGCAGAAGCAGGAACCGAGCAACGGGAGCTCATCCCGTCACGCGGATTTGAACTGCCGACCTTCTGATTGGCAAGTCCTAGGCTCCGTGGTTTAACCCACAGCACCACCCGCGTCCCCACACAAGTACAGCTGGTTAAAAGAAAAAATCATACCCCAATGACTGTTAAGAGAACGGTCTTGTTGCTGGATTTTCAGATGGTTGGTAGAGATAATCCATTTGTTATCAATTTTTTGAGTCCATGGCTCCCTCGACTAACCATGTTCTTTCTGTGGCTCCCCTGTGAGAGCCACTGGGGTTCTTTTAGAGGACATGCATAAGTGAGGGTTTTCCGGTTCCAGTCTCGCTGTGCCCCATTCTGCCCTGCTGGCTCCCCAGAATGTTTCTGGGAGAGGGGAGAGAGATAATGAAGGAAGATAAGGGCTGCAGGGTAATGAAAGGATGCCCCCCCAGGGCTCCCCTGAATGTTCCTCAAGTTTCCCTAGGGTGACCCAGTGCAATGATGATGATGATGATGAAGATGATGATAATAATTTATTATTTATACCCCACCCATCTAGCTGAGTTTCCCCAGGCACTCTGGGCGGCTCCCAACAGAATATTAAAAACATGATAAAACATCAAACATTCAAAACTTTCCTAAACAGGGCTGCCTTTGGATGTCTTCTAAAAGTCAGATAGTTGTTTATTTCCTTGACATCTGATGGGAGGGTGTTCCACAGGGCGGCGCCACTACTGATAAGGCCCTCTGCCTGGTTCCCTGTAACCTCACTTCTCGTCTTGCGAGTTCTTGCGAGTTTGTTTCCTTTTTCTTAAAGCCGCTAAGCCGTTAATAGCCGCTAAGCCGTTAATAGCCGCTAAGCCGCTAATAGCCGTGCTTCGCAAGACGAAAAAACCGCAAGACGAAGAGACTCGCGGAACGGATTAATTTCGTCTTGCGAGGCACCACTGTACATTGTGCTGCTGCTAAAGGCAGAAGAACAGGCCAGGCCATTTTTCTCCTGGTCAGTTGGCAACCCTAACTAAGGTTCTGATAACTAGCATTCTTCCTAGCTCCTTTCCTTCAAACCCTACTTGGTTTCCAGTGCCCTTTGCAACCTTCCTGAGCCCTAACAATGGATTCTCAGATTCACTCCTTCCTTCAAAGAAGAGTGGTTTTTGCTGCGGGAGGACTGAACTTGCTATCGCATACCTTTCAAACAGGTATAGAATAATCAGACACTACGTCTCAAGGTCTGAGCAACCCATCTGACTGCAAGACATGGAAGATGATTGATCTATTGTATTTATTCAAGAAATCTCAATTTTTCCCCCTGCCCTTAGGCCAAAGGAGGTTGATGATCATCAGTGGCTCTTGAAAGCCAGCAGGCAATAAAAGAAGGAGCAGAAGCCTTTGGATGGCATTTCCTTAGTGCAAGGCTCACAATCAGGCACCAATTCAAACTGCGAGGGGAGTAAAGCACTGGAACAGAGGCTCATCTTCTCAGTGCAGTTTCTATGGATGTGTTTGCTTTTGGGTGCTTTGATTTAGAGAGCTTCAATATGTCCTATTGAAACTGGTGAGGGCAGGGACCCAAACTCTTCCGCTTCTGGAAGTGGCTTATATCACAGAGACAATTTCTCATTCCCATAGAATAATAATAATAATAATAATAATAATAATAATAATAATAATAATAATAATAATATTTTTATTATTTGTACCCTGCCCATCTGGCTGAGTTTCCCCAGCTACTCTGGGCGGCTTCCAACAAGGATTAAAAATACATCAAAATGTCACACATTAAAAACTTCCCTGAAACTTCAGATGTCTTCTAAATGTCAGGTAGTTGTTTATCTCTTTGATGGGAGGGCGAGCGCCACTACCGAGTAGGCCCTGTAGCTTTGCTTCTCGCAGTGAGGGAACCTCCAGAAGACCCTCGGCGCTGGACCTCAGCGTCCGGGCAGAACGATGGGGGTGGAGACGCTCCTTCAGGTATACTGGGCCGAGGCCGTTTAGGGCTTTAAAGGTCAACACCATCATAGAGTTAGAGGGGACCCAAGAGTCATCTAGTCATCTAGTCCAGCCCTATGCAATGCCAGAATATGCAGCTGTCCCATACGCAACCTTGACATTATCAGCACCACACTCTAACCAACTGAGCCATCCAGGCACAAGATATTTCTGTGTGTTTATATTGCAAACTGCCCTGTGGTCTTTGGATAAAGGGTGATATAGGAATTTAAATTATAATTACAGTACCTTGGAAGTTACGGTAATTACGGTACCTTGGAAGTTGAACAGAATTCGTTCCGGAAGTCCATTCGACTTCCAAAACGTTCAGAAACCAAAGCGCGGCTTCCGGTTGGCTGCAGGAAGCTCCTGCAGCCAATCAGAAGCCGTGGAAGCCCCGTTGAACATTCAGCTTCCCAAAATAGTTTGTAAACCGGAACGGTCACTTGCGGCGTTCAGGAGCCCAAACGTTTGACTTGCAAGGCGGTCGGGATCCAAGGTACGACTGTATAATAATCTTACTCTGAATCACCTTAATCTAGACTTCGCATATCCATAACGTTTGCTTCTTTCAGGTCAAAGAAAATGGGCAGGGCAGCCCATCATAGCTCCTGGCATGGTCCAAGGATGGGTCATCTTGGATCAAACCGACCAACTGAAGACCAGTGCTCAGAACCACCATGCATGCCCTGACTAAATGAGAATGCATTCATTCACGTCTTGCAGAGACAGGGAAACCAGTGCCCCATCCCAGATGTTGCTGGACTGCGGGACACATCAGCCCTCACCAGCATGGCCAGTGTTCAGGGGTGATGCAGCCAAATAGATGGCCTCGGCCCAGTATACCTGAAGGAACGTCTCCACCTCCATCGTTCAGCCCGGACCCTGAGGTTTATGGCAGTTCCCTCACTGTGAGGTTACAGAGAACCAGACAGAGGGCCTTCTCGGTAGTGGCACCCACCCTGTGGAACGCCCTCCCATCAGATGTCAAGGAAATAAACAACTATCTGACTTTTAGAAGACATTTGAAGGCAGCCCTGTTTAGGGAAGTTTTGAATGTTTGATGTTTTATCATGTTTTTAATATTCTGTTGGGAGCCGCCCAGAGTGGTTGGGGAAACCCAGCTAGATGGGTGGGGTATAAATTATTATTATTATTATTATTATTATTATTATTATTATTATTATCATCATCATCATCATCATCATCATCATCAGTGCACTGGGTCACCCTAGAGAGACTTGAGGAACATTCAGGGGAGCCCTGGGGGCATTTTTTATTTTTATTTTTATTATTTTTATTACTATTACTATTATTATTAACAGTTGGAGGATACAGGTTTCCCATCCCAGATGAATTAATTCGCTGGCTTTACTTCCTTCCTCCTTTCCTGCCGTGGTGAAGGGGCTTGATATCAGCTGTGGGGCTTAATCCAAGCTAAGATTCTGTTTTTCAGCAGGTGGCATGCTGCTAATGGCTGCTTCGGAATTTGCCGGTCCCTTCCTCCTCTCACCCTGGTCACCTGTTGTGTTCTTCTTTATAGAAAACAACCCTCTACTTGAAGGCAGTGGATTCCTGTTTGCAGTAGCTTAAAAAAACCAGGGAGGTGCCCATCAACTGTGGCAGGACACAGGTCACCTCCTTACAGTCTTCCCCACTATGGGGAGAAGTATTTCTATTCAAATGTTCAATTTCTATTCAAATTTCTAAGTTCCTGAATTTGCATTTGTACATATCAATTCTCACACACACATTTTAACAATCATCTTTCCTCTTTTAGCCGTGTGTGTGTTGCATTTCTTCATTTTTTGGCAATTCACAAACAGCCACCCCGTTGAAAGCCAATGTTTGCAGAGCGTATGCAGGAAACATCTGCATGTGTCACACACTTAAATGAAGCACTGATAAGGAGGAAGCAGCCAGTTTGTGCTAAACAGAGCTGAAGTATTGATGTTTTTGGTCTTTCTAGTGTAAGACATGGAAAAGACTGGCTTTCCTAAGGGACTGAGTTTCTATCTCTCTATCTCTTTCTATGTGTCTCTGAGTGGATGAACCTTCCACGTGTAGGTTTTTGAGAGGTCAGTTGAAATGGTCCCTGCATGGTTTTTCTTCTTTTTTTCTTTTTTTAGTTATAATAAAACATTTTTATTTCATTATTTTTTAAAAAATATTTTATTAAGGATTTTCTTGTTTTACAGAAGTGTAATGCCTCGTATTTTCCCCCCCCATGTAACATTTTTACAAATCCATTTCATTTGTTGAGGCATTAGGGGGTTGAAGAGGAAAAAAAAGAAAGAAAGGAAAAAGAATGGGGAAGTGGGGGGAGGGAAGATGGATGGGGGTGGGGTCGGGTGGCGATGTTTCTATTATGCTTAATGTATGTAGAGTTTGGTGTCAGCGTTACTTGTGTTCCTTTGGTGGTGAGAGAGGTTGGGGTTGGCCTAGGGTGTGATTGGCTGTGGTGATCTTTGTTTTCATGTGTGAGTGGGGTGGGTGGGTGTTTTGGATCAGGTTAGCCATATTGATTTGTATGCTGTTGGTGGATTATTGTCATTGTCTTGTTGGGCTGTGTATGTGATAAAGGGGAGCCATACCGGGGCGAAGGCGTCTTCTTCTGTTTGTCCCCGTGTCAGTTTCAGTTTATTGGTTAATTTTTCTAGTAGGGCTGTTTCCCATACTATTTGGTACCATTGGTCCATGCTTACTCCTGACAGGTCTCTCCAGGGTCTGGTTATGGTGTTTCTGGCTGCTGAAAGTAGGTGGGTTATGAGTTCTTTGTGGTGTAAATGGGCATTGTTGTCTTGCCCTGCATGGTTTTTCAACCAAAATTTAGCTAGCCTGACCCAGTGGTCCCATTGGCTTAGTACAGTAAACCTCAACCAACAGCAGAAGTTAAGCCCAGAGTTTGAGAAGCATGTCTGAACTCGTATCAGACTCCCTGACAATGAGAATGGTGCTGTACAGTCAATATATTATTATTTATTGCATTTACATCTCACCTTTTTCTCCAAGGAGAAAACCATGTCCATGGTTCTACGCCTCCTCAGTTAATTCCTACAACTACCCTGTGAGGTAGGTTAGGCTGAGAGGCAGTGAGAGGCCCAAGGCCACCCAGTGAGCTACATGGCAAAGCGGGGGATTTGAACCCAGGTCTCCCAGCTTCTAGTCTGACACACTAACCACTACACCACAGGGCTCTCCCTTGGAATTACAGTGCCTCGTCTTTGCTCTACTTAAGCAGCAGCTGGGGTAAAGCATGTATCTATATCTACATATCTGTATTCACTAAACACTGTGCTGAGCTAACTGAGTCCATGTCACATTGAGACAAATCATTGGCCCATTGAGCTTAATATTGTATTTTTTAATTTTATTTTTTATTGAATTTATATACTGCCCTATACCCGGACGTCTCAGGGCAGTTCACAGAAAATATCACAATATATAAAATAAAAATAAAAGCAATAACCTAAGAACACCCCCCCCCCAAAAAAAGAGCCACATTTTAAAAGAGTATAGAATGTCAATCAGATCAGAATGATTTTGCCTGGTGCCTAAAGGTGTATAATGAAGGCGGCAGGCAAAATTCCCTGGGGAGAGCATTCCAAGATGGGGAGCCACTGCAGAGAAGGCCCTGTTCTCATGTTGCTACCCTCCGGACCTCTTGAGGAGGAGGCACACGAAGGAGGGCCTCAGAAGATGATCTCAGGGTCTGGGTAGGTTCACATGGAAAGAGGCGGTCCTTGAGGTATGGCAGTCCTGAGCTGTCATAAAATTATAGAATTCTAGAGTTGGAAGGGACCCTGAAAAGCAACCCCCTGCGATACAGAAATATGCAGGTGGCCTGTATGGGGATCAAACCAGCAACCTTGGTGTTATCAACACCATGCTGATCTAACTGAGTCCATGCCACATTGAGTCAAATCATTGGCCCATTGAACTCAATATTGTCAATATACACTGATAGGCTCCCTAGTATCTCAGACTGAGAACCCAGTACGTTTCCGAGCACAATTCAAAGTGTTTGGCGCTGACCTTTAAAGCCCTAAACGGCCTCGGCCCAGTATACCTGAAGGAGCATCTCCACCTCCATCGTTCTGCCCGGACACTGAGGTCCAGCTCCGAGGGCCTTCTGGCGGTTCCCTCACTGCGACAAGTGAGGTTACAGGGAAGCAGGCAGAGGGCATTCTCAGTAATGGCACCCGCCCTGTGGAACGCCCTCCCATCAGATGTCAAGGAAATAAACTATCTAACTTTTAGAAGACATCTGAAGGCAGCTCTGTTTAGGGACGTTTTTGATGTTTGAGGGTTTATCGTGCTTTTACTATTCTGCTGGGAGCCACCCAGAGTGGGAAACCCAGCCAAGTGGGTGGGATATAAATCATCATCATCATCATCATCATCATCATTAGTACAACTCTCTGGAGCTTAAAGTTGTTTGTTTGTTTGTTTGTTTGTTTGTTTGTTTGTTTGTTTGTTTAATTGAGGATGCCAGAGATTGAACTGGAGGTGTGCCAGCTATCCCTGAAAATTACACACTGTGCCACTGAGCTCTGCCTCCAAATGGTCCTAGAGATCAACAGAGAGGCAGTGGCTTGGTGGCAGAGTACCTTTGTTGCATGCAAAAGGCACCAGGTCAAATCCAGGTAAAACTGAGACCGTCTCCTGCCTGAAACCAGGGAGAGCCGCTCCCAATTGATGCAGACAATACAGTGGTACCTTGGGTTAAGTACTTAATTCGTTCCGGAAGTCCATTCTTAACCTGAAACTTATTAACCTGAAGCACCACTTTCGCTAATGGGGCCTCCCACTGCTGCCGCCAGAGCACAATTTCTGTTCTCATCCTGAAGCAAAATTCTTAACCTGAGGTATTATGGAAGTGAGAGCTGGACCATAAAGAAGGCTGATCGCCGAAGAATTGATGCTTTTGCATTCTGGTGCTGGAGGAGACTCTTGAGAGTCCCATGGACTGCAAGAAGATCAAACCTATCCATTCTGAAGGAAATCAGCCCTGAGTGCTCACTGGAAGGACAGATCCTGAAGCTGAGACTCCAATACTTTGGCCACCTCATGAGAAGAGAAGACTCCCTGGAAAAGACCCTGATGTTGGGAAAGATGGAGGGCACAAGGAGAAGGGGACGACAGAGGACGAGATGGTTGGACAGTGTTCTTGAAGCTACCAGCATGAGTTTGACCAAACTGCGGGAGGCAGTGGAAGACAGGAGTGCCTGGCGTGCTCTGGTCCAGGGGGTCACGAAGAGTCATAGAATCATAGAATCATAGAGTTGGAAGAGACCACAAGGGCCATCGAGTCCAACCCCCTGCCAAGCAGGAAACACCATCAGAGCACTCCTGACATATGGTTGTCAAGCCTCTGCTTAAAGACCTCCAAAGTAGGAGACTCCACCACACTCCTTGGCAGCAAATTCCACTGTCGAACAGCTCTTACTGTCAGGAAGTTCTTCCTAATGTTTAGGTGGAATCTTCTTTCTTGTAGTTTGGATCCATTGCTCCGTGTCCGCTTCTCTGGAGCAGCAGAAAACAACCTTTCTCCCTCCTCTATATGACATCCTTTTATATATTTGAACATTGCTATCATATCACCCCTTAACCTCCTCTTCTCCAGGCTACGACTAAACGACTAAACAACAGGACACGACTAAACGACTAGACGACAACAACAACTATTTCTGGGTTAGCGCAGTCTGTAACCTGAAGCGTATGTAACCTGAAGCGTATGTAACCCGAGGTACCACCGTACTGAGCTTGATCATGGACCAATGTGGTGGTATAATGGGCAGCTTCCTAGGTAGCACCCTCAAATTCGCGTGCCTTCGTATCCAGCAGATGGCAATCAAGAGCCAACCATGGACTAGGCAGGGAGATAGCTCACAAACAGTTAAGTCAACAGGGTGCAGTGAGGTCATCTTATGCTGAGCTGGCAGTGGCCAAAAAAGTCAATTTCCTGAGCGCTTTCCCCCTGGCCCAAAAGTGCTGCCCGGTTTGCCCTCTTCTCGTTCCCCTCCCACTTCCCACACTTGGGCTGGGCAGCAGCAGTGACCAAGCTGCTGGAAATTGCTTTGTGGCCACTGCTAATGGGCTCCCAAATGGAGGGAAAGGAAACCACAGGGCAGGGAGGAAGGGAAGGCTGCAGCCTCAGGGGAGCGATGGGGCTGCTTCCTTTGCAAAGCTGCGTGCAACTTGCAGCTTCTTTCTACTTTCTTGCCCTCACTCGCGAATCTGCAAAATCCAGCTGTTTGCATGGATAGGGTCCCTGGATATCCCTTTGTTTGAAGGCAGTGAGGGGGCTGGATCTGTCCCCCAAGATGGATGAGCAGGGGCCGCCCCCTGTCAATCACCCAGTGGCGTAGCGTGGGTTGTCAGCACCCGGGGCAAGGCAAGTAATTTGCACCCCCTAACCCGTGGATTTGCGCCCCCTAACCCATGGATTTGCGCCCTCTAACCCTAACCCCCAGATGTTGCGCCCGGTGCGGCCGGCCCCCCCTGCACCCCCCACGCTACGCCACTGCAATCACCTGATGTTACAATGAGGACCACCTGACAGTCAAGGCTGGCAAAGTGTTGTGCCCAAACCGCCTTTGGCCCACCCTTATCTTTCACTGCCCCATATCAGGTGTAGAGCAAGTGAGCACAACTTGGGCAAAATAGCTTCATGGGGTGGACATTCACCACCAGTGGGCGTATTGAGTGATAATTCTCATTGTCAGGAATGGTTCCTTTCCTCACTGTTGCTCCTGTATACCTGAAGGAGCGTCTCCACCCCCATCGTTCAGCCCGGACGCTGAGGTCCAGCGCCGAGGGCCTTCTGGCGGTTCCCTCACTGCGAGAAGCAAAGCTACAAGAAACTAGACAGAGGGCCGTCTCGGTAGTGGCGCCCACCCTGTGGAACACCCTCCCTTCAGATGTGAAGGAAATAAGTAGCTATCCTATTTTTAAAAGACATCTGAAGGCAGCCCTGTTTAGGGAAGTTTTTAATATTTAACGCTGTATTGTTTTTAATACTTGATTGGGAGCCGCCGCCGAGAGTGGCTGGGGAAACTCAGCCAGATTGGCGGGGTATAAATAAATAATAATAATAATTATTATTATTATTATTATTATTATTATTATTATTATTGCACTTAATGGGCACCCCATATTTCAGAACCTCACAGATCCATACAACTTCCATTAAACCAGGGGTTCCCAAACTTGGGGTCTCTAGCTGTTTTTGGACTACAACTCCCATCATCCCTAACTAGCAGGACCAGTAGTCAGGGATGATGGGAATTGTAGTCCAAAAGCAGCTGGAGACCCAAGTTTGGGAAACTCTGTGTTAAGCAAATAACCATAATCTGAACCACCACTTCCCGCTCTAAATTTTGAGCTAGCAATTTGGCAGTTTGCTTTGTTGCTTTCAGTCCTACAGATTTCATGGACACTTGTCCTTTCTCTGCTGATCCTTCTTAGCTACGGTTGCCAACTTCATCACAGCCCCTGCTCCTCTGCCTCTAATCTGCAGGTGTTAACATGAGCAGGCCAGACCTTTTTTTCCTTCTTGTCGCTTGATAACCCTAACTCAAGGCTTCAATATTTGAATGAGCGGCTTTCCCTACTTGTCACTAAGAAGATCCATGTAGCCAACTCTTTTCTTGGCAGAGGCTCCTGTGTCTTTATCGGCTGGGTGTTAGCCTCGAGTTCAGCAGAAGCAGGGTTTTCCTGCAACCGTAAACACCATGAAAGTCACACCGGTTGAATACCATGCCACTCTTAATAGTTTAAAATGCAGAGCCTTGCTTAGAAAAGGGGCAGGCAGTGCTAAAACTAGGACGTTGAAAAAGAGGCTTGACCAGATGAGATTCGAAGGATAATTCATTTATCCTATTAGTCAAAGTTGAGCAGAGACAGGGCAACTACAAGCGTCTGCAGTGCTGTAGAGAGGGGTCTGATGGGCAATAGCGAACGCCCCATACGTTGTCCTGCTCTTGCTAGTTTCCCGAGTGATCCGGAAACTTGCTAGCAGCAGCAAAAGTGTAAGCAAAAGTGGCGTCCAGCATCTGTGTAATCGGAGCACAAAACAGGGATCAGACAACAGACAAGCGCAGATCAGTCTGGAATCACGTTCAGGTCCACTTTTGGGCAAACCAAGTTGGGTAGAGACTGGTCAGCAGCTTAGCTTAAAGTCAAAGCACAATGCATGTAACAGCGATGTTGTTCCAGCAGGTTTTCCAACCAAGCACTGAGGTTGTTGTGCTGCAGCTGCTGGAAGCGAACCCTTCATCCTGGTGATTCCTATCAGCTGGCTGCATCCAGAGGTCTCCTCCAGAGAAGGGTCTTACTCCTGATAGGGACGCAGGTGGTGCTATGGACTAAACCACTGAGCCTCTTGGGCTTGCTGATCAGAAGGTCGGTGGTTCGAATCCCTGCAACAGGGTGAGCTCCCGTTGCTGTGTCCCAGCTCCTGCCAACCTAGCAGTTCAAAAGCACACCAGTGCAAGTAGATAAATAGGTACCACTGTGGTAGAGAAATGGGCAGCACAACAGGAACTGTTCCATTAAAATGCAATTTTGTACCACCAGGATCTTAGGAAGGTCTGTTCACCATGAAGTAGAGCAGAAGCTCGGTGGCCTTTGCTGGTCCTGGCTGTCTCTAGGGTTTGTGAGGGTCTGGTTCTCTTAATCACCTGCTGATGAATTGGTGTGGAAGCAAATGTGCTTGATGGACGGAGGGATGCCTTCTTTCCTTTCGCAGACAGAAAAGCCCAGGCGCTTGGGGTTGAGCAGGGTTTGGGATGCTGCATGTCCTCACCCCAGTACAAGCCCACAAACTCACAGCCCAGTTTAAGAACCCACAGAACTCTGCCTTCCTCTGAGTCTGAGTCAATGGACAGGCAGGAGAGCAGATAACCCTACCTTGGGGTTATCTCTCACTCCTTGACAACCATATCTCAGGAGTGCTCTGATGGTGTTTCCTGCTTGGCAGGGGGTTGGACTCGATGGCCCTTGTGGTCTCGTCCAACTCTATGATTCTATGATTCTATGAAAAACCCAAGACCCAAAGCCGAGTGCAATTGCAGGGGGCGTGCTTATGATCTCTCCTGAAAGCCATCAGCACTGGTGTGATGGCCTGGGATTCGGACTCAGAGGCTGAACCTGAGGAATCCCAGCCTGCACAGGAGTCCCCGCCTCCAGGACCAGCTGAGCCGGGGCTGGGGCTTGAGCCTGAAGGGTCCTCACCTGTGCTGGATCCTCAGGTGCAGGCACCAGCTGAGTCTGCTCTGGCTCCTGAGGTGATGGAGGACCCATTGCCTGCAGGTGCTCCACTCTCAGCCCTGTCAGGGGAAGGTGAGGTTGCCTCTGGGTCCGGTAACCCTCCAGCCTCTCCTGAGCTGCAGAGGCTCAGGGCAGAGAGGCGGAGGGAACTAAGTTCTCGCAGGAGAGGCCAGGAGAGGCGAGTCACCTGCGGACTGGGGCCGCCCTATGCCTCGGGGCAGATAAAAGCCAGTCAGCCCCAGTCCTAGGTTGCGGGAGCAACATTGTTGGTAGCCTGTTCCTGCCTGCACCCTGTCCCGCTCTTCTGCCAGAGTTCCTGATCTCACCCGGCTCCCTGCCTTGGACCCTGCTTCAACTTGGATGGACTGCCTCCCTACTGCACCCTTGGACTGGACTCGGACCTCGCCTCATGGTTAACCCTCGGGACCAGAACAACTGGGCTTTCGAGGGCCCCGTGTACTACGATTTTAAACCCAAAGGCCAGTTTTGTTTTGAGGCTACAGCTTCCGGAGGCACATGGGAGCAGCTGCGAGAGGCTGGAGCAGGCGGTGACACGCTGGGTGCAGGAAATAATCTGGCACTGGTGTGGCTTCTGGGTGTGCGTGTGTGTTTGGGGGCGGGCGGGAGAAGAGTGGCTTGTCCTTCCCTTGGCACCTCCCAACCCCAAGGAAGCTGTTGAATTATTAAGCAGGCCCTGTCCTAGGCATCTGAGTCTGACTTCTTCGCTGCTGTAGCCTGTATAAGAGGAACACAGCACCAGCCAGGGAAACAGCTCGCTCTGTTCGGCGCAGCCATAAACTCCCAACTTTGGAGCAGAGTGTCGGAGGACAGAAGCATTTGGAGCCAGGGATCAGCGTTTGATTCTGGGTGCCGGATTTGAAGGAAGGAGGCAGCTCATCCTCTCATTTCTTTCTGCCACACTCCTCCTTTTCTCTCTCCTCCCCCATCCCCAATTTCCCTCACTTCTGATTCCATCTTATTTTCTTTACCGTTTCTGTCCCATTTCTCCTTTGGGGTCTTCTTTCCCTCTGTGTCTCCTTCTGTTCCCAACCTTTCTCTTCCCCCCTCTCCTTCTGACACCACCCACCTCCGTTCTGCCCATCCTCTCCTTTTCTCTTTGACAACCCCTCCTCGTTCTCCAGCCCCAGAAGAAGTCTTTCCGAAGCCCCCCTCAAAATACAACAGGCGAGAGAAGAGCTGCTCGGGGGGGGGCCCTGTAGGATGCCCATCCAGATATTTTGCACCATCTCCTTCTCTTCGAACAAAGAGAAGCACACCGCGGTCAAGTGCGCGACGGAGAGCAATGGTGACAAACCCCCCTACGAACAGCAAGAGCCAGAAGCCATGGAGCAAGCCTATGAGGATGGAGAGGAACCGGAGGAGGAGGAGGAGGAGGAGAAGGACGAAGACGAAGAAGGAAGTGCTCCAAACCTGGTGGACTTTGCCAACAGCTGCACTTTGCACGGCGTCAACCATATCTTCGTAGAAGGCAGCTTTGGCGTGCGCCAGGCCCTCTGGATGGGCGCGTTCCTGATCTCCCTCTCCATCTTCTTGTCCCAGGTAGCTGGGCGGATTTTCTACTACCTGGAATATCATCACGTGACGCAGCTGGACGAAATGGAGAGCGCCGAGATGGTCTTCCCCGCCATCACGCTCTGCAACATCAACCGCATCCGGGGCTCCCAGCTCACCTTCGACGACCTCTCCTATATCTCTCCGCTCGTGGGCTACGACCCCGGCGCCTACCTGGAAGCGGGCTTCCCGTTGGCCTTGCCTGACCTCGAGGGCCCTGAGGAGCCTCTCAACCTGTACAGCTTTTACGACCGCCATGGCCACGAACTTGAGGACATGATGCTGGCCTGTAAATACCGTGGTAAGGACTGCGGTCCCAGTGACTTCACCGTGGTGAGTGGCTTGTGCATCAGCCCCTAGTGCCTGTGGGGCTGGTTTGGGGGTGGGTGAGCTTGATTAAGGTGCTGAGTTGGAGTAAGGGGGGGGGAACTACTTATGGCTGAGGTCCGTGAGCTTGCTTACAGTCAAATTTGTAATGCCTTTATTAGAATCAAAGTAGTTTTTGAGCTCCCCGGATCTATTCTACAGACTGGATATTAACTAAAGCAAATAGCAGGGGTGTGGTTGTCGTGCTGGGGAAGCCCCCGTAGTCTGCAGGTTGTAACAGTGTTTTAAGATTGAGCACAGACTGAGCGGTGCAATCCTAAATATGTTTAACCTGGAGGAAGCTCCGCACAAGTTAAAGGGGCTTACTCCTAATTCACGGTTGCTTAAGGCTGCAGACTTCATTGGATTAGGCTTGTGCTAAATTGTAAACAGAAGGGCTACTCTGGGACAAAGAAACAACAACAGCTCTTCCTCCATTATTATTATTGTTTTGAAAATGATTTGGAGTTCTGGAGCCATCTCTAGGACTGGTCGGAACACACAGGTTCCTTTTGAGTTAGGGAGCTGGAATGAAGAGGAAATGGGCTAGCCCTAATATTAGCAAAGGTGGAGATTAGGGAGGCATGGACTGGTTGGACGCAGAGGAATGGTGGAAGGAACCAGCTGGGGAACCTCCGAGGGAATGAAGTTCAGAGTCTGCAGATTGGTGGTGGGATGGGAATGAGTGGCCAGAGGGAGAAAAGGGAGAAGACTGAGAGAAGGAGGTGTCGGAAGCGGAAGAGGTAACAGGGCTTAGTGAGCTGGGAGGGTCTGTGGCAGTGAGAAGTCCAGAATCAGAGGCAGAAGCTGAAGCAGATGGAGAGGGAGGCCAAGAGTCAAAGATGAGCCATGCGGGTGAAGAGTCACGGGCATCTTTCCCTTCTGCCACAGCAAGCTCCCCTTCCCTCCTGATTCCCAGTACCAGAAGAGGCATGAAAAGGGCGAAGGGGAGGTTGGCTGCATGCAGGTGCAGCCTCTGATTGCTTAGGGGAAGCGCTGGAGAGGAAGGGACTTAGACAGCTGTGAGACGGTGGGGACTTTCAGTCTTGGCAACTGATGTCCATGAAGGAAGACCACTGGGAATGAGCCAAGTCTGTGGAGGAAGAGTTAACTCCATCTTTGAACCATGTGGTTACTGACTGGCACAACCCTGTGCCAGTCAGTGGAGACTCATCCATTAGGATGAATGGAGCACAGCTTCACCAACCTCAGTCTGCCCTCAACTAGACCCCAACTGCCTGCTTCCTTGTTTGCAACCAGGCAGGGGGTGGTTCCATCTGTCATTGGCTCTGGCCTCACCTACTGTTGGTCTCCCTGCCTTCTGTCTCAATGGGCAGCAGCCACCATTGGGCAGGGCCAGCAGAAGCCTGATTGGGCAGTCTTGCAAGTGGTCAAGGGCATCTAAGTACCTGGCCAGAGGTACTCTTCAGCTGAGAGTTTCCTAAACTGCAAGTTGTTCTTGTTGTCTCGCAAAGAGAGAAGGTTGGGGTGACAGACTATAGCAGTGTTTCCCAAACTTGGGTCTCCAGCTGTTTTGAACTACAATTCCCATGATCCCTGGCCACTGGTCCTGCTAGCTAGGGATGATGGGAGTTGTAGTCCAAAAACAGCTGGTTTGGGAAACACTGGGCTATAGCTTCAGTGTCTCTGTTAGGAGCAGAAATAGCTAGTATTCAGATAACTGGCCGCCATGCCATGCCTGTCTGCTCTGAAGTAAGACCTATTGAGTTCAGTGGGACTTACTCCTAAGTCAGGGTGTGTGCAGGATTGCATCCTAACACTCAGAGTTTTGCAGCTGGATTCAGCTAAGGGTTCATCAAGGCTTCCACTTGTCCCACCTCTTTCCCCAGGAAAACCTTCTCTTTAGTGCTGATTCAGAGCAAACGTCAGGTAGGTTTTCCACAAATTGATGTTTGCTCCGATTCAGCTCTAAAGAGCAGGTTTCCCTAGAAAGCATGGAACAAGCAGAAAACCTCCCAAGTCCGTACTTTCTAGGCATTGAATAAGCGCGGACAAGCCCTAACTGGCCTCTCCAGCAGAAGGCTGAACAAGAACTTTCACTAGTTTTTCCCTCTTTTCCTCCCCTCGCTTGCCCCCCACCCAATTGGTTCGGGTAGGGGAGAGAATCTCCAGAATGGCACATGGGAGGGGGAGAGAGAAGAGAACAGACCGTTCCATCAGGCGAGCAAAAACGCTTGTGCTGACAGAGCAATCTGCTTAGCGCTGCTTCAAATTCCCCTCTATATTTTATACCAGCAGCTAAAGCCAGCCTCCAGCAATTAGGGGATAGATATAGATATATTAGCACACAAACATGCATGGTCATAATATTTAGTGGCCAGGCGCGGCCCAAGACAGTATTTGTGCTGGAGGGGTGCGGAATCCAAATGATCCCCTGCTCATAAAAAATATTATAATAGTAAGTAAATAATTGATGCACCGCTTTTAAGGCTACCTTAAAATCTGCTGAATAAAAGGGACTGATTTCTGCTGCTGAACTGTAAGCAGTGGCATAGGGTGGGGGACAGGGGGGCCATGGCCCTGGGTGCAAATTTCGGGGGGGGGCACAACCAGACACCCCCACGACAGGTTTCCTCATCAAGGCTGGAGCTACAGGGAGCCAAGCCACACCTGGTCTGGGCCTTTGGGGTTGGGGGTGCACCTCCTTCTCCTCACGACTGGTACACCCCTGAGAAAGGAGGGAGGAAGAGGAAGGCAGGAAAGCACTGCTGGAGCTACATGCATTGCTCAGAGCACCTCTGCAAGCAGAGAAAGATAAGGCGACTCAGGAGCGTTCCTTGCTTTGCATTTCTGTCTTATCTCTGCTCCCAGGTTGGGGCTAGTTTGCAAGGAGAGACTCCCTTGATTAGACACTGGCTGGTGAAGTCCACCAGGGGGCGCAACACTTGCCCTGGCCCGGGTGCTCGCAACCCACGCTATGCCCCTGGTTGTTAGTGTCTTAACATCCGAAGTCTGCAGCCAACACTCTCCTTCCTAACCCTCATTTGGTTATGTGAGACCCTCTCTAGTGAAACTCACAAGGGATTGCCGCCTTCTCCCTAGGCAGTTTGTCATTCCTTCACAAACGGTCTTGATCCGACACGGAAAGCATAAGCCAGTGAATCTGTGCGATTGATCCATTCATTTATTCTCCACAAAAGAGTTCAAAAAGCAAGCTACCTGGTGCCATCACTTGTAAAATATGACTCAGCCCCTTCAAATACAATTGGCATGAAACATCTGTGTACATCTTCTGATTCCAGTTTAGGCATAACGTGTTGGGGGAGGATTTTACTTGGAATGAATTATTTGTGTTGCCTTGTAAAGGGAAACCCACAATCTTTATTGAACAGGAGGAGTCTCATACCATCAACCAGTGCTGGAGAAAATGTAATATGGTACAGTGGACGCTCGGGTTGCGAACGTGATCCATGCGGGAGGCACGTTCGCAACCCGCAGCACCCCGTCTAGGCACACACAGGTTGCAATTTGGCGCTTCTGCACATGCGCAAAGCGCTATTTAGCACTTCTGCGCATGCACAACCGCTGAAACCCAGAAGTAACCCATTCCTGTACTTCCAGGTTTCGGTGCATCCGTAACCCAAAAAAACGCAACCTGAAGCGTGTGGAAACCGAGGTATGACTGTAATCAGTTAAGAACAAGAGAGTTAATAGGTTAAAAAAAATACTTTAAACAGTTGACAGGCCAAGTTATTTCTACTGAGTTTTGCAGCTGGGAGTTTGCTGTTGAAAGTGCACAAGCTAAGGAGGTGGGGGGAAAGGGAGCAAATTCAAGAGCATTTTGCATTTATCACAACTGTTAACACACCAGAGCGATCCGAAAACAAAAAAGCTAGAAAACCTCCCTCCAGGTTCATTGGAACCGGATAGAGACATTAATTGCATATATGCATGGGTTTTTTTGTTATGTAAATAGCACTCCTGATGGGCAGTATCTAGGCCATGGTAGAGTAGGAGTTTAACCCGCCTGGGGCCACCGCCAGCTCCGGGTCCAGGAGCCACCCTCAGGAACGTTGGCTTGTGATGTGTGCAATCGAAACTTAAAACCAGTTTGGGGCGATGTTTCGATTACATCACCCAGTCCTACTCCCAAATATGAGGGACGTGGGTGGCACTGTGGTCTAAACCACTGAGCCTCTTGGACTTGCTGATCGGAAGGTCTGAATCCCCAGGGTGGAGTGAGTTCCCATTGCTCTGTCCCAGCTCCTGCCAACCTAGCAGTTCGATAGCACACCAGCATGAGTAGATAAATAGGTACAGCTGCGGCGGGAAGGTAAACGGTGTTTCCGTGCACTCTGGTTTCCATTACGGTGTCCCGTTGCTCCAGAAGCGGTTTAGTACTGCTGGCCACATGACCCGGAAAGCTGTCTGTGGACAAATGCCGGCTCCCTTGGCCTGAAATCGAGATGAGCGCCACAACCCCATAGTCGTTGTTGACTGGACTTAACCGTCCA
Organism: Podarcis bocagei; assembly: GCF_964188305.1. Lineage (NCBI taxonomy): Eukaryota > Metazoa > Chordata > Lepidosauria > Squamata > Lacertidae > Podarcis > Podarcis bocagei. Next base: position 117,475,819 of record NC_138126.1, on the reverse strand, counting down.
GGGGTCCTTTACCTACCTTTAGGTTACTCCCAAATAGTAAGACCCAAGTGGCAGCACCGCAGGGCTGTTGTGCATCAGCTGGGCAAGGAAAGGGGTGGGGAAGGGTCTCCTAGGCAACCCCTTTGGCACACTAGCTTCCTCACCAGGTTGCCAAAACCCACCCTTCTGATATGACCTGTTGTAGCAAAGCGAGGAAATGGAGGCAGCTTAATCCCTGCTCTTCAGGGAGCGATGAGATCTTACTCTTGCCTTCTTTCCCACAGCTCTGTCCTTCTGTGGAGTTGACCATTCCCAGCTGCTTACTGTCATTAAAGCTCCCTGTGCGCAGCGGGTACAGGAATTGCAATAGCAGCCACCTGAAACATCAAACAGCCACAGAGAGGAGAGGGAGAGAAAGGAGCCTAGGTCTTTTTAAACAGCAGAGGAGACAGCACCTTTCGAAAGGAAGCAGACACATTTGCTTGGTTGGTCTTGTCTGGAGGTGGGGGGAGAGGAAAAGGAAGCCTTGATGGGAGATATTCATGCTAGCAAATGATGAGATCTCCTACCAAGGGTGCTAGAAGATTGTTCCACCAGCCAGTCTCCCCTAAAGGCCCAGTGCACTAGCAGAAATCACTATACAGGCTTCTGCTCGTGGAACCAGTTGGTTGAATCCAGCCTGTTGTGTCTGATCCCAGGAAACAAGGATACCAGTAAAAGTGGCCGTTGTTTTGTTTTTAAATACTAGGTAAAGGTAAAGGGACCCCTGACCATTAGGTCCAGTCGTGGATGACTCTGGGGTAAAGCTCATCTCGCTTTATTGGCCGAGGGAGCCAGCGTACAGCTTCTGGGTCATGTGGCCAGCATGACTAAGCTGCTTCTGGCGAACCAGAGCAGCGCACGGAAACGCCGTTTACCTACCCGCCGGAGTGGTACCTATTTATCTACTTGCACTTTGACATGCTTTCGAACTGCTAGGTTGGCAGGAGCAGGGACCGAGCAACGGGAGCTCACCCCATTGTGGGGGTTCGAACCACCTAAAAAGTAAGAGATGGATAATTGCTGTGAGTTGCAATCCTATGTATGCTTACATAGAACTAAGGGTGGAAGTTTAGGATTGCAGCCTTAGGCTACGGTAGGGGAGAAGTAAGCCTCATTGTCTGGTTTCAGTGGCTGCAATTGAACCTTGCTTGCCCTCCTTCTTTTTTTTTTTTTAATAAAGTTTTATTGCTTTTTTCCAGGGTAAAAGAAAGGTATATCATCCATAGCACATCAAAAGCAGTTTTACAGAAAAGAAAAGAAGTTATAAGAGAAAAAAAAGAAAAGATTCACATTTTTCACATCCATTTTCATGATCGATCAGACTTCCCCACGTCCCCCATCCCCTGTTTTCTTTACAATAAAAATAAACAGCAAATTAATACCTTATTTCATATGTTTTTGTGTTTTCCTTTAGTTATATAGTCCACAATTTATACATTTCGAAATCTTAACTTAATTTTCAACATTTACCAAATTCAATACTGAAGCATGTTTTTCCAGAACATTTAGCAAATTCTCAACATTCATATAGCTTATAATATTTTTGTAAATAGTCCTTAAATTTCTTCCAGTCCTCTTCCACAGCGTCTTCTCCCAGGTCTCGGATTCTGGCTGTCATTTCAGCTAATTCCATATAGTCCATCAGCTGCAAGTGCCATTCTTCCAGCGTGGGTAACTCCTGTGCCTTCCAGTGTTTAGCTATAAGAATTCTTGCTGCTGTGGTTGCATATAGAAAGAAAGTTCTATCTTTTTTTAACACTCTCTGGCCCACAATGCCCAGGAGGAAGGCCTCTGGTTTCTTGTGAAAGGTGTATTTAAACACCTTTTTCAACTCGTTATAGATCATTTCCCAGAAGGCCTTCACCCTCGGGCATGCCCACCAGAGGTGAAAAAAGGTTCCCTCAGCTTCCTTACATTTCCAACATTTATTGTCAGACAAATGATATATCTTTGCAAGTTTGACTGGGGTCATGTACCACCTGTATACCATTTTCATGATGTTTTCCTTTAAGGCAGTACATGCCGTAAATTTCATACCGGTGGTCCATAACCTTTCCCAGTCTTCAGACATAATGTTGTACCCGATGTCTTGTGCCCATTTTATCATAGCTGATTTAACTATCTCATCTTGGGTGTTCCACTTAAGCAGCAAATTATACATTCTTGAAAGCACTTTCGTCTTAGGTTCAAGTAATTCTGTCTCTAATTTTGATTTTTCCACCTGGAAACCAATTTTTTTGTCTTTTTTAAAAGTCTCTAAAATTTGGGCATAATGAAACCAATCTCGCACCTTTCCTTTCAGTTTTTCGAAACTCTGCAACCTCCAAGTGTCACCATCTCTTTCAATTATCTCACAATATTTCAGCCAGCCAGTCTCCATATTACGAAATTTTACGGCCTTAGCCTCTACCGGTGATAACCACCTCGGAGTCTTACTTTCGAATAAGTCTTTGTATTTAGTCCAGACAATAAGTAGAGCTTTCCTGACAATATGGTTTTTAAACAGTTTATGAGACTTTGCCTTGTCGTACCAGAGATATGCATGCCAACCAAAAGCATTGCTATGCCCTTCCAGATCTAGGACATCAGTGTTTTCTAACAAAAACCAATCTTTCAACCAGCAGAGGGATGCAGCTTCATAGTACAGTCTTAGGTCCGGCAGGGCAAACCCCCCTCTTTCCTTTGCATCTGTTAATATTTTAAATTTTATTCGGGGCTTTTTGCCCTGCCAGACAAACTTCGCAATGTCCCTCTGCCACTTTCCAAAACATTCCACTCTGTCCACGATCTGAAGGGTTTGAAACAGAAACAACATTCTTGGCAATACATTCATTTTGACTGCAGCTATTCTGCCCGACAAGGTAAGTCTCAGTCTCGACCATGTTTCTAAATCCTTTTTGATTTCCGACCAACATTTTTCATAATTATCTTTAAACAAATTCAAATTTCTCCCAGTCAGGTTAACCCCCAGGTATTTCACTTTTGGAACAACATTTAATTCTGTTTCCTTCTGAAACCCATCTATTTCTGAAGGTGTCAAGTTTTTAGCCAAAACCTTGGTTTTTTGTTTGTTCAGCTTAAATCCCGCCACCCGACCAAATTCAGAAATTAGTTCTAAGGCTCTTTTTGTACTAGCTTCTGGCTCCTGTAATGTCAAAACCAGGTCATCTGCAAAGGCCTTCAATTTGTATTGTTTTTCCCCGACCTGTATTCCTTCCACCCGCTGGTCCTTCCTAATCATATTCAGCAACACCTCCAGGACAGAAATAAATAACAAGGGTGATAAGGGGCACCCCTGTCGTGTCCCTTTTTCAATTTTAAACTCCTCAGTCACCACGTTGTTTACTATCAATTTAGCTTTTTGCTCTGAATAGATTGCTTCAATACCATTTTGGAACGCCCTTCCCACTCCCATCCCTTCCAAATTTTTCTTCATAAATTTCCAAGATATGTTATCAAAGGCTTTCTCGGCATCTATAAATATCAAAGCTGCCTTCGTGTTCAGATTTGTCTGTAATAACTCCAAAACATCAATGATATTCCTAGTGTTGTCAGACATATGCCTGCCAGGGAGAAAGCCTGCTTGATCTTTATGAATTACTTCATTCAAGACTTTTTTCAATCTGTTTGCCAAAATGTTAGCAAAAATTTTGTAATCCACATTTAGGAGTGAGATAGGGCGATAATTCCTGAGTTGAGTCTTTTCAGATTCCAATTTAGGAATCAAGGTGATGAATGCCTCTTTCCACGATTCGGGTGCCCCCTTTCCTTCCATAATTTGGTTACATACCTCCATTAATGGCTGAACCAAATATTCCTTCAATGTCTTGTAGTATTTGGAGGTAAGCCCATCTGGACCTGGAGATTTGCCTAATTGCATGTTCTGAATGGCACTTTCAATCTCCTGTTGTGTTATTTTGTAATTCAGGGCTGTTTGCTTGTCTTGTGTTAATTTTTGGAGGCCATAACTTCCTAGAAAATTATCTATCTCAGTCTCCACTTGGGGTCCTTGAGTAAACAATTTTCTAAAATATCTCTGGAAGCACTTTCTAATATCTTCTGGTTTCTGAATACATTCTCCCTCAACCTCTAGATTGGTAACAAAGTTCAACTTTTGTCTCTTTTTCAGCTGCCATGCCAGCAGCTTCCCACATTTATTTGCCGATTCGAATGATCTTTGTTTCATTTGTTTAATTTTCCATTCAACTTCTTGATTTATCAATTTTGCATATTGTGCTTGATGGAATTTTATTTCTCTTAAAACTTCTTTTGATTTTGGGTTTAGTCTCAACTTTTTCTCGCCATCTCTTATCTTCTCCAAGATCTTATCCTTTTTACCATTCCAGAGTTTTTTCTTGATAGAGTTCTGCTGTATCAGAAATCCTCTCATCACAGCTTTACTTGCGTCCCAGATTGTTTTCTTTTCCACCAAAGTATTCAAATTTATTTCGAAGTAATCTTTCAGCGTTTTTTGGGCCTTCTTCACAATCTCCTGATCTCTAAACAAATAGTCATTCATTCTCCATCTGAAGGATCCAGCTGGTGCCAGTCTTAAATCTATTTTCAAGGCGTTGTGGTCAGAGCAAGTTTTAGGGCAGATCTCGACTTTTTTTGTCTTAGGTGCCAGTCCTCTAGATGTCCAAATCTGGTCGATTCTTGTCCACGAAAGATGGGCCTCAGAGAAAAAAGTTCCCTCTTTACCTAGAGGGTTCTTTGTTCTCCAGATGTCAATCAAGTCCATATTGTCTGTAAGTTCAAAAAAAGTCTTTGGGAGTCTGCCATCTTTGGTCAAGTTCTGATTTTGAGACTTATCCATATGTGTGGAGACAACTCCATTCATATCACCCATCAGGATGATGTTAGTATAGTCAATATAGTCCAACATTGTCTCATGTAGCTTCTTATAAAATTCCGATTTCCCATCGTTTGGTGCATAAATTCCTACAATCAAAAATTTCTCTCCTTGTGCTTGAATTTCAATCGCCAAAATTCTTCCTTGTTCATCTTTAAAGATCAATTTTGGTGCTAGAGTCTCCTTTGCATAAATCACTACTCCTCTTTTTTTTACCTTATCTGATGAGATAAATTCTTGGCCTAGTCTCTTGTTAATTAATACTCTCCTATGGAGCCTAGTCACATGCGTTTCTTGAAGGCAAATAATGTCTAATTGTTCTTTTCTCAAAATATGAAAAATCTTTTTCCTTCTTTCGGGAGAATTTGCGCCATTAATGTTCCAACTGAGAAGCTGTAGAGACATCTTGGACTAATTATTTACCTGCTGGGGTGTCTCCTTTTTCGTTTTTGTCTGGAGGTGGAACCGGATTCAATCCAGGCGGAGGAGGTGGCCAGGCACCTGCTATTCCTTTCCGAAGGTCTTCCCCGTGGTCGTTTAGGAACTTTTCTTGCTCCTCTGCTGTTCTGATTCTTACCCTCACCCCTTTCAAGGTAAAAGATAATCCTTGAGGGAATTCCCACCTGTATGGGATTGTGTTGTTTCTCAGTAAGCTTGCTAGGTCTTTATATGTGGCTCTTAAGTCCAGAAGTTGTTTTGGTATATCTCTAAAAATTTCTGCCTTTTTTCCCTGGATCACCAATGGATTTTTAAAATGCAAGCCGAGTATGGTTTCTTTTTCTTGCCTAGATCTGAAAATGATCAGGCAATCTCTTGGTTTATCCTTCCTAGCCACTCTTCCTAGTCTGAAAGCGGTGACAATTTTAAAGTCTTTTTCCTCTGCCACACCCCAGAATTTGGATAATTCTGTTGTCAAAAATCCAATCAAATCCTCCTTTTCTGATTCTGGAATGTTTCTAATTCTGAGGTTATTTTCCCTATTTTTCAGCTCTGCAAGGGACAGGTACACTTGTTGTTCAGTCACCTGTCTACTCAGTGGTCTGACTTCGCCTCTTAATTCCTCTATCCTCTTTTTATTTTCGTCTGCTTTTGTATTTGCTTCCTGTGCCAGTTTCCGATTTTCTGTTGCAGTCTTTTCAATATTATCTATGGCCTGAGAGTTTTTAGAAACTTGGTCTGTCAATTTGTTAATTGAGGCTGTTACCTGGTCAAGTTTAGCAGCTTGTTCATCAAACCTAAGTGCTTGTTCATCCGCTTTCTTGTTCAGTGCTGCCAACTGCTCCAATATTTCTTTAGATACGGAGTCTATCCCTCCAGCAGCCATCTCTCCAAGAGTAGGCTGTATAGCTTGTCCTTCCTGCAGGCCTGTCACAATTGGGACAGATGATCTGCGTGGCTGCACAGGCAGAGTTAATTGCAAAAGTTCAGTTTGTTTTGCTTTTTTTCTTTCTGCAGCCCTTGTTTTTGCTGTGCCACTCATTCCACAGCTGTCCCAGTATCAAGGTCAAATTGTAAATCCCATGGGAAAATTAATTCCAGAAAAAATAAACATCCGGGCAGGAAAATTCCAAGACTAGTAGCAGTTCTCAAATACTATTAAATCCACAATCCAGCAGGGGGAGCTCCCTAAGAATTAGGGAGAAGGATAGGAAATTTCCACCAAAAGTTCCCTTTACACACAAAAGAAAAATATTATCCAAAACAAGGGGGGGGAGCCCCTCTCCTTAAGCTTAAACTGCAGAGAATAAAAGTTCTTTACCAAGGTGCTTGCAACAGTTCCTTTTCCCGGTTACAAAGTAGCCCAATGTTACTTCTAACTTTGTCTACAGTTACTGCAGACCGATGTTACTTGTATCCAGTCAGACCGAGAACAGGGTTTCAAAAATTTGTAATCCACAAGGTAAAAGAAAGAGGAACATAAAATTGTCACTTATAAAACTGTTATGTCCTTTCTTTAACTTTTAATCAATCAAGGTCGAATTTGCAGATAAATTCCAACTCTTTTAAGATTCCTTTCAGCGCTTCAGCTTTAAAGGGGCTTTGCTCAATACTTTAAACAGAGCCGGGAGACTGACTTCCTTTTTAGCGTCTCCCGCTTTCAGCCAAATTTCTCCAAATTTAGTTCGTACAAAGCTTCAAATTCCCTACTCACGAGTAAGTTGTTTCAGTTCGATTGTTGAAGGAAGAAAGGTCAGCGCTGATCAGCAGCAGCCGCGCGGCTTCACTTCCGCGGAAAGAGCGATGGATCCACAGCACCGCTACCCCCTTCACGTTCCGAAACCCCTTACGGGGTCCCTTCTGCGTTTCGGAGGTCGCTCCTGGTGCCCGCCGAATCCCACGGCCACTGGCTCACTCTACCAGTGGTTTTTCTTCATGGGTCGTCGCTGTGCCGCAGCGCACGACCCTTTTCCGCGGAGCCCCTCTTCAGCAACTGAAGAGGACCGCCATTGCTGAGCGCGCCGCCTCCGGAAGTCCCCTTGCTTGCCCTCCTTCTACCTGCAGAGGTGGGGCAGGTTGTAGTTTGTAAGTAAAGATGCCCTATACCTGGTACCACTAATGAGGCAGGAAGAAGCCCATTGAGAGTTTGATACTTCCATCTCACCAGCACTCTAGGCATTTGCAGAGCTTTCACTCTTGATTTGTTTGCAAGGAGGCTAGGCAATGGTTGTGTAGACACTATACATTTGAAGCTCATTCTTTCCCTCAAAGAATTCTGGGCACTGTAGTTTGTTGCTAGGAATTGTAACTCTGCAAGGGGGTGAACTACAGGGCCCAGAATTCCTGGAAGGAAAGCAAGCACTTTGCCGAGACCAGGGAGAAGAGTTGGTGAAAGAAGACTGGAAGAAATTTAAAGACTATTTACAGAAATATTGTAAAATTAATGAATGTTAGAAGGATGTTGGATAGAAACTAAGGGGTTTCCCGCTGTAATGCTTTAGGAGATACGAAAAAAAGGTTTATAAATGGGTAAAAGCTTAATGGTAAGGATTTGCTGAACTAACAAATTGAAGTGGAATACAAAGAAGGGAGGTATGAGGAGGTCTGGGGAAATAAGCGTAAGGAAGATATGTTATGGGAAATTATCTGTTTTTTTAACTGTTTTTATGTTGTATTTTGTTTATTTTTTATTTTTTAGTTTCATTGTTATATTTTAAAAACTTTAATAAATATCTTCTGGGGGGGAAAAGAAAGCAAGCACTTTGGAGTGCTTTGAACATATATTGTGTACACAGCCAATGTTTCATCAAAGCCATTGTTATCCCACACTTTCCAGTGCGTTTTCCTGTCACTTTCCTTACTGCAAAAGGTCCAGTCTTTGCAGGAAAGCGTGTCTGTTGCACAAGACCTCGCAATCAACTGCAATTGCGTAACCTGAACTTGCTGGTTTGTGATTGAATCCCCACCCGGATATAGTGACAGGTTGAGATCACCCTCTGGATGTGCTGAAGAGCTACAGAATAGATACGTCTTTCAGGACAGTGTGGGGGAAACGGGAAAAGTAAAGGAGATCCTATTACAAGGAATGAGCTAATCCTACATGATGAGTGCTTAAGCCTGTCTGGGTGTGTTTTTTGTATATCTGGGACAGACATGAGTCCTTCCTTACAGTCCTCTGTGTGCACAGCTATCCGGCCCAAGCCCACTTCAAAAATAAATTAAATTAAAAGGAGAGCAAGGGTGACTCTGAAGTTGCTTTTCAGTGCCATCACCCAGACAGCAGACTGATCAACTGGTCACATTATGGGGAGCTGGGATTGTATTTCTACTCCTATTGCTGTTGTCAATTCTAAATTTGCATCTATGCACATGAATTAACCTATGCAGATTTTATGCACATCTGCCTACTTTTGCCCTCTTCTTTTTTAAGTTTAGTTGGCTGGATAGCTCAGTTGTTTAGAGCATGGTGCTGATAATGTCAAGGTTGCAGGTTCGATCCCTATATGAGACAGTGGCATATCCCTCAGTGTTGGACTCGAATGATCCTCAGGGTCCCTTCCCGCTCTGCAATTCTAATAATAATAATAATGATGATGATGATGATGATGATGTTATTACTTATACCCCACCCACCTGGCTGGGTTTCCCCAACCACTCTGGGCGGCTCCCAACCAGATATTAAAAACATGATACAGCATTAAACATTAAAAGCTTCCCTAAACAGGGCTGCCTTCAGAAGTCTTCTGAAAGTCAGATAGTTGTTTATTTTTTTGACATCTGATGGGCGGGCGTTCCACAGGGCAGGCGTCACTACCGAGAAGGCCCTCTGCCTGGTTTCCTGTAACCTCACTTCTTGCAGTGAGGGAACCGCCAGAAGGCCCTCGGAGCTGGACCTTAGTTTCCGGGCTGGACGATGGGGTGGAGACGCTACTTCCAGTATACAGGACCGAGGCCTATTTCATCACAGATACGAATGGGCCGAAAAAGTAATAGGTTGCTGTCAGTCTAGGAGTTCAGGCTAAGGGTTGTATCCAACTACGTCAGGGGTTGCCGACCTTTGTGGACCAGGTGTGACATTTTGAGTTTTAAAAGTGTGCTGGCGGCATAAGTCACGATATGGATGCCAGGGGAGTTATGGCATAACACAAAATTAGAGTGTTCCCCCACTTACGTGGGGGTTACGTTCTGGGCCCCCACAGGCCTAAGTGAAATTGTGTAAAGTGGGGAGCACCCCACCTTAATAGGGAGGGCACACAGGGAGGCGAGAGAGAGAGAGAGAGAGAGAAGGACTCGTGTGTGCTGCAGTGACTCTGAGCAAGGGAAGTCCAATCAATTTATTTATTTAATTCGCAACAACCCTTGTAAATGCAATCACACACAAGTGGAATGTACATAAGGGGGCTGCCAGTACAATTGTCGTGAAGCTTTCCCCCATGGTTGCATTTCCTTATGAGAAAATGCTTAACCTGTTGAATTTCTGTCTGGAAAATAAGTAAGAAGCAGGAAAAGCGTTTTGACGAGGTGGGGATGGTGGAAAACAACAGGCAGAAGCAACAGGCAATGCTCATTTCACAGATATTGTGCAGATAATTTGCACAGGGGTGCTGGGTTGGTGACCCCTAACTAAGTCCTACTTAGAGTAGACCCACTGGAATTAATGGACCTAACTCAGTCATGTCCTTTAACTTCGGTGGATCTGTTCTTGAGTTGGACTAATATAGGGTCAGATACAACCCTATATTGCTACTGTCTGAAGATCGGAAATAGCCAATTTAATCTCCTACCTCTGGTCCCAGAGACACTGACCCCCTACCTTGCCTACCGAGTGTTTATCCTGTGTCATAAGCAAGCAAGCCTTCATCTGATAGGTCAGGTCATTTTGGGGCCTCGTGGCCCCTTTAAGAAAGAGTTGCATGCTCACAGAAGCAGACACTTGAGCTGGCTGATCAATATCGCAAGAGTCCCCTTTCTGTGGGCAAGGACAGCGGAGGTGACTCTGAGATCCTCGCTGGGAACCCAGACAGAGTTCAAGGCTAAACTTTCCTCTAAATTTAAAACAATCTTTCTGCTGCTGCAGATCTCCTGTAGTATATTGTGGTGTCCCCGTATAGCATATAAAGTGTGTCTTTCGGTTGCCTGGGGACCTTGGGCAAGGGAAGGGGGTTAATTAAGAACATAGGGATATAGACTCATATAGGGAAGCTTTTAATGTTTAATAGACTATTGTATTTTAATATTCTGTTGGAAGCTGCCCAGAGTGGCTGGGGTGGGGAAACCCAGCCAGATGGGCGGGGTATAAATAATAAATTATTATTATTATTATTATTATTATTATTATTATTATTATTATTATTATTATTATTTATTATTATTAATTTGAATTAATTTTATAATGAATGATTTTAGAGTGTTGTGTTGTGTTGTACTGTTTTATTGTTGTTAGCCGCCCTGAGCCCGGCTTCAGCTTGGGAGGGTGGGATATAAATAATATTTTTTTTATTATTATTATTATTATTTATTAGAATTGTCGAGTTGGAAGCTGTTGGATCATCCATTTCAACCCCCTGCAATACAGGAATATGCAGCTGTCCCTTACGGGGATTGAACCTGCAGGTTCCAACCGATGGTTTTGGTTTTATAACAAAACATTAAACATAAAAAACCCTCCCTATACAAGCCTGCCTTAAGATGTCTTCTCAAGGCTGCACAGTGACTTGCCTCCTTGGCTCAAGAGTCGCATAACTCCATACCCTCCAACATTTCTCCAATGAAAATAGGGACGTCCTAAGGAAAAGTGGGGCATTCTGGGATCAAACCAGAAACCGGGACGGCTTCTGTAAATCTGGGATTGTCCCTGGAAAATAGGGACACTTGGAGGGTCTGACAAAGGGAACTTAATATTCTCATCCTCAGGGGTGTGACACGCACACATATCCCTGGTGTGCGTTTAGATTTGCCACCCTCTCTGATGGATCATGCATTCTGTATTTTGCGCCTTCCTTCTGAGTTCTTAAAGCCCCTTGTTCCATCGTGTGGACTTTCAGAAACTTCTCGTTTCCTGCTGGTATGATCCCCTCTGGTGGCCATAATTGGCAAGTGCATGCCATACTCCTCCTGGACCCATCGAATTTACTGCATTTGCTGCCGAGATGAAGACTACTGAACCTTGAATATTGCTCAAGTGGTTTAAGAGCCACTATCATCAGCAAAACAACCTAGTTAAATAACTCGCTGGCAATAAGCCATAATTGCTGTGCCTTTGCTATTAGGTGTTGTTAATGTTTGAGTAAGTAAAGGCTGTAAAATATGACCTTACAAGGGAGGACATGCAGTAATTGCAGATAACAGGGAAGCAGCGGCAGGGTGGATATGCCAGGTCATAGGTGCCAACTTCCTGGGGCCCTGGGTGCCCGAGCACCCACAAATTTCAGTGCCAGGGCCATGCACGCTGCATGGCACCCACGGCCCCGGGCATCTACGGTTGTGTACCAGGCCTCCACCCACCACAAATTATGTGCACAAATTGATGTTTGCTGGTTTGTACATATAAATGTGCTGTACGTGCATAGATATACATGCCTTGTTAGCGGTGCCAGATTTACGTATAAGATAAACAAGCTATAGCTTAGGGTCCCACTTTCTTGGGGGCCCACCAAAAATGTAAAGGAAAAAACTGGATGTTTAAAAATAAAAAACAAATAAAATAAAACCTACATACAGCAACAGTGTTTTGTGTTGTGTAGGCTCCTATGATGTACGCAATGGGGCCCGCCTGCTAGCCTGCTCCCTAAAATACCACTGGTTTGCTCATTTCTATATATAGGGTGTAAGGGACACGAGTGGCACTGTGGGTTAAGCCACAGAGCCTAGGACTTGCCAATCAGAAGGTTGGCGGTTCGAATCCCCGCCACTGGGTGAGCTCCTGTTGCTCGGCCCCTGCTCCTGCCAACCTAGCAGTTCGAAAGCACCTCAAAGTGCAAGTAGATAAATAGGTACCACTCTGGCGGGAAGGTAAATGGGGTTTCCGTGCGCTGCTCTGGTTTGCCAAAAGCGGCTTAGTCATGCTGGCCACATGACCCGGAAGCTGTACGCCGGCTCCCTCGGCCAGTAAAGCAAGATGAGCGCCGCAACCCCAGAGTCGGCCACGACTGGACCTAATGGTCAGGGGCCCCTTTACCTTTACCTTTAGCAACAGGGACCTAATGGTCAGGAGTCCTACATTCTTCATGAACTGGTTGCATGGCAACATGTGCAAATGGCTTTAGATACCTATTAGGTCCATAAATTAGCATACAGCATATATTCAACAGGGACACGGGTGGCGCTGTGGGTTAAACCTCAGCGCCTAGGACTTGCCGATCGCATGGTCGGCGGTTCGAATCCCCGCGGCGGGGTGCGCTCCCGTTGTTCGGTCCCAGCACCTGCCAACCTAGCAGTTCGAAAGCACCCCCGGGTGCAAGTAGATAAATAGGGACCACTCACTAGCAGAAGGTAAACGGCGTTTCCGTGTGCGCCTCTTGCTCACCAGAGCAGCTTCGTCACGCTGGCCACGTGACCCGGAAGTGTCTGCGGACAGCACTGGCTCCCGGCCTATAGAGTGAGATGAGCGCACAACCCCAGAGTCTGTCAAGACTGGCCCGTACGGGCAGGGGTACCTTTACCTTTACCTTTATATATTCAACACAAAAATCAGCGGCATTTTGTTGTTGACAAAGGACAGCTGGACATTTAAAGGGCCCCATTAGTTTCAGTAGCTTAGGGCCTCATCAAACCTAAATCCAGCTGTGATTGTAAGCAAAGGGGAGCCAGTCCCTTTGCCCTCTCGCAGAAATGTCCCTATTTTCCAAATGTCCCAATGTCCCTATTTTCCAGGGACCATCCCAGATTTGCAGGAGTTGTCCCAGGTCCTGATTTGTTCCCAGAATGCTCCTATGAGGATCAGCTACAGTGCTCGGGGATTTCCAGTTTAGAAAGAAGGTGATTATGAGAGGGGATCGTGATTGCTTCATAGTGTGGAGGAAGTGGACAGAGACTTTTTTTATTCCCCTCTCTCACAAGCACTGAACTGCAGGGTTATCCAGTAACGCCAGCACCAGACAACAGGAGTGCCTTCACACAGAATATGATGAATGTACGGAATTTGGTGACACAAGAGGTAATGGTGGACAGGGCCAGCCCAAGACTTCTAGCTGCCTGAGGCAAAGGACAAGTTCATGCCCACCTCAGTTCCACATATAAATGTTGGCTGAACTGGCAGAATAATCTTACTTCAATGTTGTTGTTTAGTCGTGTCCGACTCTTCGTGACCCCCTGGACCAGAGCATGCCAGGCACTCCTGTCTTCCACTGCCTCCCGCAGTTTGGTCAAACTCATGTTAGTAGCTTCGAGAACACTGTCCAACCATCTCGTCCTCTGTCGTCCCTTCTCCTTGTGCCCTCAATCTTTCCCAACATCAGGGTCTTTTCCAGGGAGTCTTCTCTTCTCATGAGGTGGCCAAAGTATTGGAGCCTCAGCTTCAGGATTTGTCCTTCCAGTGAGCATTCAGGGCTGATTTCCTTCAGAATGGAGAGGTTTGATCTTCTTGCAGTCCATGGGACTCTCAAGAGTCTCCTCCAGCACCAGAATTCAAAAGCATCCATTCTTCGGCGGTCAGCCTTCTTTATGGTCCAGCTTTCACTTCCATACATCACTACTGGGATAACCATAGCTTTAACTATACAGACCTTTGTTGGCAAGGTGATGTCTCTGCTTTTTAAGATGCTGTCTAGGTTTGTCATTGCTTTTCTCCCAAGAAGCAGGCGTCTTTTAATTTCGTGACTGCTGTCACCATCTGCAGTGATCATTGAGGCCAAGAAAGTAAAATCTCTCACTGCCTCCATTTCTTCCCCTTCTCTTTGCCAGGAGGTGATGGGCCCAGTGGCCATGATCTTCGTTTTTTTGATGTTGAGCTTCAGACCATATTTTGCGCTCTCCTCTTTCACCCCCATTAAAAGGTTCTTTAATTCCTCCTCACTTTCTGCCATCAAGGTTGTGTCATCTGCATATCTGAGGTTGTTGATATTTCTTCTGGCAATCTTAATTCCAGCTAGGGATTCATCCAGCCCAGCCTTTCACATGATGTATTCTGCATATAAGTTAAATAAGCAGGGAAACAATATACAGCCTTGTCGTACTCCTTTCCCAATTTTGAACCAATCAGTTGTTCCATATCCAGTTCTAACTGTAGCTTCTTGTCCCACATAGAGATTTCTTAGGAGACAGATGAGGTGATCAGGCACTCCCATTTCTTTAAGAACTTGCCATAGTTTGCTGTGGTCAACACAGTCAAAGGCATTTGCATAGTCAATGAAGCAGAAGTAGATGTTTCTCTGGAACTCTCTAGCTTTCTCCATAACCCAGCACATGTTTGCAATTTGGTCTCTGGTTCCTCTGCTTCAGTGTAGGCCACTTCAGCTCTGCCACAGTGGGCAAGTGGGGACTCAGGGAAAACAGCTGAGGAGAAGCCCCCGGCAATGCCCAACCCAGCGTTTATCACCCAAGGTGCTCACCTCACTCTGCCTAATGATAGGGCTGGCCCTGATGATGGACACTAGCTTTGATGCCTTTGAAAGGGTTAAATACGTTCCTGGAAAATACGTCTATCAATGACTATTAGCCACAATGCCTGTTATTAGGAATGAGGGGGACGAGCTATGGTCCTCTAGATTTTTCTGGACTACAACTTGTGCCATCTTCAAGACATCAGACGCACCATCATGATGAGTGTATGGGAAACTCTTTGGAAAGCTAACATAAACTTTACAGCATGTTACACCATCAAAGAAAACATGGTGAAAATGCAGTTTAGATGGTACCTCACACCATCAAAACTCTCCAAGATGTATAAAAATATTTCAGACAAATGTTGGCAGTGTGGAGAAACAAAAGGAGATATGTACCATATGTGGTGGACATGCCGAAAAATTAAAGAGTTCTGGAACCTCATTTATGATGAGATGAAAAAGATCTTTAAATTAACATTCTCAAAGAAGCCAGAAGCATTTCTGCTTGGAATTCTAGGCAGTAATATTCCAAAAAATATAAGAGAAATCTTTGTATATGCGACAGCTGCTGCCTGGTTACTAATTGCATCAAATTGGAAAGGGGGGAATGTACCAACAGTATGGGAATGGCAGAATAAGTTACTAGACTATGCAGAAATGGCTCAGTTGACAAATGGGTTAAGGGGAAATACAAAACAATCATTCACTCAAAAATGGGATATGTTCGAGAAATATCTACAAAAATATAATAATGACATAACATCTATGGCAGCGTTTGAATGACCCTTGTGTAAATCAAACATTAATAAAGAAGGAAAAATGGTACGATATGTTATAAGAAAGAATTAGAAAATATATTAAGAGTTAGGTATTAAGTATAAGTACATTCAATGTTGTAAATGTAAAGTACATTGGGAAACGGCAGGAAGTCTCTTTTGACATAGTTTAGTTTAGTTTATTCTATTTTAGTTTATTTTTGTTTAGTTAGAAAGTACAAGAAAAGAGTCCATATAACTACAAGTTTAAATCAATATTTAATGGTATAATTAAGATTATTATTATTATTACCTTTTCCTTGTATGTGTATTTAAGATAGTGTATGATATCCATGGATTTCAATTAATAATAATAATAAAATGAAGAAGAAAAAAACTTGCGCCATCTTTGAACATTGGCCATGCTGGCCTGATGGGAGTTAGACTTCAACAAGAGCAGGGGCGGCACAGGTTCCCCAATCTATATGAGCTCTCCAGGTTCAGAGGTGGTACATCACCAAATGCCTGTTGCTGAGGAGCAAAAGTTGCAGAGGGATGCTGTCCTCAAGTCTCACTCACTTGTTGGCTTCCCTGAGCTCACTGGCTGCCCACTGTGGTTCTCAGGGTGCTGGACTAGGCAGGTCTTTCGACTGTTCCAGCAGGGCTCTTGTCTTACTTGGTGAAGGGCAGATTGCAATTCATAACCTTGCCCCGAAATGGAAAGAAGCAGAAGTCCCAGTAAAATAAGAACGGGTACAAAATCTTATGAAATATGCAGCAATGGTGAAGCTTACCAAAAGAACAAGAAATCAAGATCACAGAATTTTTCTAAAAGAATATAAATGGTTTATTGAATATTTACAGATAAATTATAAACAGATAAAAACATTAGCAGGATCATTGTCATAACCTGCAGTTTTATAAGAGTATATATTTACAGGAGATGATTAAATGAGCAATTAAATAAATTTGGATAGGCAGAAGATATTTAAAAAGAAATTTAAGGAATCAAAGAAAGAGGGGGAAGGAAGTCAAGTTTTGAAATGTTAAATGGATTGTAAAATCAGTGAAGTGTATGAATTTGAAATGTATAAATACAAAATTTGGGGGGAAAAGATTGCAATTCATACCCCACCCCAATAGACTCTTGACCTCATTGTCTACAGCGGAAATAAAATTCTTGCACCAATTGAACCTTTGGCAAAATTTCACAACTGGAATAGGACTTTCTGGACATTTTCAAATTTCACTTTTGACATTTAACTTACGCCAGCTCAGGTTTCCATTGTTGGTTCTCCTTGCTGGGTCAGTATTTGATTCTACAAGAACCATTGGTCCTCCTAAGGGGAACCCACCTCCACCTTCCCCATTCCTAACCTCCCAAATCCCTAGATATTGCCCACTGCCTCCCTTTTGTATGTGGGAAGATCTCTGACTTCACTTACTCTTTGCTGGCATAAACTACTGTATATATACATTCAGTAGTCACTAGGTGGCAGCATCACCCTACAAAAAGCTAGCACTACTAAGAAGGAAAGGAACACAATGCTTTTTGTTGAAGAAGGAAAAGTTAAGTCCCGGCTGGACAGCAGTGCCTTATGGGACCCCGTCAACACCCAGGAGAAGGAAAATGCCCTCAAAGCAAGGAGCAACCTTAAGTGTTCGTTAGATTTGTAGCCCACCTTTCAGAACGGTTGTTGAAATTAACGGACTTAGCTGAGATGGCGAGATTGACCGGCTTAATCAGAGAAAAGTCCTTGTTGACATTTACTAAAGACTGGAAAACTCTCATGGACTTTTTGCGTGACATTTGAATTTGAGGATTGAAGACAATGTTTGTTTATAGAAAGTGGCGTTGTTGAGTGTTGTATTTAAGTGGATGGAGTGAATATTGTAGACAGACAAAGAATCGGAAGTTCTTTAGTTTCTGAACTTTATTTTTCTTTCTCTCTCTTTTAATCCCTTTTCTATTTCTTTTTCTGGATCTCTTTCTCTCCCCCCCCCTCTCTGTTTTTATCTTATTTAGATTAATGTTTTAGTTTGGACAAGATATTTGATATTAAGCTTCATGTTCCTCTTTATAAACTCTAATAAAATCATTCATTTGTGTGTGTGTGTGTCTGTGTGTGTGTGTGTGTGTGTCTGTGTGTGTGTGATTTGTATCCCACTTTTCCACCACATTGTGACCAAGGCAGGTCAGCGCTGTCACAATAATCTACCAGAGTTCTTTGAGAGTGACAACAATCATATTAAAACAGATGATCTGGTTGATAAAGTGTACTTGGTCTATCAAAAGCCTGTTGACAACGCACCTCACCAAAGCCTCCTGAGTACGCTTAGCAGTCATGGAATCAGAAGAGAGGTCCTCTTGTGGATTGGTTAAGTCGCAGGAAGTAGGGATAATTGGACAGTTCTCCCAACGGAGGGGCCTGGAGTCCCACAAGGATCACTATTAGGACCTGTGCTTTTTAACTTGTTCATAAATGATCTTGACTCAGGGGTGAGATTCGAGGTGGTCGAGAGGGTTGATGGATCAGTGTTGTTGAAACAAGAAGAGATTGTGAAGAGCTCCAAAAGAGTTGTCCTCAACTGGTAGATAAACATGCACAGGATTGTGCCAGGAGACTGCCTGCCTGAGCCCCTTGATTTCCGGTTGCAGTGAATAGAAAACAAACCCTGCGTCGTCTAAATTAAGTGTATGATCCTCTTGATACTCCCTGATCATGTAAGGGACCCCTGACCGTTAGGTCCAGTCGCGGACGACTCTGGGGTTGCGGCACTCATCTCGATTTACCAGCCAAGAGATCCGGCGTACAGCTTCCGGGTCATGTGGCCAGCATGACTAAGCCGCTTCTGGCAAACCAAACCAGTGCATGGAAACCGCCGTTTACCTTCCCGCCGGAGCGGTACCTATTTATCTACTTGGACTTTGACGTGCTTTTGAACTGCTAGGTTGGCAGGAGCAGGGACCGAGCAATGGGAGCTCACCCCGTCGTGGGGATTTGAACCGCCGACCTTCTGATCGGCAAGCCCTAGGCTCTGTGGTTTAACCCACAGCGCCACCCGCGTCCCCCCTGATCATGTAACTATGTGTAAATAGCACTCCTGCCAATATCTGGGATCCCTGCCACAAATACAAGGGAGCTCACCTTCCAGGCTGCACTGTGCCTGCCCCAGATTGTGGGTGCACATAGAGGGGGGGAGCCAGTGCAGTAGTTGTAGAGACTGACCAGCGCATGGCATGCTGACGAGAGGGGGCCATGAGTGGATGTTGTCGCAGGGGTGGGGAGGTGGTTGCTGCAGACGGCTGCAGCCAAAGAGTTTAAGGGCATTTGTTGCTAGCTGAGAAGCAGCTCTTCAGTCAATTGAGCTGGCAGCAGGGGGGCAGGGCTGCACTTGGACTTATCTTGCTGACTCTCAGGCGCCATTTCCTCCCAAACCACATACATGCTCTCTCTCTGTGTCTCTGTCTCTCTCTGCCTCTCTCTCCCTCTGCATTGTTCCCTCTTCCAGCACCCTAATATCTGTGTCTTTTCCCTCCTTGTCAACACTTCCCATCCCAAGCTCCCGCCTCTCTCTCTTGTCTCTCTGTCTCTGTCTCTCTCTCTCTCCTTTGCTATTGCATCTCCCTGGATCTCCCCTCCTTGCCGCTCTCTCCCTGCCTCTGGCATGCTCTAGGTGGCACTTCCGATGCCTGAGCCAAACAGCTCCCCCCTAGGCACAGCCGCCTCTTTTGGAACCCGTAGATGCTGTGAGCAGCTCCTGCCCAAGGAAGCTGCAGGCAGACGCGCTCCGCATCTCCCAGCTTGGCCTCCCTCTTGACAGTCGAAGTTGAGCGAGAGATCATTAGGAAAGAAGCAGGGAGATGAGCTGATGTGGCGAGGAGTGCGGACGGGAGACAAGCTCGAGGGAGCTCCTCTTCAAGCCTCTTCTTGGCGACATGGAAGGCGGCTGGTCTGGTTGTGCCACCCACCCGCCTCTCTTCTATCTCCTGGAGCAAACGAAGTTCCACGGGCTCCGCCATGTCCTCTCGGGACACCGGTCGTGCCCTCGCCGGGCCTTCTGGCTCCTGGCGTTCCTAGGCTCTGTGGCCTTACTCGCCACCTGGTCCTCCAACCGCATCCGCTACCTGCTCTCTTGGCCTGTCCACACCAAGGTCCACCTCCTCTACGCCCGCCAGCTCACCTTTCCGGCTGTGACCCTCTGCAACAACAACTTGCTCCTCCTGCGCCGCATGAGCCGGGCAGACCTCCACCTGAGCGGCTACTGGCTGGGGCTCCTCAACAAGGACCTGCAGCCTGTGCCGGCTGTGGGGGCCGTGATGCGGGACCCCCGGTGGCTCTGGCTGGGGAACCTGCTCAACTTCTCCCACTACCTGCCGCCTTTGCCGCCGCAGGAGCAGTCCACGCGGCGCTTGCTCGACAGGCTGGGCCACCAGCTGGAGGAGATGCTCCTTTCCTGCCGCTTCCAGGGCGAGCGCTGCGGCCCCCACAACTTCACAACTGTGAGTCAGGGCAGGGGAAGGGGGGCCTTGGGGAGGGCAGCTGCCCCACCGGAGCAGGGGGTGAGGAAGGGCAGAGCGTTATAGGTGGGATGGGCCTTAGAGATGCGCCGTGTACCGTGCAATTGCAGAACGGCTGTTTCAACATGGTAAAGGGCCCTCGAATTTTGCCATGTCCCCAGAAGGTGCGAGTATCTCCTTGGCAGCCCGGAATGAGAGGTCGGCGCCAAATGCATTAGGAATTGTTGAGGAATAAAAGTTTTGCTTCTTTGCAGAGCTGTGGCAGTCTTTTCATGCTAACATGTGTGTGTGTGTGTGTGTGTGTGTGTGTGTGTGTGTAACAATAAGTTAAGACTGTGTTCTGCCCGTACATAGTTTGCAAACATATAACTTGGCAATGTGTGGTGCACCATTTACTGTTTTGGGAATTTCAGCAAGTTTCTGGCTCTTTTGAATGTTAATAGCATGCAACCAGAAATGGGCCTTTGTGGTTAGAACAGGAGGATATATTTCACATCTCCCAGCCCTACCTTTCCCCCCAAGAATTCCACATTATTTCAAAGCTCGAAACCTGAAAGCAGAACATATTATGCAAAAATAACCACAAGTATGATTATTTGTTGAATTCCATAATTTAATCTTGTTTGCAAACTGGAGCAGAGTTAGTCCAACTCTAGACTAAGGAGGTGGCTGTCTAACTACTTAATGGGACGAGAGAAAGCGAAGGAAAGGGAGCAGAGTATAGGTAAAGTAACCAGGATGCAACCCAGAGATTTGCCCCTTGTACTTCTGAGTCGGCGCCGAAATCAGGCGAGGCAGCCATGACTCCTCCCAACTGTTTTCTTCCTCTCCTTTTATTGGCTCCTCACACCTGCCAGGTGAGCTGCATACCTAGGGTGTGGATCCTGCTCACTACAGGGGAGGGGATGGACGGAAAGGAAGGGGGCGGGTGTCAGAAGCTGCATTTTCTAATTCAGACAGATTTCGAGGCACAAGAAGAATTTCTGGATTATAACCTGCCACCACTAAGTATGGGATGATATGATGAATAGTTGGAAGGATAGTATTGTAGCAAGTGTGTTGATAGAGGACTATCAGGAATGCTACACCCACAGACCTTAAATGATGAGTTGCAGGTTGCAGCCTATGCGTGCTGAAAACAAGGAGTTGTTAAAGTATGACTGCTCAGCCAGAATTCAGAAATAAGAGTTCTCAGTGTCCCTGGCATCTGTTCTGCTGTTAAGGGGCCAAGGGTGTTCTGAAACAAGAGGCACCCTTTATAATGTTCTTGGACAATTTAGGAATGTGGGTCACACCCTTAAGGGGCACCAGGCAAATCTAAAACGATGGTAACCAAGAAGCAGCATTTGAAAATCAACAGCATCCCATTGATAGGTCCAGTTTAATACCCATGTTAAGAACGGCTGAACTCGGTGGCGTAGCGTGGGGGGTGCAGGGGGGGCCAGCCGCACCGGGCGCAACATCTGGGGGTTAGGGGGCGCAAATCCATGGGTTAGGGGGCGCAAATCCACTGGTTAGGGGGTGCAAATTACTTGCCTTGCCCCGGGTGCTGACAACCCACCCTACGCCACTGGCTGAACTGGTTCTGCCTTGCTGTCCAGGGTTTCAGCACAGAACGTTTCATGGCCTTCATCAAGGAGATTTAGAGATTGGCACTGGCAAGTGTGGCAGGGGACCTGACTCTTGAGGTCTGCTGCAGATGTAATGTTAAATCATGGTTTCACAAACCTGTGTGAGCTTTGGCCTCTCATAATCCTCTTCCCACCCATGTGCTGCTTCTTCATAATCACTCATCTGATTGTGCCAGATGAATGATAGGTGGGTGTGTTAGGATATAGTTCCGTTCCACCTTAAAAGGAACAGGCATGACTGTTGTGTGTCACGTGCTTGTTTACTTCCAGCACAAGTCTGCTGGGAACTTCCGTTTGTATATTGCTTTTGCTATATTGCTGTGTGCATGGACAAGAAGGGAAGCAGACATGTTTTTTCATTTGTTCCTGAACTACAGTGGTGCCTCGCAAGATGAAAAGAATCCGTTCTGTGATTCTCTTCGTCTACCGGTTTTTTCGTCTTGCAAAGCAAGCCCATTGACGGATTAGCGGATTAGCACTATTAGCGCTTTTAGCGGCTTTTAGCGGCTTTTAGCAGCTTATCGGATCAGCTGATAAGCGGCTTAGCGGCTTAGAGAAAGGGGGGGAAGGAAAAAAACCCCGCAGGAACTCGCAAGACATTTTCGTCTTGTGAAGCAAGCCCATAGGAGATTCGTTTTGCAAAGCACCTCCAAAACGGAAAACTCTTTCGTCTAGTGAGTTTTCCGTCTTGCGAGGCATTCGTCTTGCGGGGCATCACTGTATGCTGAAATAATGCTTACACATGTCTCTGTCCGCCACTTCCGTTATGAGAAGTTATTCACTCTGCTGACTAGAGCGTGCCAAGTCTCTAAAGGTATCTAAGGCTTGTGTCACTGTTTGATGCTGTTCCGAGAACTGGAAATCGCCCGGCTGCCAGCCAGTGGCAGCTGGAGCCAGCTGGAGGCCTGTCAAATGCCCCCATTTCCCCGGATGCATCCTAACAGGGTGTTCCCGCCCACCTGTCAAAGTTGACCCTTGGGTGGGGAGGGAGTCTGTTTCTGCAGTATGTTTCCCTGCAGGAAATGTACCCAAAGCAAAGCAGCACCCAGCAGGAAATAACTCCCTGCTCCGCAGCGGATTAGCAGAGGGTTAAATCCTGCTCTCGGCTGGTGTCTGCTTTGCCAGTGTCTTCTTCCCTGCAGGATTCTAAACTTTAGAACTAACTAACCAAGTTTAAGACTAACAATGGTTCCCTGTGATTTAGAATACAGGGAACCATGGCTTGCTGCCACCAGGCTAGCCAACAAGTCAGGACATCTGGTTAATTTGATCCTTGTTTACCACAGTTCAAATGACACAGGGAACTGTGGTTATTTCTAAAGTGAAAGCAGAATATTTCTGTCTTCTTCTTGCGTATGCAAAGGAGGAGAAAAGAGAAGGAGTGCATGTCAGAGCCTTGCCTCAGCTTGTTCCTGAAACAGGAAACTATGGTTTAGCAGTACGTCTGAACTAGGCCTGAATCTTGTGGTAGATGGAAGCCATGAAACATGAGGAGAGATGTGGAATTTCCACCCAAGGGAATCTGTGTGACATGGTCCTATTCCCACCTCCCCTGTATGATTTGCCGGTCTATGAGTGTATTTGCAATCATGACTCATGATAGATTGTTCATCTGAGTGTTTGTATTGTTTGGGTTTTAAAAATAAATGTATGAGTGTATTTATTTTCACTCCGAACGATGGTCTAAATATACCGTACTGTTTTAGCCACCCCCTTTCTCTTCTCAAATCCCTTCTGCATGAAACGAAGTGCCATGATCTCTAATGAAAAGCAAACCTGGAATCTGCCCCAGTCTGTCTTTTACACTCGCTTCCTTGGCCGCACACCCCAGTTCACTCAGTGTGACCTTGTTATGAATGAACATGAATGTAATCTGGCTGCACATCTTGCCGTGGGAGCTTTGTGTTCACTCCCGTTTAGCTGTGACCTGCAAGAGGCATGACACGTTCACCAGGAACTTGGAGGCAGGCTGCCTCTCTCCCGCAGAGCTGTTTCTGGTACTTGTGTGGGAAGATCTTTAAGCTTCTTCGTGATCTGCTAACATACTTCTGTTTCCAACCACGAGGTGGGCTTGTTCGCAGTAACAGATGGCAGGAACCCCAATTCCCATCCCTGATGGTTAAGGCAGAGGCACAGCTAAGTGCTCTGGTCCCCAGGGTGGGGTGCACCCGGGGGGCAGGGCGAGTGGCCCCCCAGGGTGCCGTGCACGGTGAGCAGCGGCCAGGGGGGTGCTGCGCATGGTGAAAGCCGGCCCGGGGGGGCAGCATGGCAATGTCACCCCCCATCAGGGATGGCCCGGGGGTGCCATGTGCGACAAGCGGTGTCCCATGGGGTGTGCCATGAGCGGCATCCCACAGAGGGTGCCGTGCACAGTGAGCGGCAGCCATGGGGGGTGCCGTGAGCAGTGGCCTGGGGGGCACAGCAATGTCACCCCCCCTTCAGGGATGGCCTGGGGGTGCTGTGTGTGATGAGCGGTGTCCCACAGAGGGTGGCGGACAAGGTGAGCGGCAGCTCGGGGGGGTACCGTGAGCAGCGAGTGGCAGCCCAGGGAGGGCACGGCAATGTTGTCCCCCCCCCCCCAGGGATGGCACCCGGGGTGGACCGCATCCACCGCACCCACCTTCCTTCACCACTGGGTTAAGAGTCACTGCATGATTTGAACTTTGTGAAGCTTGTTTATATGTGTGTGTGTCCGACACATTTTTTTCCTCCTGTGCTGACCCTGGCATGTGTATGTGTGTATCCAGAATGCTGCAGGGCTGGGGAGCAAAGAATCATGGAGTTGGAAGGGATCCTGAGGATCTTCTAGCCCAGGGGTCTGCAACCTTTAAGACAAAAAGAGCCACTTGGACCCGTTTCCGAAGGAAAAAAAAACCTGGGAGCCGCAAAACCATTGCGACATTTAAAACAAATATATCTCCGGAGCAGCGATCTGACAGCGGGCGGGAAGGTGACGTCGGGACGGTGCGTGACTAACGCACGCACCGCCCCCATGCGACGTCACAGCCAGTACAGCGCCCGCCACAGTGGGGAGTGTCGGGGCGCACAATGCGCCTCCTCCCCTCGCTAGTATCCGCCCCGGAGCCGCGGCAAAGGTGTAAAAGAGCCACATGCGGCTCCGGAGCCACGGGTTGCAGACCCCTGTTCTAGCCAAACAACCTACAGTGCGGGAATATGCAGCTGTCCCTTACGGGGATCGAACCTCCAACCTGGTCATTATCATCACTGCACTCTAACCAACTGAGCTATCCAGCATCATTAGTCTGATTCTGATTCTAGGTTTGCCAGTAGCTCTTGGAGACCATTTCAGTGTCCGCTAGAAAAGTGCCTTCAGATGTCTGCCATCCAGGAGTCCCAGCTTGGGTGCCCAGGGCCCTGGGTGCCATGCAGCCTGCATGGCCCTGGCACCAAAATTTGTGAGTGCCCAGCCAACTTCCTGGGGGATTTTTTGGGTGCTTGGGCACCTAGGGCACCAGAGAGTTGGCATCTATGCTGCCATCCCATGCTTTCTGAGCTGTGCAGGAATGGTTGGGAAGTGTATTATTTCAGACCCTTCCTTTGCATTAAATAGAGACCCTGGTTCTGTAAATAAATAGACACTTCTAACTCCTACTTCTGCAAGATCCTTGTTTTTATATTGAACGTATTTACACATACACACACACCCCGACACACAATTTTCCTCCAGGCTAAACATGCCCAACTCCCTCTTGAAATGAACTGCATTCTCTTTGCAACTTAGGCAGCCGTCCTGAACGTCATGACTTGGGCATATACTTTGTGCATTGCGTTGCACTGCAACAACTCAACCCTAAGCAAGTTCCAATAGAAGTACGTCTCAGTGTTCAGTGACTGCAGCTTTCAGATTATCTGGGGCTTAATTTATTGACATGCTCGGGATTGCACTGTTCAGCTTGAATATATCCTTGGCTACACCCTGCACTCGCTTCTCTTATTAATAAATTTGAATATGAGTAAATCCAAAGCCCATCCTGTGCCTCTTTCTCCCGGTACCAGAATTTATTTCCCCCTCCCAACGCATTCTGAAAGCCTTGCTGCTGAGCTCCTGCTGGCTTTGTAGATTTTGCCAGACATTGCCACGCGCTTTCAAGTCTATCTTCACAGCGATAAGAGTTCTTAAAGTATATTGGAAGCTGAGACTGTTGAAATGCTCGACTAATTGGGCAGCTTTTCCACCCTTTTAGTCAAGAGGCCTGAAGCATCTAGGCAGGGAAGCTGCACAAATGTACAAATGGCCATGGAAGCATCCTTGAAAACTGAAGGGTCTCTTCTCTTTCCCTTCCAGTGGTATTTCATGACATAGATGCCATGACTCTAATGATGCCCCCTTTTAAGTCTGGGTGATATATTGATATAGCATCCAAAACCAGTTCAATTATTATTTATTTATTTATTTATTTATTTATTTATTTATTTATTTATACATACCCCGCCCATCTGGCTAGGCTTCCCCAGCCACTCTGGGCGGCTTCCCAAAAAACATTAAAATACTGTAATACATCAAACATTAAAAGCTTCCCAAAACAGGGCTGCCTTCAGATGTCTTCTAAAAGTCTGGTAGTTGTTGTTCTCTTTGACATCTGGTGGGAGGGTGTTCCACAGGGAGGGTGCCACTACCAAGAAGGCCCTCTGCCTGGTTCCCTATAACTTGGCTTCTTGCAGTGAGGGAACTGCCAGAAGGCCCTCGGTGCTGGACCTCAGTGTCCAGGTAGAACGATGGGGGTGGAGTCGCTCCTTCAGATATACTGGACTGAGGCCGTTTAGGGCTTTAAAGGTCAGCACCAACACTTTGAATTGTGCTCGGAAACATACTGGGAGCCAATGTAGGTCTTTCAAGACCGGTGTTATGTGGTCTCGGCGGCCACTCCCAGTCACCAGTCTGGCTGCCGCGTTCTGGATTAGTTGTATTTTCCGGGTCACCTTCAAAGGTCACGTAGAGCGCATTGCAGTAGTCCAAGCGGGAGATAACCAGAGTATGCACCACTCTGGCGAGACCATCTCCAGGCAGATAGTCTCAGCCTGCATACCAGATGGAGCTGGTAAACAGCTGCCCTGGACACAGAATTGACTTGCACCTCCATGGACAGCTGCGAGTCCAGAATGACTCCCAGGCTGCGCACCTGGTCCTTCAGGGGCACAGTTACCCCATTCAGGACCAGGGAATCCTCCACACCTGCCTGCCCCTGTCCCCCAAAAACAGTACTTCTGTCTTGTCAGGATTCAACCTCAATCTGTTAGCTGCCATCCATCCTCCAAATGCCTTCAGACACTCACACAGGACTTTCACCGCCTTCACTGGTTCTGATTTGAAGGAGAGGTAGAGCTGGGTATCAGTTTCAGGTAGAGCCCGTACCAGTTTCATTATTTTTGTGGTGGCAATATATCGTGAATAATGATGTGCGTGTTTGTGTGCTATGCAAAAATCACAGTGCATGGTAAACCATGGAGCCAGCCAGTGCCTCTCTATAGTTCCATCTTTATTTCAGACATTGTGATACAGTCACACCTCGGAAGTCGAATGGAATCCCTTCCGGAAGTCCATTTGACTTCTGAAACGTTCAGAAACCAAAGCGCAGCTTCTGATTGGCCTCAGGAAGTTCCTGCAGCCAATCAGAAGCCACGGAAGCCCTGTTGGACATTCGGCTTCCAAAAGAACGTTCAAAAACCGGAACACTCCGTTCCAGTTTTCAATCGTTCGGGAGCTGGAACGTTCGACTCCCAAGGCGTTCGGGAGCCGAGGTACGACTGTATAGCGGTATATCACAATGTTTAGCTGAAGATACATCACAATGTTGAAAACCAGTTATCATCCGGCCCTTGCCCCTTGCTCCCATGCATTTTCCTTGCAAAGTAGGGATTTGTATCATTTAAACTACATGGGCACATGAGAACGAATAGAGCTTTTTGTATATCCGAGAGCTAAATTCAGGGATTCATTTTTCATAACAATGACTTGAATCCTTGCTCATGAGACCCGAGTACTTTGATGAAGACTGAACGACTTTTAATAATTCACCAGCCAGGCACACAAATTCATAATTCATCAGATGATTAACACCCCTTTGAACAGCTTACTTCCAACATCCCCAGGGTTGCAGGTTAGATGCCACAAAGACTTCACACCATGGGCAGGACTCCCACTGATGTGAGTGGACTTAAAGAGATCAGACAACTTGGCAATGTAACACATGCATGTATTCAAAGTCAATGCAGAAGTCTCCTTGAGTTCGGTGCCTTCATTCTGCGATATTTCATTTTTTTATACAGTTCACAATGTTCATATAAGTTTAACTCTGAACAGACCTTTATAAAAGCAAACTTTTTTTACCAATGAATTTTTTTATTAGTTTTCCAAATTTTAAACAAATTTACAACAAATTAATTCAAATTTAACATCAATTTAAAAATTGACTTTCCATCCCCCTTCCAAGATGCTTCTTTTCCCTCCCTCCTTTGCTGCTCACAGTAAAATACCTAATTTCTAATACTTTCCCACCCGTTCCTATTTCCATTGACTGTGCGTGTTCAGTTCCTGTTTAGACATTTACCCGGCCATTTTTCCAATTAGTGAAATAGAATTAATCTCCCTTTATTGATGCATATGAATCATGAATCATAATTTTAAATTGTATTTCCTCCAATACAGCTTTATCATCCTGTCTTTATGCGTTTGCAAAAAAGCAAATGCTTTTATGTTCACTGGCTAGTCCACAAATAGAACCAATAAATAAAACGAGTTACTTGAAAAGAACTTGCACGCATCCAGGTTTAAATGCTTGGCAAAGCATCAGTTCACATACAGAGAAGCTAGTACACACTTCCCCTCCTTGTATTACTAAAAGTAACGCTGTGACATGACTTCTCCTCGCAAGCAAGATTTCCTCCCCGATTTTTTTTAAAAGGGGAAAAGAATTTTATTTCAGATTTGAGGAACACAGTCATCTTCATTTCAGTTATCAGACACAGCATTTAGACTGTGCCTGTAAACTGGATCAGTAGACAGTCTGGTATAAAAATTGGTAATGCAATTAAATGCTCAGAGGCAATTTCCAATTCTATCTAGTCACTGTCACATAAGAGGGATGGAATATTATTTATAATACCTGAAATTCAAGCACACCACTGTACTGAGTAGAGGTATCAATATCCATTAGGCACTTTCCAAGGTAAAAAAACAACAACAAGATTAGGTAAACATTTCTAGTAATGGAACAGAGAGTGGTTTGGCCAGTGGTTATAATAATCAAAATATTTTTTTTATTAAAAAAAACCACAGCAAAATAGAAGAAAACCCAAAATGGTATAAGCCAATATTTGTTGGGGAATCCCAGTGTGTTTAAAGCACAAATTGATTCCTCACGAAAGTAACTTGAACAGCTTTTATAATTTAAATAAATATGTTTCTCGTTGTTGTTTAGTCGTTTAGTCGTGACCAACTCTTCGTGACCCCATGGACCAGAGCACGCCAGGCACTCCTGTCTTCCACTGCGTCCCGCAGTTCGGTCAAACTCATGCTGGTAGCTTCGAGAACACTGTTGTGGGAAAATGATTGCTTGTACATAAGAGCATGAGCAGAGTTCTTATTATTGCAGAGTGATTTTACAGCACGAGATATTGCTAAGAGCATGATGAGCAAGTGAACACCTCATGCTAGACTAATGATTGGCTCACGTAGCATAACACTCTCTTTGTCTGTGGGCAAGGGCAAGGTTGCATTCCTTTGATTTGTTACTTTTGAGTACCAGGCAGAGCAAGCGCAGTGCTGGAGGAGGGAGGATGATCTACTTTTTACTGCACACAATAAACGTTACGGCTGTAGCCAAAGCTTCTTCTTCAAGTCATCTTGGTGTGAGACTGATTTCTTACTGATTTTCTTACTGATGTCGAGCTGGATTCTCGACATTTGGTGCCCCGTGTGACTACCTTTGGACTCCACGTTGTTTCTCATCGTTCAGCGCTCACCACACGTCTTTCATCCGCTATGGATCCCGGTGAGTGCTCCCTTGGTACCCCGTGTATGTGATTCTGGACTACGTTAAGGACTTATCAGCACTCATCTCGCCCGGCAAGGGCTGCAGACGCGTCGTTCATCCACCTAGTGGATCCCTGGTGAGTGCTCCCAACCCCCCCCCCTTTTCTTTTGCCATTATGGGGCAGTTTCTCTCTCCACCACAGAAAAAGTTTTTTGAAGACCTTAAATCTCTTTTGGCCAGCAACAGCCTTCTTGTCTCAGATGCTGATATCGTGTCTCTTATAGAAGCATTGGATATTCACTGTCCCTGGTTTCCTCAGCATGGGAATTATAGTTTAAAAGACTGGGAAAAGATAGGACAATTTTTCCAAAACCATCCTCAGATTGATGTCAACGTTTTGCATGCCTGCTGTAAGGTTTATAAGGCTATCTCAAGCCTAACTCCTACAAATCTCCTCCTGGCCGCTGCTTCAGCTCCTTTGCCCCCCCTCCCAGTCCTCATGCTGCCTTTAGAAGCACCGTCTTATCAGCCTCCTAAACAGGCAGACATTTTTTCTCCTTCGGCTCCTGTCGTCCCTCCCCTGCATTCTTCGCATTCAGCACCCCCCATTTCCACTCCTCTCCAAGAAGAGACTCTTTGTACTGCTGCTCCGTTGCTGCCTTTTGATTCTGATACTCCAAATCTCTTTCCTGTGATTGCTCCTGCACCCCCAGCCCCCGTCATGCTGACCCAAACTGATGTTCTTGATGGGCTGACGGGAGGAGGCAATTTTCTTCCTATTGCCCAACAGTTGGCCCTTGATCCTATGTATTGGGCAGCCACCACAGCCTCAGCCCAAGAGGCTCTGGCCTCTGTCACTGATGACAAGAATGAGCGCGATGGCCGATGTGGAAGCATCAGACAGGGCCTTGCAAAGCCCTATGGACAATTTGTTGATCGCTTGTATAATACCTTCAAGCGGCAAGTTCAGGACCTGGCAGCACAAGACCTGACTGTACGCCAGCTTGCGTTCACTAATGTAAATGAGAACCATAAGCAACATCCTTTGATGTGCCCTTTGATGACAACATCAAATATAGCCATTGCTGATATCCTTACAGCCTGCCAGTCAGTGGGCACTGAGATGCACAAAGCTCATCTGCTAGCCACGGCCTTGTCCTCCGCCGTGTCCCAAAATCCTGCAAAGGATAAAACCTGTTGGCTTGACAGTGGCTAAAGAAAAAATCCAGCGGACTTTACCCATTACGTACCTGGGACTCAAGCTGACAGCATCTGCTGCCATTCCAGTTACGCCTCAACTACAGTTTCCTGGTCATCTTAAACTGGTGGATTTACAACAAATTCTTGGACAGCTGAATTGGATAAAGAGTTATTTGGACCTGCCCACCTCCACTTTGTCTCCACTATTTTCTGCCCTTAAAGGACATAAGGATCCAGCAGACAAGATCACAGTCATTTCTTTTGATGCAGTCAACCCTAGAGGCCTGCATCCCCTGGCAATTTGGCAAATGGATGTCACCCACACGCCTTCTTTGGCTCCATTTTCTAAGGTACATCTCACTGTGGACACTGCCTCTGTGTCACCACGTTTCATTGGGCTTGGATTTTTGACTCAGCAGTACAAGGAGCAATACATCAGACTTATTTACAGCAAATGGGCTCCTGTATCTGCAGAAATGGTTGTGTGACTTCTTCTGGATTATGGTTTTTACATGCCAATAATCGAGCCACGAAATACCACGCAGGTTGCTCGGAAACAGCCATTGGACTAATTTACCATTCTCATCCTTACTGGCATCACTTGGATTTTACCCCCCATATTTTTTTTTCCTCCTCCCTCAGGAGTCCTGCCTTATGATGTGTTCCCCTGAGCATGTACAGAGGGCTGTCTTGGAACTATTGTGGACTCTTGGCAAGGGAGGGGTGAGGGGATTTTAGTGTGTTCCAGTTGTTTCATTTTTGTGCTTTGGCATGGTTCCCGGACAGAAAGCAGATTGCAATATGGTTCTTTAACAGGGCCTGAGAAGACAATGGGCTCTGTTCTCGACCTTGTTGCAATCTTTTTAGTTACAGCAAGTGGAATATGCTTGAAGCGAAAAAAATATGCTTGGCTAGTGCCCTTTTAGCTGCTGAGAAAAATGATTTTAAAAAGCTTCTCAAAGCTTTTTCAGCCTTTTTTGGTGGTGGTATTCTAGCATTCCAGTAAATGCTTCATTTAAGATTAGCAATAATATGAAGGACAATCGTATAAGTTTATCGCCTGTGTTTTGTTGCTTGCAGAAATAGTGCCTTATTGTTTTCGTTTCAATCATAATAGAAGTACATTTTTAGGTTATTATCCATATTGTAATTGGACCTATGAGTATGTTAATGGATCTTCTTATTTTTTTTATTACCACTATGAGTGATAGGCCAAAAGTCTCAGTTAATAATGTCACAATTTACATGACTTATGAACAACAGGCTGCGTGTAGAGATTTTTATGTTTGGTTCGACTGGATGAGAAAGAGCAGTAAATCTACATGTTTGCTTCAATCTGATTTATGGTTATTCTGTGGCAAATTGGACCGAAGCTTTTTTTTTAATTCTATCATCTTTGTTTTAAAAATAATTAAAAATAATTAACAAAAAAAAAAAAGTCAGAAATGAGAGAAGTTGCTTTATAAACTTTTTATGCTTTAAATGTAATCTTTGCCTCTAAAGGTGGAATTTGTGCCTTAATTCATTTTCATTGTTGTATGTATATAACTTATCAATCAACCAATATCTCCACTACTATTGATTATATGGAACAAATGATAACCCATAATCCTTTGAATCCACCTGAAGGTTTTGATCCATGGGATTGGTTATTTTCTTGGTTGCCTAATGGATTATGGTTAAGAAAAATATTATTGATTGTAATTGCATGTATTGTTGGTTTTATTATTCAATGCTTGCTTTCTTTGATTTCCCAATATATTGCATGGTGGTTTCGACCAAGGCCCACCATAGGGGTTACAAGGGGAATTTATGTTGCAAAATATAAACGCTTAGGTAATGAGATATATGATTCTGATTAAGATTCCCTCTTATAATATAAACAAGAAAAGAGGGCATGTGGGAAAATGATTGCTTGTACATAAGAGCATGAGCAGAGTTCTTATTATTGCAGAGTGATTTTACAGCACGAGATATTGCTAAGAGCATGATGAGCAAGTGAACACCTCATGCTAGACTAATGATTGGCTCACGTAGCATAACACTCTCTTTGTCTGTGGGCAAGGGCAAGGTTGCATTCCTTTGATTTGTTACTTTTGAGTACCAGGCAGAGCAAGCGCAGTGCTGGAGGAGGGAGGATGATCTACTTTTTACTGCACACAATAAACGTTACGGCTGTAGCCAAAGCTTCTTCTTCAAGTCATCTTGGTGTGAGACTGATTTCTTACTGATTTTCTTACTGATGTCGAGCTGGATTCTCGACACACTGTCCAACCATCTCATCCTCTGTCGTCCCCTTCTCCTTGTGCCCTCCATCTTTCCCAACATCAGGGTCTTTTCCAGGAGTCTTCTCTTCTCATGAGGTGGCCAAAGTATTGGAGTCTCAGCTTCAGGATCTGTCCTTCCAGTGAGCACTCAGGGCTGATTTCCTTCAGAATGGATAGGTTTGATCTTCTTGCAGTCCATGGGACTCTCAAGAGTCTCCTCCAGCACCAGAATTCAAAAGCATCAATTCTTCAGCAATCAGCCTTCTTTATGGTATATGTTTCTCAGACAGACATAATGATGAATGCATATACAATCAATTAAAAAATAATCAAAATCTACCCCAAATTCTATTGTTGCATGATCACAACTAATGCCCATATTACTTCCTCTTTAATATAACTAATAGAACAGATATATTCAAGACAGGAGTGCCTGGCCTGCTCTGGTCCATGGGGTCACGAAGAGTCGGACATGACTAAACGACTAAACAACAACATATTCAAACATCTATGCAACATTAAGGAAAAGGCTGCTTCTGTCCTTTGTTTTACAAAAAGCTTTTTCTTCCCCATCCCTTCAAATTGCATTTTGTCTCCCAAAATTGACTGTGTTCATTGTAACATGAGCCTACTGTATAAAACAACAGCCACTTTATGT
Source organism: Podarcis bocagei (assembly GCF_964188305.1). Taxonomy (NCBI): domain Eukaryota; kingdom Metazoa; phylum Chordata; class Lepidosauria; order Squamata; family Lacertidae; genus Podarcis; species Podarcis bocagei. The sequence goes on along the minus strand of NC_138126.1, from coordinate 117,441,939 downwards.
TCAGCTTAGTATTGATTTTCAAATCAAGGCTAGGCACTGGGATTTGTGTGAAATATACCCAACATGGGGCAAAGACAGGGGCAGGATGGAGCCTAGAAAGGACTTGGAACCCCATAGCATCAACCGTGGGAAGGGAGAAGAGTACACTGGGGAATCCACAAAATACTTTTATTGTGAGCCTCCTTAAATCAAGAAGAAAAAACCTCTGTGTCTTCTCAGGTGTAATGGACAAAAGAAGGATGCTGGATCATATATTAGCACAAGGAGAAGGGATAATTCAGGCCCACAAAGTCTTTGATAAGGTATAAAGGCTCGGCTCTGCAAGCTACAAATGGTTAGCTCTGTCATTATGAAAAGCGACATGACTTCAAATGAGCAAACACATCCACCGTGGGGGAATAGGAGCATGCAGCTACTGATATTGCGCTAATCGGAAAGCAATTCCAGCTACTGGAGCATGCAAGGCGCTCGGAAACTACAATGGGAGACAGAAGCCTGCCTCACACTTCTAAGGGATTCTGGAATTGGGGCAAGAAAACAAACCTAGAAGCTGTGATATGAGTATCCCTGGTGTGATCACTTACTATCACTGGGTGAACTCGTTCCCAGCCTGCGCCCCGTTTTTATCACCTAAGACTTTGGCTTAAACATATCCATTACATAAGCGCTGGATGGGGTGGACTTAACTCAGCTGGTATCTACAAAACACTTTAGTATTCCTTGGGTACCAGCTGCCAAATCTAACTTCTCAGCCCATTTGTTACATGAATTGCCTGGCAGGGACCATTATCTGAGCATCTTCAAATGATTAATTACCCAGTAGAGTCTAAATACTAGCATAGCTGAAGTTATCCTTCTTCAGCAAGGTTTGGGGCGGGTGGGCAACTGATGAATATTTGCCCCTGGAACTTGAGTTCTCTAGACTTCACTGTGTTGCCTTTTGTTCACATTCTCTCCAGGGCCATTGGTGAATGCATAACCCAAAACCTGAGTCGCAAAGGAAATTGCAGTAGAATGACAACGCTCCAGTTCTGCTTCTGTCACACACTGCAGCCCCACCACTCAAATCCAGTACATTCCACATTCCTTCCAGGCAATTCATTTGTACACTCCCAGTATCCCTATGGCAGTGTTTTTCAACCACTGTTCTGTGGCACACTAGTGTGCCGCAAGATGTTGCCTGGTGTGCCGTGGGAAAAATTGAAAAATTCAAAAGATAAAAAAAATATATCAAATTTTCGCCCACTAGGCGGGCGCCGGACTGTGTCCTGGGTATGGGGGGGTTGACCCCACCCTCGGCCAGCAGGGGCGCCGATTGGCGCTCCTCAGGGGGACACCCTCCACTATTCTGATGTCCGGGCTGTGATTGGTCCAGACTCCAGCCTGGACCTATCACAGTAGGACATCATCTTCCGACTTCCTTCTCGCCCGAGCACAGTGTGCGCAGCAGCGGAGAGAAGAAGACGTTGCGACTCGAGTCACCAGGAGGACCGGAGAAGTTGTCATTTTATTTCTCTTCAGTCTCCACTGAATGCCTTGACTGGGTTAGGGACCCTTATAGCTCAGCATCAGTTGGTGGAAAGGACACGACTTTACAGGAGCAGGAGGAACTAACTGAACTGAGACAAAATCGTGGTTTCAAGCTAAGATTTGCTGATCTACCTTTGGAAAGTTTTTGGTTGGCTACTGCCAAGGAGTTCCCCCTTCTGGCAAACAAAGCTATTTTGTTTTTGTTTTTTTTATAAATTTTTTATTGGTTTTACAAAGTTTTTATAGACACAAACAAACAAATATGCACACAAACAAACATGTATAGTTTCATAACCTTTTTTTCATAAACCTTACTTCGTCGACTTCCCCAAGCCTCCCCTTTCTACATCCCAATTTCCAAAATTATTTCAGCAAATCCTAACACTTGATTTTATCGAATTTTTCCCTTATTCTTTTCTTTTACTTAATCTTTTTCAGCTGTAAACCCCCTTTTTTCCCCTTGATCTCGACATTTTAGCACTCATTAATTTTACAATATTTCTTAAGGTCAAACAAAGCTATTTTGACATTGCTCCCATTTTCCACTACATATCTGTGCGAGATGAGCTTTTCAAGCATGATTGCTATAAAAACTAAATACAGAGAGAAACTGAGAGCTGTTGACGAAGAGCTACGTGTGTGTCTTTCTTCGATTCCAGCCAGAATATCAGCTTTGTGTTCAGCCAAACAGGCCCAGGTTGCATGCTGAATAAAGTATTTTATAATTTTTCATATTTCTGTTTCATAATAAAGTAATTATTATTTACTATTTCATAAAAAAGTAATTATAAAATACTTTCTTTGTGTTTATTTGATTCCTATTCAAGAGAATTACTTTATATATAGTCAATATAGGCACAGAGTTAAATTTTTTAACATTTTCTAATGGTGGTGTGCCTCGTGATTTTTTTAATGAAACAAGTGTGCCTTTGCCCAAAAAAGGTTGAAAAACGCTGCCCTATGGCATCAAGGTCATTGAGAATGGGTTGTTATTAGGAAAGCTGCAAAACTCCAGACGGCCCGGAGCTGTCCCTAGTTCTGAAACCAAGTGCTGAAAGCACATCCTGGGAATCTTGCTTATTATGCCTACCTGCAGAGTGTGATGGAGCGATATGCCAGGCTTTCTCTTGACCATCAAGAGCTGGCAGGGACGCATGGACTCCAAAGGAATATTCTATCTCCTTGTTTAATTTTTGTTCTTCCGTTTTGCTCCACAGGTGTACACACGCTATGGAAAGTGCTACACATTCAACTCAGGTCAGCCTGACAAACCGCCACGCATCACCAATAAGGGCGGAACGGGGAACGGCTTGGAGATCATGTTGGACATTCAGCAAGATGAGTATCTCCCTGTCTGGGGAGAGACAGGTAAGAGTTACTCCTGGCTTCCCTGACTCTACATTGACTCCTCCCTTGTCCATATTTTCCTTTGTGCCACATGACAATTTCTCCTCTTCTGCTGATGCCTCATCTTCTCAGACCTCTGGCTCCCGCACCTATCCCTCTTGATGCCTCCTCCCAGAAATACCCCACTCCTTGCTCCAGCTTCCCATTGATCACTCCACATTCTGACTCCTTGCCCCGTTCCTCAACCCAGTGGATCTCTCTCTCTGCTTCGTTGCTTTTCTAGACCTGCGCCGACTCCTTAAACCCACACCACACTTTCCCTCCTCCCTTCCTTTGAGTCACTCCCCCCCCCCATTTGTGTCCTATGTGTCTCACCATGGCAACCAGCTGATCATAGCCAGGGAAGGCGATGCCTCTTATCTACAAATAGCACATTGTTCTTTGTAGGGGGAATATGTTGTCAAGGCTACGGTGAGGCGGGGTGCGAAGTGAAGCCTGAATCCCAGGTCAAAGGTCACCATGGATCCCACAGGAGGAGCTTTCTAGGTCCCTGGCTGGGCTTTCAATAAAGCAGAGGGTTCGAGCCCAAGCCTGTCTGGGAATCTTTCCCTTTGACCTGGAAGACCTATTCCCTAGCTCATAAAGGGGTCGGTTCTAGGTGCAGCTAAGAAATGTTCTGGGAAGATTTACTTTTATCTGTATTACTTTATGCATTCCTGGACTCAGCCTTGCTTTTTTTTTAAAAAAATGAAGTGGGGAGGACTGATTTCTGGTTTAAGTCTCCAGATTATTCTGGCTCCGGTCACATAAAGCTAAAAATGTACCGTATTTTTCGCTCTATAAAGGAAGCACCGGACCATAGGAGGGGGAGAACAGGGAAAAAAAATCTCCCCTTCTCTGCTCAGCGCCCCTTCAGCGAAGCGGCAGGAGAAACGGAGCCCCTTCCATTTCTCCTCCCGCTTCGCTGAAGGAGCGCTGCGCAGAGAGGGAAAACTGTGCAGCGCCTCTCCAGTGAAGCGAAGCCTGGAGAGCAAGACTGATAGGTGTGCACCGACCCCTCTCACTCTCCAGGCTTCAGGCAGCTATCCGCAAGCCTCCGGAGCGCGGGGGGAGCTCTCCCTCTGCGCTTCAGAGGCTTCGCGTTGCTATCGCTGAAGCCAAGGAGCCTGCATTCGCTCCATAGGACGCACACAAATTTCCCCATAATTTTTGAAGGGGGAAAAGTGCGTCTTATAGAGCGAAAAATACAGTAGTTTGTATTGATTGATGCAGGGGGTGGGCTGTGAATCAGACAGGGGGGTATTTTCCCTCTTTGGTGCCCATGTATCTCCCTATCGATGCAAGGTAAGGAGAAGGGCCTTCGCTTTCTGGCTCTGAGCTTGAGCCCTGCTGTGATCACCTGAACCCCCTTTTCCACTCTCCATCTCTCTGTTCTGCAGATGAGACCTCATTTGAAGCTGGGATTAAGGTGCAGATCCACAGCCAGGATGAGCCACCCTGCATTGACCAGCTGGGGTTTGGGGTGGCACCTGGATTTCAGACGTTTGTCTCCTGCCAGGAACAACGGGTAAGATGTGAACATTCCCTTCCCTTTCAGCCAGCCTCAGATATCTGTACTAGCACATCCTCAAGGTCTAGGCAGCAGGAGAGTAGAATCCCCTCTTCTTTTTCTTGCTGATGACAAAGACAACAGCGGTATTGAATGGATAGTTTAGAGCCAGAAAAACTCCGGAAAGTGAAATCTAGTACAATCATACCTTGGAAGTCGAACAGAATCCATTCTGGAAGTCTGTTCGACTTCCAAAATGTTCTGATACCAAAGCGTGGCTTCTGATTGGCTGCAGGAGGCTTCTGCAGCCAATCGGAAGCCATGGAAGCCCCGCCGGACGTACGGCTTCCAAAAATAGCTCGCAAACCGGAACAGTCACTTCTGGGTTTGCGGCGTTTGGGAGCCAAAACATTTGAGAACTAAGCTGTTTGAAAACCAAGGTACAACTATACTCAATCCATTTATGAATTGTTCCTCATGAGTCAGCTGAAAGCAATTTACAATATAATAAAAACATATAGAGAGGTAGTTACAATTGCAAATATAAAAATACGCTCACGCACAAACAGAGAGCTTAGAATAACAATAGCATGTGCACAAAGTTAATTCACATCTAATACAGGTACCAAGTAGGAGAAATAGAATCATAGTGTTGAATAGAATTCAAAGTGTTGGTTCTGACCTTTAAAGCCTTAAACGGCCTCAGCCCAGTATACCTGAAGGAGCATCTCCACCCCCATTGCTCAGCCCAGACACTGAGGTTCAGCTCTGAGGGTCTTCTGCTGGTTCCCTCCCTGCGAGAAGTGAGGTTACAGGGAACCAGGCAGAGGGCCTTCTTGGTAGTGGCGCCCGCCCTGTGGAACGCCCTCCCATCAGATGTCAAGGAAATAAACAACTATCTGACTTTTAGAAGACATCTGAAGGCAGCCCTGTTTAGGGATGTTTTGAATGTTTGATGTTTTGTCGTGATTTTACTAGTCTGCTGAGAACCTCCCGGAGTGGCTGGGGAAAATAATATAATAAAACATTATTATTATTATTATTATTATTATTATTATTAGAATTGTAGAGCTGGAAGGAACCCTAAGGGTCATCTAGTCCAACCCCCTGCAGTGCAGGAATATGCAGCTTGCCCCATATGGGGATTGAACCTGCAATCCTGGCGTTATCAGCACCACGCTCTAACCGACTGAGCTATCAAGCTTGGTCACGCCAAGTACTGGAAGTCCAAAAGGACTTTGGTGTGAAGGGAGTGCCAGCAAATGGTTGGTGCCAGTAAGCTGGTAGCAAGGACTTCTGACTTCTACCCTTCTCTGCATGGGAACATCCTCAGTATAAGCCTACATATTCATTGCTATGTTTTATTATTGCCCCTGTGTTGTAAGGAAGCTGCTTTCAGAAGCACTTTTGTTGAGAAATGGGTATATAATTATTCTTTAAAATGCGTAACATAAATAAATAAACCATCCTTTTAACATCAAAGTTTGGGGAGGGAGAAAGGCTCTAAAAGGATAGATTCTAAGCACTCTTCCACGGTCAAGTAGTGAATCACAATCATCAGCATGAATAGAGCAGATTTGGTGAGTTATTAATTTCAGCTGGAATATTTAATAACAAAAACTCAGCGGGAGATAATAGAAACTAGGAGGAAATATGTGCTTGAAGACATGGTGGATGTCTTGGGGGGGAAATTGTGTGTGTGTGTTTAAAGCAAAACAAAGAATGCAGACAGACTTTTTTGAGAATGCAAACAGACTTTTTATTTACTTTTAAAAACGTTTTCCTGTACCACTTTTCCAGCCCTCTCCAAAGTGCTTGCAGCAATAAGTATTACAATATTACATGACCAAATCCCTTCCAGTCTCCAAAAACCCAGTGCACAGGGGAATATGTCACATTAGGGAAGAGGCTAGAATAGAACCTTTCTCCCTGACACTTGCTTACTTGCAAGTACCGGTAAGTACAATACAGCCGATTGGTATAGCCACTAGAGCAGGGGTCAGCAAGGTTTACCTTGCCTGGGGTGGTTCACTCCAGCGGATCCCTCTGTGGGCCAGAGCGCGCACACCTGCAATTTCTGGCGTCTGCGCAGACGCAATTTCCAGCACCGTGGAAGTGAGTCCCCATGCCGTGCTGCGCCAGTTTAGCGCAGCACGCGGGGACTCGACGAGCAGGCAGCTTGGTTTGGGGGCAACTTGTGGGCCACTTAAATGACCCCTGTGAGCCGCTTATGGAGGGTTCAGATTGGATTCACCTGCAAAGTCTACCAGGTGACTTTGAGCAGATTGCTACCTCTCAGCCCAACTTCACAAGATAGTTGCACAAGATAAATAAATGGGGAGAGAGCCATTTATGCTAACCTGAGTTATTTGGGTGAAGAGCAGGATAAAGATGCCACCTGAATAAATAACATGAAAATGAAATATCTGTCCACTGCTTTTCAACCTGTCTGAACTAGCATTTCCACTTTCAAAGAGTTTGTGATCATGGGAGAGGATTCAAACATGAGATCTGTATCCTGTGTTACAGTCATAGGAGTGTTGTAACATGTGCCTTTTTGTTCTAGCTTGAATCAGCTCTGGCACAGTGTGATATCTTCTTGTGAGAGCAAGAGTTTTGATAGGCTGTATTTTTTGGCATCTAGCCTTCTGCCTGTTCACATGGCCCTTGCATTCAGCCCACACTGGTTTCCTGCCTGTCGACATTTCAGGCGCAATTGTGGAGCCAAGGCAGCAGATGCAGTCCTCTAAGACAGTCTTACTAGGCAGATATTGTTGGAATACAAGTTCCATCGGTCCCAGCCACTAGGGCAGGCATGGCCAAATTTGGTCCTCCAGATGTTTTGGGACTACAACTCCCATCACCCCTAGATAACAGGACCAAGGATGGTGGGAATTGTAGTCCCAAAACATCTGGAGGGCCAAGTTTGGCCATGCCTGCACTAGGACAAATAGACATGGGTGATGGGAACTGTAGCCCATGTTGACCACTCTTCCTCTGTTTGTGAAAGTGGGAGAGGAAGGATGAGGTCTGATGAGGCCCTGCTGAAGCACTGTGGCCCAAACACAGCCCTTCTCCTTCTCTAGGAAAGGGTATGAGATAGTGCCATTCTCAGCCCCTCTTCGCCCATTCTCTGTGCAGCTCATCTACCTTCCTCCACCTTGGGGTGACTGCAAGTCGGTGACCATGGAATCCGAATTCTACGATACCTACAGCATTGCAGCCTGCCGCATCGACTGTGAGACCCGCTACTTGGTGGAGAACTGCAACTGCCGCATGGTGCACATGCCTGGTAAGATGGAGCGATGAAGCCAGTGGCAGAGCAAAGGGTGGAGGCCACAACAATTGCACAGAAAGATTTAAAAGAAGCCTTCTGGATAATACTTTGAAAGATCAGGATTCCCCTGCTTACCTACGAGAGCATAGTTCCTCATGAATAGGCACACTGGTCTGGTGGTGCTCTGGCATGCCATGTGTACTTGTGAGTTAGCACAGTGGCGTAGCAGGGAGGGCACAGGGGTGGTGGCCCGGGGCACAAAATTCTTAAGGGTGCAACCCATGCTACACCACTGGGCTGCAGCAGTCCTGAAGGTGCCGCAAAACTGGGAGGGAGGTGGCTCCCTTTCCTGGCCCTGTAATGCACGGAGCAAGCGTTTCCGAGCACAATTCAAAGTGTTGGTGCTGACTTTGAAAGCCCAAAGGGCCTCAGCCCAGTATACCTGAAGGAGCATCTCCACCCCCATCGTTCAGTGAGGTCCAGTGCCAAGGGCCTTCTGGCAGTTCCCTCCCTGTGAGAAGTGAGGGCATTGCTTCCCGAATTGTTGAATATTTTCAACCCTTTGCAAAATCAAAGTTTTCGGGGCTGCTGAAAACGTTTATGAAAAGCCCCCCCCCTTTTTTTTTGGTTCAAGCTTAATTATAATCATTATAGCTGTTCCCTAATTGCAGCCACTCCCATTCTGTTTACTGAGTGCATCCTTTAACACAACCCAGCGCTCCCTCAACCAGCCCACCTTGGTCTGTATTCAATCTTTCCTGTTAAGCAGAAATCCTTGTCAAGGGATGCAATTAGCATAATAAATATGAATTAATTATTCCAGTCAGTTGCATCTCCTGGGGAGAAGAGGGCAGGCAGAATAATAGTGCAGATGTATGAGGAGAAAGAGAGGGAAGAGGGTTGTTTTTTTTTCCAAAGGCAGGCTGATCCTGTCAAATGGTATTCAGACTTCTGGAGAAGGAGATGGAATCAGGATTTGAGAGACAGCAGCAGAGACTTATATCCAGCTTAGCTTATGTAATCACTGCTTTGGTTTTTGTTTTGTTTTTTAGTTTGGTTTTTTCTTTCTTTTTTTCCTTTATCGTGTCTCTGTCTTACAAGGTCTCTGAGAACCCTGAATGCAACTAGAGATACAAAGGAAATGTACAGTCATACCTCGGGTTACAGCCGCTTCAGGTTGCGTTTTTTTGGGTTGCGGACCACCGAAACCCGGAAGTACCAGAACAGGTTACTTCTGGGTTGTGGCTGTCACGCATGTGCAGAAGTGCTAAATCTCAACCCGCGTGATTGCAGACGTGCAGACGCAGGTTGCGAACATTGCAGGTTGCGAACATGCATCCCGCATGGATCACGTTCGCAACCCGAGTGTCCACTGTCTCTTTTAGGACTATGTTTTCACTAACTGTACTGTGTTTTGCTTGCTACACGGCCCGATTCACACACAGCATGAAGCCAAACCTAGCCAGACAGAACAAGCACGAGGATCCCCAGAGCGAAAATCATGGCTGCTTTGCTCCTCGGTTCTACTGCCGCCACTGCACAATCCAAGACCAAGCCATGGTTTGGCTTAATATTACGTGCAAACCCAGACTCATGGTTTGTATCACTCCCAAGTCCCAACAAACCATGAGCTGTAACCAAGGTATATTCTTGATTTCCCGCTTGTGGTTTGTTCACATATAGTGCTAAGCCAAACCATGACAAACTCTGGGTAGTGTGGCAGCAACAGGACTATGGGAGGAGTGAAGTGGACTTAATTTTTGCTAAGGTGCCCACACTCTTGGCTTGGCTTAGTGTTGATGTGAGAACAAGGCCACTCTGTGGGCAGGACTTAACAAAACCCAACCCGTTAACTCTCTGGGCAAGGCTTCAGCAGTTTTTACAGATATGATTCCTAGGGAATTCAGCTTTTGAATCTTTCCCCCCAATGGAGAAAATCCCCTCTCCCCACACATAGAAAGCTAGCATGTCAAGGGAAAAGCCTCAGCCCCACCCTTCCTTCTGACTTGCTGTATTTCTATCAGCAGTGAATGATCTCCACACAGGAATTAGGAATGATACAAGCTTCTAATCTAACCACAAAAGATTACAGTCATACCTCATGTTACATCCGCTTCATGTTACGTTCTTTCAGGTTACATCCCGCGACGACCCAGAAGTACCGAAAAGGGTTACTTCCGGGTTTCGGCACTTGCGCATGCGCAGAAGCGCAAAATGACGTCACGCACATGCGCAGAAGCAGCGAATCGCAACCCGCACGTGTGCAGACACGCCGCTGCAGGTTGCATTCTTTTCATGTTGCAACGGATCCGGTTCACAACCAGAGGTCCCACTGTAGTGAGGAATACAAGATGTTCCAGCTGACTCAGAGCTCAGCTTCTTAAGAGGGGGCAGGGAGCTGAAATGTCCTTCCCTCGCTGTGTAGGAGACACTTCTGCATCGAAAAGCCACTAGAGAAAACCACGGAGCTTATCTACCTTGCATGCAAAGGCATAGCAAGGTTAATCATCTGGGCAGCTCAACCAGGGAAATGCCAGCTCTAAAAAGATGCCGTCGGCTTCCTTAGCAGTGAAAGTGGACAGAACAAAGGAGAGAGGTGGGGGACGCAGCATCTCTTGGAGTTTAAGGATCGCCTGGTGCAGAGAAGCCACAACCCCTTTATCACAAAACTGCAGCAATTTAAACATGCAGGTTGCCCCCTCCTCTTTCAGTTCACCTTTATGGGTAGAATGAGGAATCCCATTTGCACTCATGCAAAGCAGGGAGATGTGTGGGCTTTGCAGAACATTGCAAATTCCCCTCCCTGGTTAAATTTCACTGCTTGTGAATGCAGGAGGTCAGAATAGAGTCTCACCGTGATATGTAACTTTGTGGTGTGATTTGCTTGCTTTTCTGTTTCCCTGCAGGTGATGCTCCCTACTGCACCCCTGAGCAATACAAGGAGTGTGCAGACCCCGCTCTTGGTAAGCAGATGGGCAGCATATCAATAATAAAAATATGATGATGGTGTCTATGTGGACATAGACATGGGGTAACAGTGCCCCGAAGGACCAGGTGCGCAGCCTGGGAGTCATTTTGGACTCACAGCTGTCCATGGAGGCGCAGGTCAATTCTGTGTCCAGGGCAGCTGTCTACCAGCTCCATCTGGTATACAGGCTGAGACCCTATCTGCCCACGGACTGTCTCTCCAGAGTGGTGCATGCTCTGGTTATCTCCTGCTTGGACTACTGCAATGCGCTCTACTTGGGGCTACCTTTGAAAGTGACTTGGAAACTACAACTAATCCAGAATGCGGCAGCTAGACTGGTGGCTGGGAGTGGCCGCCGGGACCACATAACACCACTCCTGAAAGACCTACATTGGCTCCCAGTACGTTTCCAAGCACAATTCAAAGTGTTGGTGCTGACCTTTAAAGCCCTAAATGACCTCGGCCCAGTATACCTGAAGGAGCGTCTGCACCCCCATCGTTCAGCCCGGAAACTATGGTCCAGCGCTGAGGGCCTTCTGGTGGTTCCCTCCCAGTGAGAAGTGAAGTTACAGGGAAGAGGGCCTTCTCGGTTGTGGCACCTGCCCTGTGGAACGCCCTCCCATCAGATGTCAAGGAAATAAACAACTATCTGACTTTTAGAAGACATCTGAAGGCAGCCCTGTTTTGGGAAGTTTTTAATGTTTGATGTTTTATCATGTTTTTAATATTCTGTTGGGAGCCACCCAGAGTGGTTGGGGAAACCCTGGCAGATGGGCGAGGAATGAATGAATGAATGAATGAATGAATGAATGAATGAATGATACCTGTCCCTGGTTGGAAGACCCTTCGAGTCACATGGATGGACCCTTTCAGATTCTAAAGGAAGAGCTTAACGCAAGTGCAGTAATCCATATCTCTTTCCCCAAAACACTCTTGTTTCGAACTGACATCTGCTTCTCCTTCCCTGCTGCCACAGACTTCTTGGTGGAGAAGGACAACGACTACTGTGTGTGTGAGATGCCTTGCAACGTCACCCGCTATGGCAAGGAGCTCTCCATGGTCAAGATTCCCAGTAAGGCATCAGCCAAGTACCTGGCCAAGAAATACAACAAGAGCGAGCAGTACATTGGGTGAGTGTTGCTGCCTGCCTCAGCCACAGACACCACTGCCTGTCCAATCTGCTTGCCATCATTATTTCTGCACCCTGCGCTCGAGCAAGGGAGGTCAAGCCCGAACAGCAAGCTTGGGGCATTGCTGAGTACTTAGGAGATTTGGGGCACAGGCCCATGATGCAAAATTCCTGGTGCAAACTTAGGTCTAGGGGTGCAAATTTGAGTCTCTTCTCCAAAGTTACAAAGGTGGGAATCCCCAAAGCGCTGTGTTTTGCAGCAGGCCCAACAGCCCTGAAAGCAAAGTTTTGCTTGCCATGAAGGAATTTTTTAAAAGGCCATTTTAGTCAAGCCACACCTAGCTCCCCAACATGTGTGGCATCAGATGAGGGGCAGGTAAAGATACAGCTCCCTGCCAAAATAAAGGTTTCCAGACAATAACCCTCCAAAGCATGGGTAAGCAAACTAAGGCCCGGGGGTTAGATCCAGCCCAATCGCCTTCTAAATCCGGCCTGCGGACTGTCCGGGAATCAGCGTGTTTTTACATGAGTGGAATGTGTCCTTTTATTTAAAATGCATCTCTGGGTTATTTGTGGGGCATAGGAATTCGTTCATTCCCCCCCCCCTTCAAAATATAGTCTGGGCCCCCATAAGGTCTGAAGGGCAGTGGACCAGCCCCCAGCTGAAAAAGTTTGCTGACCCTTGCGCCAAAGCCCCTCTGCCTTAGTCCTTACAGTCTAATTTCAATCTGTGTGGTGTCAAAATGGCCCAGGGGAGTGTTAGGGGGGAATATAAGGATGTGGTCCACCAGCTGGAAAGGTAATCCTATCCTACAAAATATTAGGAGGGTCTCTGTTTCTTGAAGGCTGAGCACCTTAGGTTGATACCTGCTACATCTCTAAATCTTGGGTCCAGGCAGGTAAGTGCCCATGGTGGTGCTAGGCATTATTTATAAGGCTGGTTGAGGGTAGATACTTTGGTCACTGCCAGGCAGATGCTTGTTTTAGAAGCTTGTAATCACTTCGCTTCCTCCCGTACAGGGAGAACATCCTGGTACTGGACATTTTCTTTGAAGCTCTGAACTATGAGACCATTGAACAGAAAAAAGCATACGAAGTGGCTGGACTTCTGGGTGAGATTATCTTCTTCTTTTGAGGGTGGGGACAGCAACTGATGCACACCTCCTAATTTCTCTTACTCCTTTGGGGTGACTTTGGTGCCTGTCTATAGTCCTCAAAATGCAGATGTAATCGGAGCTTGCCATTCTACAGCTGTGCGGAAAACAACAACCCAAGTGCAGAATGCCAGAATGGGGGAATCCCAACGTTCCTTTCCCACCTCCAAGTAAACTTACAATCCTTAAGCCTGCTCCACTAATGGAGGCTGCTCCATTAGGGCAACTGGGCACTGCCCCACCAACCTCAGTCTGCCCCCAACCGCCGACGCCACCCCATGTACCAGTCTTCTTTCTTACTTACAAACAGCCCAGAGAGTGGCATTGCCTGGGAGCTTCCTCCTCCTAAGTCTTGGTGTCACCCCCTTATGGAACTCAACAGGGAGCAGGAGGGGACCAAACTAGAATTATTTCGTTCAGTCTGTCATGGGCTCAGACTCTGCCTACTGTCTGGACTTCCCACTTTCCTCCCTACCAGGCTAGTGGGCACCAGCCACCAACATTTAAGGCTGCAAAGATGTTGTTGTTTAGTTGTTTAGTCGTTTAGTCGTGTCCGACTCTTCGTGACCCCATGGACCAGAGCACGCCAGGCACTCCTGTCTTCCACTGCCTCCTGCAGTTTGGTCAAACTCATGCTGGTAACTTCGAGAACACTGTCCAACCATCTCATCCTCTGTCGTCCCCTTCTCCTTGTGCTCTCCATCTTTCCCAACATCAGGGTCTTTTCCAGGGAGTCTTCTCTTCTCATGAGGTGGCCAAAGTACTGGAGCCTCAGCTTCAGGATCTGTCCTTCCAGTGAGCACTCAGGGCTGATTTCCTTCAGAATGGATAGGTTTGATCTTCTTGCAGTCCATGGGACTCTCAAGAGTCTCCTCCAGCACCATAATTCAAAAGCATCAATTCTTCGGCGATCAGCCTTCTTTATGGTCCAGCTCTCAGTGATTCCCTTCATGGATCACTGCCCCTTCATGGATCACTGCCTTGCCATGGCGAAGGGGCTTGAATAACTCAGAAAAGCTATGAACTATGCCGTGCAGGGCCACCCAAGATGGACAAGTTATAGTGGAGAGTTTTGACCAAACGTGATCCATCTGGAGCAGGAGCCACTCCAGTACCCCTGCCAAGAAAACTCCATGGACAAAGACAACAGGCATATAAAAGTTATGATGCTGGAAGATGAGCCCCTCAGGTCAGAAGGCGTCCAACATACTACTGAGAAGAGCAGAGGACAAGCACAAGTAGATTCAGAGCTGATGAAGTGGCTGAGCCAAAGCTGAAAGGTTGCTCAGTTGCGGATATGTCCAGAAGCAAAAGGAAAGTCCAATGCTGTAAAGAAAAATATGGCTGTAAAGATAGGTATTAGTAATTGCATGGCAACATCAGAAACGAGTGGAGGGTGGCAAACTAGGATTGCCAAAGTGTGGTTTGAACAAGACTCGGCCAGTGGATGGAGCCAAGCATGGCTTTTGATTTTTTTAGTGGGTGGGGCCTTGACATTTGGGGAAAAGCAGGAGAGGTTTGGACAAACAGGAGTTTGGAGCACATGTTGGCATGTCAGAGAACAATCCAATGGACCAGGCTGGGGAGTTCAACAGAAATATTTAAAACAGGCTCATTTGAGAGGAATGGCAGGGGAGATATATCCAAACACCTGATTTATTCCACAAAGTACCTGATAAATACCAAACCTAAGGCAGGCAAGTCAAGCAAAATGTCAGACAATTGGCATCCCTCTCTCCAGACCACAGCACTGCAGCCCGTGTTTTGTTAGGCCCAAAATGGAAAACGAGCCAAGTCCCATCTAAAGAAGAATGGCAATTTTAACTGGTGGAATATGTGCTGCTTGCGGACCTAACATATAGAATAAGAGAACAAGAAGAACATACGTTTAAAGAAGACTGGAAAATGTTTATTGAATATGGGGGGGGGAATGTGTATATTTGAAAACATGGGCAGCATTAAGTTAAAATCAACAGTTTTGATGGATGTAATAATGGAATACTGAATGGTTTAGTTTATTTAAAATATGCAGGGATTTATGTTATGCAAAAGGGACGTGGGTGGCTCTGTGGGTTAAACCACAGAGCCTAGGACTTGCCGATCAGAAGGTCGGCGGTTCGAGCTCCGTGCTCCTGCCAACCTAGCAGTTCGAAAGCCCACCAAAGTGCAAGTAGATAAATAGGTACTGCTCCGGCGGGAAGGTAAATGGTGTTTCCGTGCGCTGCTCTGGTTCGCCAGAAGCGGCTTAGTCATGCTGGCCCCATGACCCAGAAGCTGGACACCAGCTCCCTCGGCCAATAAAGCGAGATGAGCGCCGCAACCCCAGAGTCGGCCACGACTGGACCTAATGGTCAGGAGTCCCTTTACCTTTATGTTGTTCAAAATGAACCATGGAAAGAGAAGGAGGGATGTCATTGATACTTTAAGGTTGTTTAAATGAATATTCTAAAATGTAAAACAGAAAATTTAATAAAAATTATGGGGGGAGGGGAAATCCTCTCTCCAGACCACATTGGGCTTCTTAAACCACCATGTCCCTGCCAACCTCCCCTGCCAGCATAGATTGGACCAACCAAGTCTGGAAAGCTGAGTGTTGAGATTAGGGATCCAGAGAAATGTGCCTCAATCTCAGTACCTGATTATTGCTCCCCTCTCCTCTTGCCTGCAGGTGACATCGGGGGACAGATGGGGCTGTTCATTGGAGCCAGCCTGTTAACTGTGCTGGAGCTATTTGACTACGCCTATGAAGTGAGTTTGGCTCCCTGGAGCATGATGGGGAATGGGGTACAGATCTGCTTACCGTCTAGAGAATCTTTTCAAAGGCACACAAAGCCTTTCCACTGCTAAAACAAGGCCTGGATGGGAGACTCTCCTGGGGACTATATGGGAGGTGCTCTGAGCTTTTAGGGAGGTGGAAAGTGGTCTGAATCTAATGATGCTTTGTGGCGGTAGGAAAATGCCCCTTCCTCACAGTTGCAAATGCATCTTTACTTGGGGTTCTCAGCCGTCTAAGCTAAGACAGTCTTGCAGGGCTACCTTCCCGTTGCAGCCTGAAAACCACATTCCCCCTTGGCCAATCCTCTGGGGACCGTATGCCACCAGTGGGCATGGTCAGAAATAGGTGTGGCCAGCCACGCACTCCCACGCATGCTCACACACACACACAATTGAGCTGACCCATGCAGATCAGCTAAGGAGAGAGGATGGTCGGCTCCTCTCCATACATCAAACAAGGAATCTGATGATCAGGGAGGAAGAAGAGTTTGAAGAGTTTGGATTTGATATCCCGCTTTATCACTACCCGAAGGAGTCTCAAAGCAGCTAACATTCTCCTTTCCCTTCCTCCCCCACAACAAACACGCTGTGAGGTGAGTGGGGCTGAGAGACTTCAGAGAAGTGTGACTAACCCAAGGTCACCCAGCAGCTGCATGTGGAGGAGCAGGGAATCAAACCCGGTTCCCCAGATTACGAATCTACCGCTCTTAACCACTACACCACACTGGTGATTTGCATCTCCACCATGGCCATAGGCTCTGTTCAATCCCATGCTGTATTTCAATCTTCCCCTGCTGAAATTGGTGGTGTCTTGGGGGGACTAGAAATATGGGCAGGGCTATATGGGACCGCTGAATTGAGGGTTAGCTACCGCTGCATTATAGCGTCTCCCAGCAAGGTTCTCCCAGCACCAAGATGCTGATGGTCCCAATCTTTGCCTCCTTTACCATTGTGCAGACATGCCCATAGCAGCAAACGGAGCACCCTAACCTTCCCTCCATTTTCCTCTCCGCTGCTCTGAGGCACCAGCCACAGTCCTAAGCGACAAAACGGCATGGCCGTTTTGCGAATGGTTTACTTGAAACCGACAGCCTTCCTCCTCACTTCCATCTCTAGATTATCAAGTTCCGCTTCTTTCGCCGCGGCAAATGCCAGAAGAAACACAAAAGCAACAACAGCGACAAAGGGGTAGCCCTGAGTCTGGATGATGTGAAACGCCACGTGAGTGTCTAAGCTATTTGCCACATTGTGCCGTGCATTCCCATGTCGCGTGACATTGCTCCCCCCGCCCCCCTCCGTTTGCACTAGCAATGTAACTGATTAGATCATGCTCATACCACTTTAACTATCCCAATTAACCGCAACAAATTTTGGGACTTGCAGTTTGGAGAAGCGCCTGCCACTTCTTTACAAAGGATCCCTTACCAGCACCACACAGACACATACACATAGGGATGCGGGTGGTGCTGTGGGCTAAACCACTGAGCCTCTTGGGCTTGCCCATCAGAAGGTTGGTGGTTCGAATCCCAGCGACGGGGTGAGCTCCCAATGCTCTTTCCCAGCTCCTGCCAACCTAGCAGTCTGAAAGCATGCCAGTGCAAGTAGATAAATAGGTACCACTGTGGTGGGAAGGTAAACGGCATTTCCATGCGCCCTGGTTTCCGTCACGGTGTCCCGTTGCGCCAGTTTAGTCCTGCTGCCCACATGACCCAGAAAGCTGTCTGTGGACAAATGCCGGCTCCCTCGGCCTGAAGCGAGATGAGCGCCACAACCCCATAGTCGCCTTTGACTGGACTTAACCGTCCAGGGGTCCTTTACCTTTACACACATATGCACAACTACAGCTCCCAAGATGCCCTGGCAAGAGGGAGTCACTGTTATTTACAACTGTAGGATTAAATAATCTTTCTCCAGTCTGGTGCCCCCACCATGCCGACTGGTACTGATGGAACTTGTAGCCCCAAACATCTGGAAGACACCAGGATAAGTTAAGAATATAGCAAACTATTGTAATTCTATAGTATAATGCCAAATCACTGTTAAATTAGTTTTCAGCATAGAGATCCCCCAAGAGTGGATTCAGAATATGACCAGCAGCCACTTAAAAGCTTATCGCACAATGAAGTAGTCATTCTGTAGCCTCCAGTCTCATGGCACAATGCAACTTAACCATCCCTCGGAAACTTCTGGAACCAAGGAAGTTTTGATACTAAGCATAGCTGCTGCTTCAAAGGTTACATATGATCGTCATCTCCCTATGCGGGTGCACACACCAAATGTGACCTTTTTAGTGACCTTTCCCTGGATCCTGATTTTATGAAGTAGGTTAGGCTGAGAGACAGTGACTGCCCAAGGTCACCCAGTGAGTTTCATGGTTCAGCGGGGATTCAAACCCTGGTCTCCTGGGTCACCGTCCAGCACTCAAACCTGGACGCCGCACTGCTAGAAGGTCCCCAAATCCTGGAACTGCACACGCCACCCCATTCGTTATCATTTCATGTTTACGGTGCTAATTGCAATGCCCACTGTGTTCCTCTCTCCTCTCCCCCCGCTGCAAACCCAGAATCCGTGCGAGAGCATCCGAGGCCACCCAGCGGGCATGACGTACGCGGCCAACATCCTACCTCACCATCCGGCCCGGGGAACGTTTGAGGACTTTACTTGCTAACTGACCACTGGATGTACAACTAACACTACCAAAGGGAAGGACCTTCGCTGAGCAGCCCTGGCCCAGCCCATGAACCTGCCAACTGACTCGTCAGGGCCTCTATCTCAAGACTCCCAGGGGGAGGCAAGCTGGATCCGGCCTCTCCTCAACCCATCCGCCCCAGGCCAAGGCAGCGATACGCACACGGAGCAAACTGGACAGAGGGGTGGGGGACGGGGTGGGGGTTATCTGTTCTACCAGGTCCACACCAGTTTCTGCTCTTGTCCCTGTGAGTGCCCTCGGACTCTTAACTCAACAGAAGAGCTGCCAAGTGGAGGAGAGGATACCGCCTTCTCCAGTCCACATGCGGAGAAGTCTTGACTGCCTATGTGCCCCCCCCACCCTTTGGCCTCCACGCTACCCCATGCCTTGTTGGTGTCAGCCACCTTGCGTGAAGGCCCTTTTTTTTCTTTCAACGTCGATGCCAAGAAGAACCTACAGGAGTGCCAGCCAAACTGTTCCCCCGCAGCATTCGGTTTCGTAAGGGCCCCTTGCCGTATCCAAAGGAGGTGCTACATCAATTCCATTCCCTCCCTCCCACCGTCATCCGTATCACCACCTTGCTGTGTGTTGTGGGAGGCCACAGCTGAGGCTTTCCCTGTAGCAAGACCGTAACTGAACTGTGAGGGCCCACCTGAATATCACCTGTTGTCTCGCCCAACTACCTGATTCCCTTTGTTCACCCCCCAAGAGAGGCAGAGGAATGATTGGCAGATGAGCTGTTCCAAAGTTCAAAACGTTGGTGTTACTACGAGCTGCCCTGGGCCCCTTCTGTGCATGTTCTTAGGGGTTACGTGAAAAGTAAGGTTCAGAGAGAAGTCTGCCATTTCTCAGTAGGGTACAAAACTAGATTGCTTTCAAATGAGCCTCACTTGAGGGTTCTGCAGCTTCTGAAAGGAGAAGATGCAAGCACCCTACCCTGCTGAATTTGACCCTGGGATTCCTCTCCCCTACCTTCTACAGAGGCATGGCAACTTATAGCCCAGTCCTACAGGCAGAAGGGACACAGCATCATTTCTTTGGCTGTGCAGATGTGTAAGGGTGACCAGTGCCAGTTCCTGCCTCAGCACCACACTACAAAAGGACAGAAAGGACCTGCCTGTAGGCTAGTGACAATGATAGCTCCGCTTTGGTGCAACACAGAAAACCTGTTGCCCCTTAATTTCTACGGGCATTTGGCAGGCATAACCCATCTTAACTTTCAGCCAGGAGTTTTCCAGCAGTGATGGGCTGAGGGACATACCACCACCAAAAAACACATAGAAGGTCTCCAGGCAATTGCATGCTAATGGTGTAAAACATTTTTATTTGGGGTTTTTTAATGTTTGCTCTAACGCATTGTCGGCATAGACAGGAATAAAAATCAGCTCAGGGGAGTGATGATGACAGTAGTCTTAGCAAGCAAGGCCTCCTGGATTTACCCAGTACAGGAGATTTGCAGAATCCCACCACCATGTCCTGTTTTGGAACAACTGTGTTACAACCACCTGATTGTACAACAGGGAGGTCACCAAGATCCTTTGGGAGGGAGCTTTCCCAAGCTGGGAGGGTCAAGTACCATGCAGGGGGGGAGGGAAGGATTAGGCAGAGTGGTTTGGGCTTCCTTATATACTGATTCAGCTTCCCACGCAACCTGTTCGCAGTGCCCATCATGAGAAGACAAGAGCGGTGGTGGAAAACTATCAGGATGAAGAGGGGATGACCTCTTCACAAAAGGGGCTCCCACCTGCTCCTGATTCCTACTATAGCTCAGTGGCAGATCATCTGCGTGGCATGCAGAAGGCTCCAGGTTTAATCCCTGCCCCCCCCAAGTGCTCCTGGGAGAGCCCCTTGCCTGAAACCCTGGAAGAGTCCCTGTCAGTCAGTTTTGACAATCCCATTGAAAACCACCTTCAGAAAAGCCCAGGTTTGTTATCCAGAGATTGCCCAATCAACTGCTCTGCCAAACAGAGGGATTGACATTGGTGGAGAGGCTTGGCCAGAATTTGGTGTTGCAGAAGGAATCTGGCAAGCTTGTCTGCCCAGCTTTGTCCTGAGAGAAGGTGCACGTGTGAATCACTCCTGGTCTCTTTGGGAGGAGAGAAAGGTCCATAAGAATTTTGCATTGAGCTGTACAGCTCGACAGAGCTGGAAACTAGAGGCCTTAGCAGGCAGGGATGAGGAGGGAGGGGTGACTTGGTATTCCTCACCCTCCCTTTTGAGGGTCGCATTTGTTGATGCCTTCTCCCACTCCAGTGTTGGTGGTTCGGCTGGGGTTGGCCCACAAGTCAACGGAGCTGTCCAAGTTATAAAGTACACCAGCTGGGATCTGAACAGGCTGGAAGAACCAGCAGTCAGAATGCAAAATCTGGATTATTCAAGTCCATCTCTGGTGTGTCTGTGTGTGTGAGGCAGAGTGGCACTGGGTTAGGTCTCTGCTCCTCCTATGCCTTATGACCCAATGGGTGCGAAGGGAAAAGCAGAGGTGGTGGTGGGAAGACAGACGTTCTGCTTATATTATGGGGATTAATGGAAGGGCTGGAGAAGAAACCTGAAGGTGCCCCAGATATCCACCTGCAGCCCTACAAGAGACATGGGCCCTGATGGCTACGAAAACTGCCTCTAGGACTCTTTTTGCCTGCTTGTTTTGATGCCCTTCAGAGCCAGCTCTCAGATTTTTTGGGGGGGGGGTGGAGAGGAGATCTGCCGACATGGGTGGTTTTTCATTTTTGGAAGCAACTGGCTGACCTCTCCCAGCCTGGGTCTCCACAGCATCTCGTGCCTGCCTCTTCCCTCAACATTAACCAAGATTCGCTGCATGGGCAGCCTTCCCAGGTCCAAAGTTCTCCTTATCTTTAAGAGCTTTTGCAATAAAATCTCATCGTCGCTTTGGTTTTATTTGCTTTTCCCTTTCGAAAAGGCTTTGTTTTATTTCGATCCTGATTATTCCAGGGCTTGGCGGTCCGGACTTGCTTGTGAAAGGGGTGTTTGTTGTTTGTATTCAGCCTCCCGAATATATCGAGGCCCTTATTTCCCAAAGACGCTGCAACTCTGCCATGGCTGGACCTTTCTGGAAAGAAGCAGGGGGTCTCTGCATTGAGGAGGGGGGGTGGAGATATGTTTACCTTTCTTTAGTTTTAATTTGGTTCTTTCTACTTCTCTGCTTGAAAGCTTTTGAAGATAGGGCTCGAGTTTGACCTCTTTTCCCCCCTTTTTAATTTGACCGTTTTTACTACTTCATGCTCATTTTATATTTCTTATGTATAAAATATACGATATATATTATTATAATATATATATATATATATGTACATATATGTATAGATAAATACGTACACACTTCTCTATATGCGCCATCTCAGTGTAGATATATCCATCCAGTAGCATCAAAAGCCTTGATATTGTGCCATTATAATTTCTTTTTCCCCCAACTACCGATCTCTGAATGCCTTCAAGTGTATAAAGTGTTGAATTCTCTCTGGTATCTGTACTATGTACACATTTTCATAGGAAGCACAAGAAGATGACAAATGCATTGTATATCAAAAACTGCTCCTCTTTAACAATGATATAAAGGATGATATCAACCATGGAGACTCAGCCTTTTTCTCCTTAGCTTTTTCCCCACCGCAGAAATCCATCACAATTAACATCCTTCTTTTATCTTGCTTAACCGCCGCTGCACCATAGTAACGCAGGGCTGGCAGCCATCACTCACACGGTGCAGAGGTGGACGCCGGCGCCAGCTCCTTGGTGAAGAACAGCACATCAGGAAGAGTCAGGCAAGGGCTGTAGCTCGGTGGCAGAACATCTGCTTTTCCTGCAGGTACTGGATTCGAATCCCAGCATCTCCAGATAGGTCTGGGAATAGGGTTGCTCCCTGTCCTGTATAATACTGGATTGTCCCATAGTTCACTATAAAACGCTACATCTTGTACTGATACAAGTGCCAGTGCCATAGCTACAGTGGGGCTAGCCAGGTTTTTTGCCCCAGGTGAAGCCTCCAGAGGGGTGCCATTGAAGCTCCCAGCCTGTGTGCGTGTGTACACAAATGGCCAAGGGTGGGTGTGTGGGTGTGTAAAACTGGGTCTTTGACTTGGGTGAAATAAAGCCCCTGGTTTTGTCCTGTATTTCAGGTCTTTCTTTCTTTCTTTCTTTCTTTCTTTCTTTCTTTCTTTCTCTCGCTCTCAAAACAAAATTAAAAAATTCCTTCCAGTAGCATTCCTTCCAGTACAGTGGTACCTCTGGATGCGAACAGGATCCGTTCCGGAGCCCCGTTTGCATCCTGAGTAGAACGTAACACACAACTGCGCGTCTGGGTGTGCACGGGTCACATTTTGCCGCTTCTGCACATGCGCATGACGTCATTTTGAGCGGCGAAACCCAGAAGTAATGCGTTCTGTTACTTCCAGGTCGCCGCGGAGCGCAACCCGAAAATACTTAACCTGAAGCTACTTCAACCCGAGGTATGACTGTACAGTGGTACCTTGGGTTAAGTACTTAATTCGTTCCGAAGGTCCGTTCTTAACCTGAAACTGTTCTTAACCTGAAGCACCATTTTAGCTAATGGGGTCTCCTGCTGCTGCTGTGCCGCTGCTGCACGATTTCTGTTCTCATCCTGAAGCAAAGTTCTTAAGCCGAGGTACTATTTCTGGGTTAGCGGAGTCTGTAACCTGAAGCGTATGTAACCTGAGGTACCAACTGTACTCTCTCTCACACTCGCTCTCTCACTCGCTCTCTTCCAAGTCAGGGATCGTCTCCAAATGCATGTGATTGAAAGGGTATGTGAAAGATCATGTATTTAAGCTCTGGGTAGCCAAGCACAGGCAAATTTACAAATTCTCGTGTGTGAGACAAATTCTAGAAGGGACATCCTGTCAGGCGCCTATAAATCGTCATGGATTGCTTTGAAATCACTTCAGCAACAAATGGGGGGGGAATCATCCCCCAACCGCAATACCCCACCCTGTATTTCACCCGAACACAGGTGG
Organism: Podarcis bocagei; assembly: GCF_964188305.1. Classification (NCBI taxonomy): domain Eukaryota; kingdom Metazoa; phylum Chordata; class Lepidosauria; order Squamata; family Lacertidae; genus Podarcis; species Podarcis bocagei. The sequence goes on along the minus strand of NC_138126.1, from coordinate 117,418,533 downwards.
CAACCCGAACTGGAAATTTCCCCTGTCTGAAACCCTGGAGTGCTGTTGTCAGTCAACATACACCAATATGGTAACCTCCAGATGTTTTAGACTACAATTCAAAGTTGGCTGGAGCTGATGAGCGTTGTAGTCCACCACCTCAGGAGGACTACTGCTGATGTAGACAATCAAAGTGAGGTGAACCAGTAGCCTGACTCAAATACAGTGGTACCTCAGGTTACATACGCTTCAGGTTACATACGCTTCAGGTTACAGACTCCGCTAACCCAGAAATAGTACCTTGGGTTTAGAACTTTGCTTCAGGATGAGAACGGAAATCGCGCAGCAGCGGCGCAGCAACAGTGGGGCGCCCCATTAGCTAAAGTGGTGCTTCAGGTTAAGAACAGTTTCATGTTAAGAACGGATTAAATTCTTAACCTGAGGTACCACTGTATAAGGCAGCTCAAGCTTGCTGAGGCATCATAAATGGGAGAAGCCAGGCATATAGACACAAGATTAATTCAGAGCGCCTTCTTGGGACACCCTGTGTGCAAACTGAGAATGCCAGTGCTGTTGGGGTGTGGGTTCTTTGCCGGTATTGGGGACCCCAGCAAACCCTTGATCGTTCAGCCCTCTTGTGCCTACTCTGGCAGGTGAGCACCATGCTTGAATTTCTCCACATGTGGCTGGGGTAACCCGGTCAGATGGGTGGCATCATCATCATCATCATCATCATCATCATCATCATCATCATCATAATACTGACTGCCTAGACGCAATCTGGTTTGGACTCACACACCTCTTCATCACAACAAGCTGCATCTGTGCATATTTCTGCAATTAAAGGTGTGATTGTTTATTTTATAAGGTGGTATTTGATGATGAGTATAGGTCACAATTACACCTAAAATGACAGGGAGGGGGAGAGCTGATTCAAAGCAGACTGCAAGCAAGGGTTTGAGGGTATGCAACATGCTCTCTGGGACTCGGGTGGCGCTGTGGGTTAAACCACAGAGCCTAGGACTTGCCGATCAGGTCGGCAGTTCGAATCCCCGCGACGGGGTGAGCTCCCATAGCTCGGTCCCTGCTACTGCCAACCTAGCAGTTCGAAAGCACGTCAAAGTGCAAGTAGATAAATAGGTACCGCTCCGGTGGGAAGATAAACGGCATTTCCATGCGCTGCTCTGGTTCGCCAGAAGCGGCTTAGTCATGCTGGCCACATGACCCGGAAGCTGTACACCGGCTCCCTCGGCCAATAAAGCGAGATGAGCGCTGCAACCCCAGAGTCGGCCACGACTGGACCTAATGGTCAGGGGTCCCTTTACCCTTTACCTTTACACATGCTCTCTGTATACTATTGTCAACTGTATTAGGAACCAAAGATGCAAATTGTGGCCAGAAGCTTCCCAAACTAGTTTTTGAAAATCCATATTAAATGGAGGCATATTTTCATATTCATATACAATTAAAGGTCCAGGCTTGGGCCCCAAGAGACTGTGCTTTTAATTCATGCACAGCTATGGACGTTTTGATGAGATTCTATCCATTTTCCCATCTGTAAAATGGGAACAGCAGCCTAACCTCGAAGGGTGGAGTGAGGGTGAAGCATATAAAAATAACAACTAAAGGATTTGGCATATTAGCTTTCTACAAGGAGGGCACTGAATTTGGTATGTTCCACCATTCGTGGGCAAGGCTCTGGAAGTCTGGTGACATGAGAAACATGGAGCCAGTGCTTTGTTTTCAAAATGAGGCACATTATTCGTCCTCACACCCAGTGGCGTAGCGTGGGTTGTCAGCACCCAGGGCAAGGCAAGTAATTTGCGCCCCCTAACCCGTGGATTTGCGCCCCCTAACCTGTGGATTTGCGCCCCCTAACCCTAACCCCCAGATGTTGCGCCTGGTGCGGCCGGCCCCCCCTGCACCCCCCACGCTACGCCACTGCTCACACCCAACCCCAGATTAGTGGAGGTTTGTTTTGCAAAAGACACTTTGGATGTGCTGAGGCACAGAGCCCATTCTTGGCAATTTAACTGCAAGGGATGCTTAAATTGCCTTCTGCATTTCTTACATCTCTAATTTAAATGTAAAGCCGATAGAAGTTTGGATGCCTTCCCTCAGGTGTGCATTGATTCCAAAAAGAACTCTCTTCTGTCTTCCGCCACACATTAAAAAGTGACAAATTCCAGATGAAGGCATTGTTGGTACGATTGATGAAAACAGCTTGATTCTGTTCCTACTTACTGAGCCTGGCTTCTCCAGATGACCCATTTATTGAGCATTCATCCTGATTTGCTTGCGCAAAGCTTACACAATGGTTAGACTATGTCTGGTCTTCACTGAGCATTCATTCTGATTTATGGGGCACTTATATGACAATGAGCATTCATCTTGCTTTAGTTGCACGTGCACCAGCGCAGCCCAATGTGTCACAAGAGGCTTGGAATGGAATGGAACCATTGTGTTGGCTGCGTCCTCCATTCAATGTCCATTGGGGATGAGAGGCCCTGTGGGCTCTGACTCCTTGCAAATCTCACTCCTCTCAGTACAGTGGAACCTCGGGTTACATACGCTTCAGGTTACAGACTCCGCTAACTCAGAAATAGTACCTCGGGTTAAGAACTTTGCTTCAGGATGAGAACAGAAATCGTGCTCTGGCAACGCGGAGGCAGCGGGAGGCCCCATTAGCTAAAGTGGTGCTTCAGGTTAAGAACAGTTTCAGGTTAAGAACGGACATCCGGAACGAATTAAGTACGTAACCAGAGGTAACCACTGTATGTGAACTGTGCTATCATCTCAAGAAAGATTCTAAGAATGCCTCCAATCTTAGTATAGAAAAACAAAGGCTGGCATGCTCTCCCACTTTGCAATCTCTTTCTTTTCATTGTTCTCAGAGAGGTAGTGACCAACAAAAACAGAACTACACATTTATAGTGGGAAACCAGATAGATTCCCTCAAGGTTGTGGGACGGTCACATTCTTCCCAACACTCAAATTTCAACATTTCTTGCTGACAAAAAGGGAAATCCCTCGCAGCTGGAATATTCATTGCCGTTTTGAGTACAGTGGTACCTCGGGTTACATACGCTTCAGGTTACAGACTCCACTAACCCAGAAATAGTACCTCAGGTTAAGAACTTTGCTTCAGGGTGAGAACAGAAATCGTACTCCGGCGGCGCAGCGGCAGGCCCCATTAGCTAAAGTGGTGCTTCAGGTTAAGAACAGTTTCAAGTTAAGAACAGACCTCCAGAACGAATTAAGTACTTAACCCGAGGTACCACTGTATCTGTGTTCTCTATGCTTACCTGAGACTCGCAGGCACCTATTGAACAGCGCCTGTTACATCACTCATGGTGAATGACATCACTTCCCCCTCTGTGTCTGCACCTTTTGTGATGCTGTTACAGGAAATGTATGTATTTTAACAAGTTCGTTAGACATTAACTGTTTCCTTGGTGTACCTGTCAGCTGCAAAACTGTTCTTGAAAAAAACACTTTCTAATTACATTTAGGCTACAACCATAAAACCCTAAAACATGGGAGTAAACCCCAATGAATTTAATCAGCTTATTTCTGTGTACTGAGCTGCCTTTGGCTTCCCCTATAAAGTGAAGCATGGTCAAAAGGATTTCAAGTAATGCTATAGCTCATTAACCAGACTGAAGAAATGGGGGGGGGGGAGAATAAAATTCAGACCTGCACAAGTAGGCAGTAACAAATTAATTGCTCTGAATCACTGACTTTATAGATAAAAGGCAAAATTATTAGTTGAAGATACTGTTAATTGATTAAGTGTACACTAGGGGGTGATTAAGGATTACATTTCTCTGTGAATTACTATTTGTTAGCCACCTTGAGTCTCTTCGGAGGTAGAGGTGGGATTTATCCAATAAATAAATGCAAGCACCAAAGAAATAAACATCAAATAAGCCCTTTTCTTTTGCAGCAATAAGCAGCCATTTTGTGAGGGGGGGGGAGTAAACCTTTTTTTTTTAAGGCTGTGCAGCCCTTTGATATTTGTTTTAAAGTTACAAACAGGAGTACAGTTAATGCATTTGGCGGGCAGCGGTGTTCGTTGTCTAGAAAGCCCCCAAACAGAAGCCTCTATCATTGCCACATAGCTCTTGAAAGGAAGGAGACCCATGTATTCTGCCCAGACTGTGTTAAGTGGAGTAGATGAGCCAAATGTGCCTTCCTTACATATTTTATATGTTGATTGTGTAACACACCATTTCCTAAAGAACAGCTAGAGACTGCCTGGCAGTGGCTCTCGCCTTCTGCATTATCTGGTGTCATTAATGCCTTTACTTTGTCCTCTGAATCTCCATTTAACGGAGACATGTGGTGCTGGGAATTAATTGTCCTTCTTATGTTAATGCATCATGGAGATGACTAATTCTGGCTGCAGCAGTACACAGGGATAATTAAAGCAGGAGCTGAATAAGGCTGACGTTGACCTGTGGATATAATGATTGATGATAGTCCATCATCAGGGACTTGAAAATCCTCCTGTTTCTGCTGTTTGTCTCGATTGCAAAAACAGGGAAATTATCAAACACCTGGCAATCCGACGTGAACTGCTCTCAGCTCAGTGCTTCGCAAAATACAGAGGGGGGGGGTCAATTCCAGATGACCTGTTTATTGAGCATTCGCCCCAATTCGTTGGCACTAAGTTTGCAGGGTTAGACCATGCCAGCTGTTGTTTTTTACTGAGCATTTGTTCAGATGTGTTTGCAAGGAGGTTGCGTGATGCTACATCAAGTCACTGCCATCCCGCACCTTCCTGTACGTTTTCTTCATTGCTTTCCTTGCTGCAAAACATCCAATTTGGAGAAGTGGGTTTCTTGCCCAAAAGCACCAAATCGCCTTTAATTGTGGAACCTGAATTTGGTGGTACAGTGGTACCTCGGGTTACATACGCTTCAGGTTACATACGCTTCAGGTTACAGACTCCGCTAACCCAGAAATAGTACCTCGGGTTAAGAACTTTGCTTCAGGATGAGAACAGAAATCGTGCTCTGGCGGTGTAGCGGCAGCAGGAGGCCCCATTCACTAAAGTGGTGCTTCAGGTTAAGAACAGTTTCAGGTTAAGAACGGACCTCCGGAACGAATTACGTACCGTACTTAACTCAAGGTACCACTGTATCTGACTGAATCTCACCTCAAAATTGCAGCAGTCTGGAAGTGCTCAGTGACCGGAATTGTATGAGTTTCATCTGTGAGCTGTGTGTGAAAACTCATTATTTGCCTCTGGGTGGCCTTTTCAACTCCTATGATTCGGGAAGGCTTTTGCCACCTAAATTACTGTGCCACAAACTATTGTCTCATCATGGGTGAGTATGCCTGACCAGCAACCAATGCACATTATTGCACAACAAATGGGCTTTCTATATATAAGGAAGTTGTTGCTGGCTTGCCGTTTTGTTTTTTAAAGCTCTTTGACAAGGCATGCCCTTGGCCTCCAGGAATACTGGAGGTTTGTTCTCGACCATCACACATCTGCAGAGTTAACAGTGTGTATTTTTCAGAGCTGGGAGCAAATGGCACTGCTGTAGGCAGTTACCAGCATAATACGCCCCTCGCGTTTGTTCTCTGTTTTCCTACATTACCAGTGTGGCATGAGAAGCAACCGTGCAGAAGTAACAGCCAAACTGCTAAAGCAGGGCTGGAGAACCTGTGGCCTTCCCAGATCTTGCTGAACTGCAACCCCCACCATCCCTAACCACTGACTATACTGCCTCGGACTTATAGGAGGTCAGCTACATCTGGAAGGCCACCCTGGTCTATGTAGTACTTTACAACATATGAAAAGCCTGGCTCCTGCCTTGACGGCCTAGCCAACTGGAAATCAGCACAAAAACAACATTTCTAGAATAGTATTAGCTTCCAATCCACCCAATGATAGGATACAGATGCACAGTGGTCGACAAAGGAAGAGGGAAATAAATGGGGAACAGCAGAAAAGGAGAGAAGAATGTGTGATTATTTCAATTCTGCAACCCTCAACCTCATTGCACTCTGAGGTTATGCCAAAGGCTTCACAGGAAACCGTTAGCCACCGTTAGCCACACACATGCAACAACAAATTAGGTAAAGGGACCCCTGACCATTAGGTCCAGTCGTGACCGACTCTGGGGTTGCGGCGCTCATCTCGCTTTATTGGCCGAGGGAGCAGGCGTAACAGCTTCCAGGTCATGTGGCCAGCATGACTAAGCCGCTTCTGGTGAACCAGAGCAGCGCACGGAAATGCCGTTTACCTTCCCGCCGGAGTGGTACCTATTTATCTACTTGCACTTTGACGTTCTTTTGAACTGCTAGGTTGGCAGGAGCAGGGACCGAGCAACGGGAGCTCACCCCGTCATGGGGATTTGAACCACCGACCTTCTGATCGGCAAGTCCTAGGCTCTGTGGTTTAACCCACAGTGCCACCCGCACCCCTAACAACAAATTAACCAGCCGTAAATTCTTCTGCTCCAGGGCTAAAGAGGATTTCTCACAACCAGTGAGCCCTTCTATTCTATAGCTGCTTCTTACTACAAAGATGCAAGCGTGTAAGACTTCCGGGTTAGCGCCATCGGCAATGGCGGAGTTCCTCTGACCGAGAGGAACCCACTCCGCGAAAATCGGGTCTTGCCGCCGCGGCGAAGGCGGAGACCCCTCAAAAATCCCAGGCGGAGGAAGCCTGGGAATGTGGGATTCGGCTGACACCAGGAGCGCCTCCCCTACTCGCAGGGAAATCCTTTTTCGGGGACCCGAAGCGACGTGGGGTGAGCGGCGCGGTGTTTTGAATCGACCGCTACTACGGAGTGAAGCCGCACAGCCGTTGCCGGAGAGTGCTGACTTTTTCCTGTGGACAATTGGACTCTAAACAAGTACCCGTGAGTAGAACGGAAAATTGGATTAAGAAACATTTTAATTTGGCACTGAAGCGGGAAGGTTCCAAACAGGAAGTCCGTCTTCCGTTTTTGTAAATAGATTGAAGCAAAAATTTTGCAAGCTAAAGTCTGGAAAGTCGTATATAAAGGTCTAAATTTCCTTCAGTTATAACCACCAAAACCCCTCCTGGAAGCTGGAGAAAAGGGGGGGATTTTTTATTGTTCAAGCCTGCAGGAGAGAGAGTAAAGAAAGATAAATTTCCACCGTCTCAAACCTGGGAACGGGGTGTCAGAGACAGAAATTTATGGGGAAGTTCATTGACTGTGAATGCGGCGGCAAGACCCGATTTTCTGTCTTTTGACAGATAGTTAAAAAAGAGAAACAAATTGATTCCAATGTTGCCTTTTGCATTCAAAAGAAACAAAATATTTGGAAAATGAAAGTAATCTTCTTTTGTTGGACCTGCTTTCAAAAGATGGATACAAATACTCCTCTAGAGGGAGCTTGTTAAATTGTTGCTGGAGTCGACCTGGGGATTTCACAGCTGTGGAGATTAGGATCGTGAGACCAGACTCTGACCTTGAATAAAAATGTGTTTAGAAGAAGTTTTGTTACTTGCTTTTTGCAAGACAAGCGCTTTGTTGGAGCAGATGCATGAGAAGATGCATTTGATGACTGTTGCAGTTAAAAACTTTGGACAAACGGTGAATACTCATATAGAAATCATTCAGGAACCAACCCAGGAACCTGTTTTGACAGGGCAAGAGCAAGTGCAGAAGATAATGGAGGAGGATGCTGTTGAACCTCAAGTAACACAAATGGAGAGACCCGAGGCCCTGCAGGAGCATAAGCCGCTGTTCTTGAAGACTGAATCTGGAGTGGACCAGGGGGGGGGGTCTGGAGTTGTGAGGGCTCTTAATTTTGGAGGGACTTTGAAACATGCTCTTAAATACTTTCTGGACTACAGTGTTGACTGTGGGGAGTGGGACTGGGGGGAATGGGCTGACCTGCTGAGGTGAGATGGAGATATTTTTGGATTGGAGTCCCCTCGAGACCTACTCCCCAATGAGAAAGGAATGAAATTAAGAAAAAGATCAACAAAAGACAAGGTAAAGTGCAGGTATAAACAAAAAGAAGATCTGCAGAAGGGACATGGAAAAGACTTAAGAGCCTCGGACATAAGATCACCAGGTTGATGGACTAGATGGAATGGACAGTAAGGACTGACAAAACCCGAGACCAGGAAGAAGAGACGTTGGATGAAGATTGGAAGAAAGCTTTTAAAATTTATTTTGAGAATTAGTGTAAAATTAACGAGTATTAGGGAAAATGTTGGAATGAAACTATTTGGCTTTAGTAGAAAGGATACAAGGAGTTATGTATAAATAAGTATTAAGTTTTAAGTTTTAAGGTATTTTATGGTAAGATAAGGTTCAAATAAATTAAGGTAAATTGAACGACAGAATATAGTGAAAGATGGAAAGGATTCGCTGAGTTAATTAATAGGTTAGACCGTTAAGATAAATTACTCAACAAAATTTGAGAAAGATGGAAAGAATTTGCTGAAACAATTAATTAAACTAGAATACAAAAAGGGAGGTGTGAGGAGGTCGATGAAACAAGTAAATGAAAGATAAAGATATGGAATATTGGATGTGTGTTTTAATGTTATTGTTCTGTATTGCTGTACTGTTGTATTGCTGTATTGTTGTATTGGTTTTTATGTTTTCTTTTTTATTTTATTTTTTCTTTCCTTTTTTATGAATTGTAATGGATGTCTTGTTAAATTTTTTGTTCTTTTCTTTTCTTCTTTTTTCTGCAATTTTTAAACTTCTAATAAATATCTATTAAACAAAAAACAAAAAACAAAGATGCAAGCGTATGGTCCAGAACAGTAACTTTGTCCCAACTCACAACCAACAATACTAACCAAAGTTAGTACAAACCAATTCAGGAAAAGGCAGGGAGTTAAGAAACACTGAAGCGAAATGCAACCCAAGAGGCAGGGTACTAGGGCAAGGCAGGAAGCAAAGTTTGAGCAACAGGGCGAGTGGAGCTTAAACAAGGGACAATTTCCAGGTGTCGACAGATTGATGGATGGGTGTATGAATTATATTTCTACGACACTTTTCATTCAAATTGAATCCCTAAGCAGCTTACAGACAATAAATAGTAATGTGACAGAGCATAATGGAAGATCAGAAATGCAGCATAAATCATATAGAATAATTAGCAATCAGTGAAACAATGACAATCTATAAAGCACTGAGTATCAAAATTAAAGCAAAAGCCATACACTCTCCACAGCCCCATGGCTCATAACAGAAACTACCGTATAGTTATTGCGAGAGGTGCTTTGTCTCTCGGCTGCTTGGGACATGGCAAATCTGTCAGAAAGAAAGAAGTCGTGCCACTGACAATGAGAGACAAAGTTAGTCTGCCCACGTCTAAACCACAATCCTAGGAAGTGGTCTTCTGCCAAGGTCAGACCTCTGGGGTCCATTTCTCCCTGTACTATCTACACCAGTAGTTCTCAAACATTTTTTTTTTCTGGGCTACACTTTCAGACTAAAAAATTGCTCACGCCACACCATTTTTAAATTGATTATTTATTTATTTATTTATTTATTATTGCATACCGCCCTATACCCATAGATCTCGGCAGTTCGCAAACATAAACATTGAAAACAAAAAGAAACAACTCCTAGCAGGGTGCTTGATTTAGAACATAGAACACAACTACAGTACTTTATAATATGACCCACAAAGCATAAAGCAATGCAGCTACATAAAATCATCAATCATTCCCAAAATCTAATTATAAACGAGCCTCTTACGTATGCAGCTTAAATACATATACAGTGGTGCCTCGCAAGACGAAAAGAATCCGTTCCGCGAGTCTCTTCGTCTTGCGGTTTATTCGTCTTGCAAAGCAAGCCCATTAGCGGCTTAGCGGGCTTAGCGGATCAGCTGATAAGCGGTTAAGCAGCTTAGCGGATCAGCTGATAAGCGGCTTTGCGGATCAGCTGCTAAGCGGCTTAGCGGATCAGCTGAAAAGCGGCTTAGCGGATCAGATGTTAAGCGGCTTAGCGGCTTGGGAAAAGGGGGGGAGGAAAAAAAACCCGCAGGAACTCGCAAGACATTTTCGTCTTGCGAAGCAAGCCCATAGGAAATTCGTTTTGCGAAGCACCTCCAAAACGGAAAACCCTTTCGTCTAGCGGGTTTTCCGTCTTGCGAGGCATTCGTCTTGCGGGGCACCACTGTACAAAACTGTGGCAATGCTTCTATTCTTCTACTTAGTGTATGTGTGGGGTCTTGTGTCAGTGTCACTTGTGTGGGTTCTCTTACTATTCGCTTGTCGTATTTCCTTGGTGGGGAGAGAGGTTGGAGGTGGCCTAGGGTGAGGTTGGTTGTCTTTGGCTGGCTGTTGTGAGATTTGTTTTTGTGTGTGCATGGGATATGTGTGCGTGTGTTTTATCAGGTTTGCCAGTTTGATTCGTATGCCGTCAGCCGATTCTTGTTGTCGTCTTGTTGGGCTGTGTATGTGATAAAGGGGAACCATACCAGGGTGAAGGTGTCTTCTTCTATTTGTCCCCCTGTCGGTTTCAGTTTATTTGGTTAGATAAGGCTGTTTCCCATAATATTTGATACCATTGGTCCCCGCTTACCCCTGACAGGTCTCTCCAGTGTCTGGTGGGTTATGAGCTCTTTGTGATGTGAGTGAGCATTGGTGGAATACCGGAAGGTACACATTCAGCTACAAACAGACTGGCAGTGCCCAACCCAAGATTTTAGATGGGGATCCCAACCTTGCCGCTTCAGGATCTAGAACCCGGCACCTTCTGCTTGCGAGGCAGGCGCTCTGCCACTGCGCCACGGCCCTTCCGTGGGCGCGTCTCCCCGCAGAGCGGTTAAAAGTTCCAGCCTCTGGCGGCTGACAGAGCCGCCCTCCGTACGGCAGGGGGAGCCCGACAGGTTCCGACAGGCTCCGCCCCTCTGGCCGGCTGCGGGCTCTATGGCCAATCCGGCGACGCTCTGCCTCCGGCGGGCGGCGCCTCTGTGGTAGAGAGCCCGAGTAAAACCATCCTAACCCCACATCCGCCTCCCTCCCTCCCTCCCTCCCCTCCCCTCCCTGCGCCCCGCCGCTTTGTACTGCTGAGGGAGGGAAGATGGCGGCGCGGGCGGGCTTCCAGGCGGTGGCTCCGAGCGGCGGCGGCGGCGGGGCCGGCCCCGGGGCGGGAGCGCTGGGCCCAGGGGCTGCCGGGCCTCCTGTGCGGATGGGCCCGGCCCCGGGGCAAGGAATGTACCGCTCTCCTCTGCCCGGCGCTGCATACCCGGTAACCCGGCCCGGCCCGGCTGAGGGGAAGGCGAAGGGGGCGGGGCCTGGGGGCGGGGCGCCGAGGCGTCCGCGAGAGGCGAGGGAGGAGGCGGCGACGCTGCAGTGGGCGGGGCTTGGTGGTGGGCGGGGCTGGGAGAGGCTTTCTCTGGGAAGATGGAGGAGAGGAGCGAACGGGAAAAGAGCTGCTGGAAGAGGGGAGGATCCGGGGCATAAGATTTATTGGACCTAAAGGAGAAAGGAAAAATAAAAGCGGGGGGAGAATATGGGGGTGAGGCTTCAAGGGCCGGGAGGAAAGGAGGAGGGAAACCGGGGGTGCTGCGGGTTTAAGGATCAAGGGTTTAGGGCCGAGGGGGAGGGGAAAGGGGTGGTATTTAGGGCGATGTGGGGAGGGGAGGAAAATCCGGGTTCTCTGGCCTTAAATGGGGGATTTGCAGCCGGTACGTGGAAATGCATTTAAGGGAATCTTCTTGGGGAGGTTGGATTATGGTATTTTCATTTGTTTTATTTATAAGTTTTTGCATATTTTGGGGTTTTTATTGCATAAAAGTGAGGCATAAGGAAACGGAGAATTAGAAGTGCACTTGTTTTGAAAGCATAGAGAGAGTTAAAGCCGACAGAAATCCGGCTAGCCGGTGTAAAGGTGTTTGGTTTTGGTTTTTTCAAATGAATAAATGAAAAATTCCGAAGGGGGAGGTGGGGTGTTCCAGAGATAGCGAGGCTAAAGGCGGGTTTGTGCAAGGAGCAGCAGGTACAAGCGATAAAGCTTGGCTTGGCTTGTACCGTTTCAGGGGGCAGGGAAGGGTTGCTTGTTTGAATGCTTCTCTGACCACGAGAGAAACCTACCCCCGCCCCATGTCTACACACACATTTAAGCTTAATGCAATAATGGGGAAATGTCTGGATTCTTCTATGTGAGGTGCTAGATGCACTGCACACAAAATAATTCATATGTTGGAGGCATAGCGAAACTTGCAAGTCTCCAGCTGCAGGCTGAAATGGCACAATCCAAGAAAAGCTGTACCACTTGATTCTGTTGGGACCAGCTGTGACAGATGAGATTAAGAAATACCTTTGATGGAACTGAAGGGAAATGCCTTAGGGTGTTTCACTAAAGGGAAGCGGTGATGTCCCGAGGCTCTTCCAAAGTCATGTTCCTCTGTGTTCTTTATTTTCCCAGCGCCCTGGCATGCTGCCTGGCAGCCGCATGAACCCTCAGGGACCTGCCATGGGACCTCCAGGGTATGGCGGGAGCCCTTCAGTCCGACCAGGGATGGCTCAGTCGGGAATGGACCAGTCTCGCAAAAGGCCAGCCCCTCAGCAGATCCAGCAAGTTCAGCAACAGTCAGTTCAGAACCGTAACCACAAGTAAGAGAACCCTCTTCTTTCAAAAGCCTCGTGGCAATGAAGAGCACAAATGCCATGCTCTTTAAGCTAAAAATACTTCAGCATCTTTGGGCTGATGTCGGCTGTTATTTTAAGTTCCAAAAACGGTTTACTTGAAAAATAGGGAGAGGAGAAGCCTCAGGAAGACAATTTAAAATCTGAAATCACTATTGATATAACTAGGAGGAAAGGAGATGTAACTGCAGGCTCGCTGACAGCCATGTATTTATGGGAGCTTCCTGCACTCAACATTCCTTTCCTGTACCCTCAATCTGTGATTCCCACATAAGTCATGGTCAGATATTAGCATGGGATACTGTGTGGGTGCATTGTGGTTTGTGCAGATCGGGTGCACTGTTTTGAGATTCGGAAGAGCCCAGAGCGAGCAAGCCAAGTGGTGTTCTCTGATACTTGCATATACTGGTGCTCTCGATATGATAAGCTTCTTTAGGCTGCAGATGTGAAATAATTTTACCTATATTAAGATCTCCACCGCAGATTGCAGCCGTGTGCATACTTACTAAGGAGCATGTCCCTCTGAACTCAGTGGAACTTCTGAGTAAATATGCCTAGGATCATGCTGTGATTCCTAGACACTGGCGTTCAGCTTCATTTAGAAAGTTTCTTTTTTGGAAAAAAATATTGATTTTTCACTGAAAAATCTTTACAAATTTTAACATAAACAGTAAGTTACCTTATCCATTGACCTTTTAGAAATTTTCTTTATTTAAAAAAAAACCAGATGACTGATTTCCTTGGCGCCTAACAAAGCTCTAGCATAGTAGGAAGTATCCTTTATGTATTTTGTTTGCATTTTTATTTTTATTTAAAAGGATCAAATAGTAGATATGATTCAGTAACATATCCAATCTACAAGGTACTGCTAAGCCAGGGTTCGGACTTACCACCCTAACAATTTTGTTTTTACATAGTGCCAAGAAAAAGAAGATGGCGGATAAGATTCTACCTCAGCGGGTGAGTGAGGCTTCAAGCGCTTTGAGGTCTTGTCACGGTTTCAGGGAGCCAGGCCAGTCCTGACTGATAATGCTTGTGCTCTGTTCTAGATCCGGGAGCTAGTGCCAGAGTCTCAGGCGTACATGGATTTGTTGGCGTTTGAGAGGAAGCTGGACCAGACCATCATGAGGAAGCGGTTGGATATCCAGGAGGCCTTGAAGCGGCCCATTAAGGTAACAAGAGGAGAGTCCCCATAAGAAACGCCGATCTTTCCTACAGCAATAGAAAATAAAGTCAACAGTACAGACATAGCAATTATATTGCTGTCTGGGGCACAGTTACAGGCTTCTCTAAATAGGAATTCTCAAGTGTGCATTTGCGATTAGAAACGTACAGTGGTACCTCGGTTTTTGAACATCTCGGAAGAAAAACTTTTCTGTTTTCGAACGCCAAAAACCTAGAAGTAAATGCTTCTGTTTTCAAACGTGCCTCGGAAGTCGAACGGCTTCCACTGAGTTTTTTTTTATTTTCTCCATTAAATTTGCAGACCACCCTTTGTGCCTCGATTTTTGAATGTTTTGGAACTCGTAACGGTCTTCTGGAACGGATTACGTTCAAAAACCGAGGTGCCACTGTATTCACTTCCTGTCTATCGCAAACCACCCCTGCTAAGATGGTTAGAGTTGCTTTCAAACCAAAGTCCCATCTACACTTCAAGTGCTGAAATGAATTAAGCCAGGAGACCCTGCAAAGCAAATGGAAGAAGGCCGTGGTTAGTCGCTTCTCCTGTAGTAGCTTAATCAAAGGTTATGAACTGAGACCTGACGTCTTCTGCAGGTGCTGACTGATACAGAAGAAATCACACTGCTCTCTGATGGCACAGTTTAAGTTAGCTGCTGCTTCCTCGCTCATTCTGCAGCTATCTCAGATACAGAGATGATCATTAGCAGCTGTGCAGACCCCTTTTCGTTTTTGGGTGTCCAGTTGGTTCCTTGGGTTGAGGAAGTCTTAAATATTACGGTTATCGGTTCTCACTTTCACAACTAATGCGCACTGGGTGCTGCTCCTTTTTAGCAAAAGCGGAAGCTGCGCATCTTTATCTCTAACACCTTCAACCCAGCCAAGTCTGATGCAGAAGATGGAGAAGGCACCGTGGCCTCCTGGGAGCTCCGAGTGGAAGGACGTCTGCTAGAAGATGTGAGTGAGGGCTACATTCGTCATCTCCACTTAGGGCTGCAGAGAGTTTGCAAATGTATCATTGCTGAGTTCCTAGTGCCTGGTGTTCTTTAAACTAGACATGGTGGAGAGCAGCTAAACCTAGCCTATAGCCAGTCCTGAAAGTTGGCTTCTGCCGATGCTTGAAATAAGTGTTACGTCACAACCAAAATGTGGGGTTTGCAAGAAGTGGCGTGTGACTCATCTCCAGCCTGGAATCACACAATTTCTCATACTTTACATAGCTGCACTGTGAGATAATTCTTTGGTTTGTATTCAGGAACATCAAGTGCTGATTGCAAGCAGCAAAACAGATTGGTTGAACAGATTCAGATTGTATACTCTTTGGTTCAACAGTGGAGATCTCTAATTTCATTCAGGCCATATTCATTCAGATCTGAAATTTCATTCAGGCCATATTCCTAATCTGCCTTAATCTTACAGTTCTTAAGGTCTATCTTTTCGATGGTCAGGTGTATCAATTTCACAGCTTTAAAAACTTAAGAGAACTTCCAGGTTTTTTTAAAGGGGGGGGAGAGACCATGAAGCTAACATAAGCCTAATCCTTGCAAGTGACAACACTTCAATAAGCCCCAAAGAAGACCTTAGATAAAGGATACTATGCTGAGGAGGGGTGGATGCAATACAGTACTAGAGAGGACATTGCTCTTGGCTCTGTGGAAGGCATTTGACAGGTCACAGATAGCAACCTTTCATATCTTTACTTGAGAGATGATTCACGGTTCCTGTTAGTTTCTCAGGCTTGACTGCTCTGTGTAACTGGTTGCTGCGATCCGGGATCTGCTGGTCTCATTCTCTCTTTTCCCTCCTCCCCTTTCATCAGTCTGCTCTCTCAAAGTATGATGCTACCAAACAGAAGAGGAAGTTCTCATCCTTCTTTAAGTCTCTGGTGATTGAGCTGGACAAGGACCTCTATGGCCCTGATAATCACCTGGTGGAGGTAAGATGCTTCTCATGGGTGGGTGTGGGTGTTTCAGGACACGGGTGGTGCTGTGGTCTAAACCACCGAGCCTCTTGGGCTTGCTGATCGGAAGATCGGCAGTTCGAATCCCCGCGACAGGGTGAGCTCCCGTTGCTTTGTCCCAGCTCCTGCCAACCTAGCAGTTCGAAAGCACGCCAGTGCAAGTAGATAGATAGGCTGTGGCGGGAAGGTAAACGGCGTTTCCATGAGCTCTGGTTTCCATCACAGTGTCCCATTGTGCCAGAAGCAGTTTAGTCCTGCTGGCCAGATGACCTGGAAAGCTGTCTGTAGACAAACGCCAGCTCCCTCATCCTGAAAGCAAGATGAGTACCGCACCCCATAGTCGCCTTTGACTGGACTTAACCGTCCAGGCGTCCTTTACCTTTAACCTATATGTTTGTTATATCGGTTAACCCCAATAGCTTCCTAAACCAATATATGTTCTCAACCCAATTATGGCATGTAAGGAATATGGAAGCCACAGTAACGGAGAATCAAGTGCAAAGGTCTGGAATGGCTTCCAGTACAGCATACTGCTCTTTATGCAGTGGCATTTCACTTTGTTGCTGAATGCCTGTCTCTTTCTTTCCCCGCCACCTCACCTGCCCTGTTTTCCCCCTCTCCCCCCACCTTCAGTGGCATAGGACTGCTACCACCCAGGAAACTGACGGTTTCCAGGTGAAAAGACCTGGCGATGTGAATGTGCGTTGTACTGTCCTCTTGATGCTGGATTACCAGGTAGGCAAAAGCTCCTTCATGACAGGGCCAGCTGAGATGGGGCCCGGGGGAGAGGAAATGCCAGGTAGTAGGGGAGGGGAGCTGAGAAAAAGTTCACCAATGGTAACCAAGACACCCCTTGGGTTTTAGATAGCACATGCGTAGACGAATCTAAAAAGCCAGGGACCCAAATTCTCACAGCTCTAATAATAATAATAATAATAATAATAATAATATATTTTATTTATACCCCGGCCAGAGCTGGGCTCAGGGCAGCTAACACCAGTAAAATTACAGTAAAAGCATAATAGGGGAAAACCCCCAATTTAAAATACAGGTTAAAATGCAATTTGAAATGCAGCCTCGTTTTAAAAGTAGCCCACAGATCAAAACCATAAGGGGAGGGAAACATAAGGGTCAGACTGAGTCCAAACCAAAAGACAGGCAGAACAGCTCTGTCTTGCAGGCCCTGCGGAAAGATGTCAAGTCACACAGGGCCCTAGTCTCTTGTGACAGAGCGTTCCACCAAGTCGGGGCCAGTACTGAAAAGGCCCTGGCCCTAGTTGAGCAGCTATGGTGGCTCATTTACCAGACATAATGTATTTAACGTTAACTCTAGATGTGTATACTTGGTTCTGACCAAACCAAGCTTCCTAGACCCGTGTATAAACTGAAACCAAAAGGGTGCATTGGTTGCTAGATGTGAAATACATTGGCATTATTTTCAGCTCTTCAGCCCCACTAAGAACGTTTGTGTTCATCAGCCAACAACTGCTCTGTCAACAGTCGCTGTAATGATTTCTACATTTGATCTTTAATGTAATTATCAGAATCGGGTATTTATTTTGTTTCATTTTCCTCTGACTTCTTCTCTAGCTACCCATGTGTATAGATGTACCTGATAACTTCTAAACCGCTCAGAGGTTTCACTACAGCCAAGGGGCATATAAATGTTGTTGAATAAATAAGATAGCATTACATCCTCCTGATATATTGGCTTCTGGGCCATGGAAGCTTATGTTATAATTTTTGAGTCTATAAGGTTGCCACAGTTTTCTTAGGCTTTTTTTTTTCCTACGACTGATTTGCACAGCTGCCCCTCTGGAAAGAGTTAGGAGGGATATCAGCAACTGTGATAAAATTGTAACTAGACCGTCTTTTGGACCTGTCCGTGTTCCCACTTTTTTATCACAAAATTGCTTCAATTCTCTTTCCTGACGTGAGTTTGTGTAGTAAAAGTGATGATTAAAATAATGAGTGTTTTCTCTCCACCAGCCCGCCCAAATGGTCACAGGGAATTTTTTTTCTCCCCCTCAGAAGTTGAGGGGTGGTGGTTGTTGTTGTTTTTTACGATTTTTAGGCAAGGCAAATAAGAAAGCTGTGTTCTTGCCCTTTTGAGACTTTGCTTGTCCTTTGCAGCCTCCTCAGTTCAAACTGGACCCACGTTTGGCTCGCCTCTTGGGCATCCACACCCAGACCCGCCCAGTGATTATCCAGGCCCTGTGGCAATACATCAAGACTCACAAGCTGCAGGACCCTCACGAACGGGAGTACGTCATTTGTGACAAGTACCTCCAGCAGGTAAAAGCTATGAGGCCCGGCAGCGGCTCTTTCTGGGGTATCGTAAGAGCTGGGCCCGTCTGAGCTGCTTGGCCTTCCCTTTCGACCTGCAGATATTTGAATCTCAGCGAATGAAGTTCTCGGAGATCCCTCAGCGGTTGCATGCTTTGCTTATGCCTCCAGAACCGATCATCATCAACCATGTCATCAGGTAAGGCGCAAGCGGGGCTTGGCGTGGGAATCTTAGCCAGGCAGGCTGCAGGACTGTCACCGGGGGGGGGGTGTGAAATGACATAAGCGGGGGGAAAACGACCACGCTGGAACAAACTTTCTACTTTCAGTAGTGATTCTTGCTTCAAGTTGTACTTTAAGGTGCGTATCATTTTCACATTTCCAAAACATCCATTGTAATGGGTATGAGGTTGCTCGTGCGTAAGTTGCCGCCTCTCCTGGCTATGTTGCCTTGTTAAACCTTTCTGTCTGGACAGCCCTTCAATTCGTGGCTGCCTCAGTCGCTAGCAGAATCCGTCAGTGGGCGTTTCTTAAACCTCTTCCAACATAAAAGTTGTTTGACTCCTAGTCTCCTCCTACTCTCTCTGCGTGGAAGTCTTCTGCGCAGGGAGGGCGTGGGTAGCGGAGGACCTGTGTCCAGTGAAGAGTCCTGGTGTCCAGTGAAGAGTCCTGGAGCCCTTCCTCCAATTCCCCCGTCTGCCCCCCTCTATCCCTGGTGTTGCGCTGATTGGCTTCCCCCTCTACTGAGCTGTTTCTCCCCCTGCTGCTGGGCCCTTCGCCAGCATCATTTGAGAGCCTTCCCTCCGCCTCAGGCTCCGATGTCAGTTCCCTGACATCCATGCTTTAAAGTAGAAGCAGAAATCAGCCTACGGAAAATTGGAAGCTCTGGGCAGACTGGGTTTTTCGAAGTAGAGAAATGCTACCTAAAAATGTTCTTTGCCTAAGGTGGTTAATGTAGAGGTGATGTAAGCTGTGGACCTTCAGATGGTGGTGGTTATTATTATTAAATTATTACTTCCTGATATTTAATTTTACTGTTTGCTGTTATATTCTAATAGGTTGTGAAATGTTGCTTTATTTGATATAAGTTGTTTATTTTAAAGTTATTGTGACTTTTTTGTGTTGGGTCAGATTGGTATTATTAATGTTTGATGTTTTATTATGTTTTAAAGGTGTTGGAAGCTGTCCAGAGTGGCTGGGCCAACTCAGCCAGATGGGCGGGTATAAATAATAAAAGTGTTGTTGTTGTTGTTGTTGTTGTTGTTGTTGTTGTTGTGTCCCACCCCCACCCATCTGACTGGGTTGCCCCAACCACTCTGAGCAGCTTACAACAAATATAAAAGTGTAATAAAACATCTAACACTGCGAAACTTCCCTATACAGGGCTGCCTTCAGATGCCTTCTAAAAGTGGTGTAGTTCTTTAACTCCTTGACAACTGATGGGAGGGCATTCCATAGGGCTGGGGCTACTAACATGAAGGCCCTCTGCCTGGTTCCCTGTAACTTCTTGCAGTGAGGTTACTGAACTACAACTTCCATCATCCCTGGCCATGCAGGCTGAGGTTGATGGGAGTTGTAGTTCGACAGTTCCTGAACAAGGCTACTGATTGTCCGTCCCAGCTTGATGATTCATTTCCCCAGTTATCTCTGTCGGTGATTTGGGAGAGTTCTGCTGAACCCACACTCTTCTCTCTCTCTCTCTCGTCTTGCTTCTCCAGCGTCGATCCAAATGATCAGAAGAAAACTGCTTGCTATGACATTGATGTGGAAGTGGATGACACTTTGAAAACCCAAATGAATTCTTTCCTGCTCTCCACAGCCAGTCAGCAGGAGATAGCTGCACTGGATAACAAGGTGGGAGCGAGTCTCTGAAAAGTGGTCTTTGCACTGTGCAAAAGACTCTTGCCTTGATCTCTGTGATGTCCGAGAAGGGACAGCTCCTCCTGCGTCATGTCCAGTTGTGAGCTTTTAAAGTTGTTGTTCTGTAGCCGTGTAGATTAAACCTTAGGGGTCATAAAAATCCATTGAAACGGCAAGCATTACGCAACTCTGTTGGGGTGGGGAAATGGGGCAAAAAGAAGAAGAAAACTTTATAATGCTTGGTGATTTAGAGAAGGCACCAGCAATTGGCAGTCCTGGTTTCTTCCACGACTGTGTGTTGATGTCATGCATTGGATTGCAACCTTGAGGTTCAAACAGACAGCTTCTCCCCGTTGCCTTTAGAGTAAGCCCAGATTTAAGTTGTGCATATTCAGCTTACGCCTTACGCGCTTGGCAAACAAAAACAAAAAATTTAGAAAGGAGGCGGATGTCCACCGACCATTGCACCCAGTGCCGTTTTGGCTTTAGGCGTGATCCCTTCAATGTAACCCCTGTATAAGTTGAGGGCTTCGTGTATTTCTGAATACTTTGGTTATGTAGGGTAGGGGTGGTAGACCCAGTGTGGTGTGTGGGCACCAGCCGCCACCTTCCTGCAGATTTTAGGCATGAGAACAGCCTCCTAAAGGAGCTAGTAGGCTTTTTCCAATTTCAATGTAGGGATGATTTGGGGGGGGGGGTCATAGTTTGGGCGAGAGGGAGCTCTAACCTTGCAGGTGCACACACGTACACTGAAAACGTTCCCTCTGACCACAACAAGGCTTGAAAGCAGTTTTCTATTGAAAGGCTGTTTTTAAGCCTAATTGCTGTGTGTAAATTTTGTGGGAGAGAAGGCTTCTCCAGCTGCAAGCGCCTCAAAGAACATAGGCACCGTTCTGGCAGCTTGGCCTGAAAACTCCCAAAATGATTGCTTGCAGTGGAAGAACGAGTGTCTGTGTACATGAGAGAGTATGATTTGATCAGGCCCATTTTGACTGCACCCACTGTTTGTTTTTTGGTCCCCGCCACCATTGGCTAATGCAGCCTCCAGAGAGAATTGTGGCCTATGGACCCATAAAAGTTCCCCAGCGTGAGAGCCAGTGTTGTGTAGTGGTTAAGAGTGGTGGACTCGTAATCTGGGGAACCGGGTTCGCTTCCCCGCTCGTCCACATGCAGCTGCTGGGAGACCTTGGGCTAGTCACACTTCTCTGAAGTCTCTTAGCCTCACTCAACTCACAGAGTGTTTGTTGTGGGGGAGGAAGGGAAAGGAGATTGTTAGCCGCTTTGAGACTCCTTAAGGGGAGTGAAAGGTGGGATATCAAGTGCAAACTCTTCTTCCTCCCTATCCCTCCTCTAAGGCCTGTAGATGTGAGCTGCACATTGCACTGGCTCACGTGACTCCCCAAATGGTCTTTTCTGACCAAAAGGGAGCACAGAATACTCTGACCCAGGCCCCCTTCCCTTGTGTATTTTCACTGTACCCCTACAAAAATACATGCCACCTACTCTTATGCAGGTGTATGGCGAAACTACCTATTTCGTCTTGCAAACGGACAGCTTCTTGATGAGCATATGGCCATTCAGCAGCTCAGCATCTTGCAAAAAGGGTTCAATGGCAACTGATGTCTGGGAGATGTTGTTTTCCATGGTCTCTCAGGTCATCTGTAGCAGCCTTGCAGTCTAACCTGGGTTTTCCCAGCTTCCTGGCCTGCAGTCAGCCTTTCAGAGCCTCTGGGACAGCTGCCCAGTCACTGTCATTAAAGGATGAAACAAAGCAGATTCCTGGCTGGTAGGATTCAGGCTCTGGGGCAACTGCTGAAGGATCCACCACTTTTAACCAGGACAGGGGGTGGGACTTGTAGGGATGGTGCATGTGGAGAGAGCCTTGACACAATTGGGTCAGCTATAAAATATCCCAGCCTACTGCATACTTGCAAGCATATTTACTCAGAATAAGCCCCATTGAGTTTTTAACGGGACTTACTACCTCCTTGGGATCCCAGTCCTGATGCCATTTCAGTTCTGCCTTTTGACGTTCTGGAGTTTTTCATACACATTTAAGCTTTCTCTACTTGGAATTGATGGCTGGGAATTTTTTTTATTCGCTTAATTAATACAGCTGCTACTAGATCCGTATGAACCCCTTCATAAATTTGATCCCGTTTGCTGAATTGAGAGAGAAGGGGGACCCTGAGTTGGGATTAAAGTTGCCTTGTTCTGAAACCATGCAACAAACCAAATGAGTGCACGGATAAAATGGCACAAATTTACAGGAAGGAAGAGGAAAAACTTGCCACAGCAGAGTAGAGGACTCAGACGGTGGCCAAGAAGAGAGGTATAATGTGTGTTCTTGCTTCTAAATATGTTCTGTGTTAAAAAAAAATGAGGAGTGAAAATGTGCCCCAGGATACATTGGAAGCTGCAGACCTTCATGTGCGTTCTGGTAGCAGGTGGCATTTCAGCACAGTGCCGTTGCATCCCTTTTCCCAACGTTTCCGTACGTCGTTTTCTCCCATCTCAGATCCACGAGACCATAGAAACAATCAACCAGCTGAAGACCCAGCGGGAATTCATGCTGAGCTTTGCCAGAGACCCCCAGGGCTTCATCAACGACTGGCTGCAGTCCCAGTGCCGGGACCTGAAGGTGAGAAGCCTCAAAGGAGAGTTCGGGCACAGATCACCACCTGACTTTGTTTGGGCCGGCCACACTGCATTTCCAGTTGAAAGGGGTTAAAATTTAGAATCCTTGTTGGGCCTTTCAAGGGAGGGCTTCCGGCTTAGCTCATGCATGAATGGATGCATTAAAAGGAGTCTCCCTCTCCCTTTCCCTATGCTCCCTCCAGGCTATGACTGATGTTGTCGGGAACCCAGAAGAGGAGCGCCGAGCTGAGTTTTACTTCCAGCCATGGGCTCAGGAGGCCGTGTGCAGATACTTCTACTCTAAGGTAAACTGGCTCGTCCCCTGCGATCCCTTCCAAACAGCGAGCTGGACAGTCTCCCATATCATGGAGAGTCACCTACTCACTTTGGGCACGATACTTTAGTCCTGGTTGCCCAGGCACCCCAGAGGCTCTTGGCATTTCAAGGCCCTGCCAGCCATGAGCATATTTAACTTGGAGCCAATCATATTTAAGAGCAACACACAGCAAATGAATAAAGGATAATTTTCCATACTCCTTCAGGTTTATATTTTGTCCTGTGCAGTTCAGAGCCTAACCCAGTCTGTGTATGGAATAATCACCAAAACGCCCAAAAAAGATGTTTCACATTTCAAATCGTGAGATTTAAAAATTGGAGGTGCGGGCATGGCACACAAAAGAACTTAAGAGTTCACATTTCTGTGAAGGGAAGAGCACTGTATACAAACCTGTGGTCCTTGGTTGAAGGGTTGTATGTAAATTTAATAAGTTAAAGAAAGAAGGAGTACCTCTTGAGGCAGGACTATAGCAGGGGTAGCCAACATGGTGACCTCCAGATGGTTTGGACTACAATTCCCATCAGCCCCAGCTGGTGGGCTGCAAGGGCAGGTCTGCTGAGAGTCGTCGTCAAATGACATTTGGTCCCCCATCCCTGCTATAAAATGTCGCTGGTGTGGCATCTGCTGCTAGCTCCTCCTGTTTGGAAACATCAGAAACTGGACAACACCTGCTCTTTCTGCATGTGTGCTAAAACTCTGGTTTCGGCTTCTCTCACAGGTTCAGCAGAGACGGCAGGAGCTGGAGCAGGCCCTGGGAATCCGCAACACATAGGCAGGCCTGCCTCTCTCAAGCCGGCAGGTCTTAACGGCTAACCAAACACTGCAGGGATTCACTGCTCAGGCCTATACAATTCCCACTTCAGCACAGAACCTACCGTTCCTCTCCCGACATCTCTTTCCGCTGCTCCGGTCCCCTCCTTCGGGGGGAGGAGGGGATGGTGTCAGGTCAAAGGTCTTGTATTTCAGCTTGGCCTCCTTCCTCGATTGTTGCCTTTGGAGCCCCAGGGCTCTCCTGTCCTGGCTCTAGCTGAAGCTCTTCCACGCTTGGAACAGCTTCAGTTCAGAGCCTTGCAAGCTCAGGACCTCCTTGCCAGTCCCTAGGAACTCCCCCCCCCCCCAATTCCACCCCCAAAGCTGTGTCTGCACATCAGCTTTGTACCTGAGCAGATGGGTACAGGCCTGAGCCTGTTCAGCTTCTTGTAGGGCGAGAGGAGCAGGAGGATGTCACTGCAGCAAATTCCATATGCCTTTCAGGGTCTGAGGGATGTTGTGCAAATTCATCTATTCTGAAACAGCCGGAGCTCCCTCTGGCTTTTTCCCTGGGAGCTGCGACGCAGCAAAGTTGGCAAGGAGTCTGCAGGGTCACAACACTTGTATCTGTCTTAACTTCATGCTGGTGTTTTGCTTTTTGTTTTCGAATGGGATAGCTGGCGGAGATGCCCAGATACAGTCTTGGTTCCACAGTGGTCATCCCAATCGTTGCCCCCCCTCCCCAGCGGGGGAGGAGGGGCATCTCCATCTCGCCCCTACCTCCATCTGAATTCCTAAACGCTGCTTCTTCCCCACCCCCACCCCCACCCCGCAACTCTCTAGATCCACAGAACTTGGCGGAAGGGCACCTTCCCAGTTAGGGTTGCTTTCCTAATGCCTTCCTCACCTAATATGGCACAGAGCAGGTTTCTGGAGCGAATTAACAGGGTGCGGAACTGACGGAGCGGGGAGAGATGGCAGGCAGGTGTTCATGACCTGGGAGCCACTCACTTCTGACATGTGGTTGTTTGGGGCTGGAAGGTTGGTCCCAGGCACCTGCTGTAGGTTGTATTTTTTTGGGGGGGGGAATGGAGCTGCATCTTTCTGCAGACTGGTTTTTGGGACTGTAACGCAGCTGGACAGGTCCCAGCTGCTTGTACTCTTATGACACTAGCTGCAAAAAAAAATAAAAATCAAGTTACTGACAAGCTCCTCTTCCTCATCCATCTCCTGGAATGAGGCTCGGGGCCGCTTTGAATTCAGGAGTCCGGGTGGCCCTATTCCCTTGTGTATGCGTCCACGTTCAGAGAGTGAGAGGCTCTATCCTTCTTGTCTCGTCTTTGCCATATGAAAGACCACCTCGCCCTTTTTACCTACCTCCCCGTCCACCACCAAACCCCGCTTTGTGGTACCAGGGATTAGAACCCCGGTGCCTTAACGTAGCTGCCGCAGGCTCTCAGGGCAAGTATAGATGAAGGAAGCTCAGAGACTGACTGGCTCGGCAAAGTGTAGCTGCTTTTAACTGCTCCCTATTATGCTTTTGTGTTTTGTGGCTCTCTCTTTCTTCTCTCCCTTCTCCCTCCCCGTGGACCAAATCTTTTTTCTTTTTTTTTGTACTGTATCCTTTTAGATGTCACCTTCTTCTAATAAAAACTGCCTCTAAACGATGGTGCTCTGCATCCTTTTTTGTGCTGCACTGCCGACTTTTTTTGTATGCCAGGTGGAGAGGTTGAGTTTCCGTATTCCTCCCCGTTTCAGAAAAAAATCCTAAAGTGTTTGCTGTGGTTGTTTGGAACACTTAACAGCTCGAACGAGGTAAACCCCCCTTTTTATTGGTTGCCTTGGAGAAGAAAAATTGCCTGGCAACGTAGGAAAAACCTTCAAGCTGCTGAGTGCATGCTTCAGCTTTCATAAAAACACTGGGGTGTTTTGTTTTTGTTTTGTGTGTGTGTGTGTGTTACGTACACACACATGGAGAAAGCAGTCTTGGAAGAGGAATAGGGAACCTTCAGTCATTTTGGGACTACAATTCCCATTCTCCCTGGCCATTCACTGCTGTGGCTGGTGAGAATTGGAGCCAGGCAATGCGTTTGCACTTAGTTGTGCAGCGCTTACATCTTTTCTCAAAGCACTTAACCATTTCGAGTTAAATCTCATGAGAACTTTTCCATTATGTACAGGCTGGGTCGGATGATCTCATGCAATTTCAGAATAACAATATTATGTATTGCACCATTAATGTCTGCTGCTTTTTACTGAGTAAGCTAAAGCTTGACAAAAGAAGGCAACAGACAGAAGGCAAGATTCAGATGAGGGTAAGTGGGAGGATAAAAGTCAGTTTACCAACCAGATCAGTCATTTTGTAGTAATTCCTCAAGATGGCAACAAAAATATTTCTTTCTGATTGAGAAAGGTCTCTAGATCAGTGTTTCCCAAACTTTTTTGGGCAACGGCACACCTGTTTACTGAAAAAAAATCTCGCGGCACACCACCATTAAAGCCCCGCCCCGTGACGTCAGCGCGCAGCGTCACGCCGGGAGG
The DNA here is from genome assembly GCF_964188305.1 of Podarcis bocagei. Classification (NCBI taxonomy): domain Eukaryota; kingdom Metazoa; phylum Chordata; class Lepidosauria; order Squamata; family Lacertidae; genus Podarcis; species Podarcis bocagei. Next base: position 117,392,391 of record NC_138126.1, on the reverse strand, counting down.
GACGCACGAAAGTGAAAGTTTTTTCCCTCCCCCCTCAGTCCCTCGCTCGGAATTCAGCTCGTTTGGGGCATCGCTCCGGCTGCTCCCTCTCCCGCCGCGCAGGAGCGATGCCTCTCTCTGGCTCTCCCTCCGCGCAGGCTGAGGGAGGGAGGGAGGGAGGTGCGCGTGTGACCCGTCTCTGCTGGGAGACCAAACCCAGCGAGGCAGAGTCGCGCAGAGGCGCCCAGGCAGCGCTGCCGGCTGCGAGGAGGAGCGCCAGGCAGCAGCAGGAGGCGCGGCCTCTCCTCGCCGCCGCCGCCCCGCCTCTCGCCGCCCGACTCGCCCGCCTCCCTCCAGGCATCTCGCGGCACACCAGCCGATGTCTCACGGCACACTCGTGTGCCGCGGAACACCGGTTGGGAAACACTGCTCTAGATCAACCAAAATTAAAGGCCTGCCATTTTGGAATGCAGTGGTTGATTTCAAGCGCTATGAACTTAGAAGAATGCATATGATTGGACTGCCACACATCTGAAAAATCACATTTTTGTTTCCATTTCATTGTGAGTTATTTATAACACAGCATTCAACCCTGCCTTTTACTGGGTGTTAGACAACATTTCGTCAAAAATACAATGCAGCAAGTAAAACATTAAAACCACAATAGAGATGTTTGAAGGTAGGGGAAAGTAGTTTGTGCTGTATCGAGGAGCAGACGTAGTCCGTTAAAATCATTACATCTTTATAATGAAGTTAGATACTGTACTTCTATGTTCTTAAAAGTAAGCCTACGTCTTGTAACAGCTGTGCATAGGTAACGGAAGCAGATGTAGAGTGGCCTTTACTAGTTTAGGCTTTCCTAAGTGAGGAAATTTCATTTTGGGATGTTCCCTGTGTTTAAAAAAAAGTTCCTGCAGAAGGAAAATGAGTACCTCAAGCACAAAGCGGAATTCAGATGTTTTATGGTATGCTAGTTTTTCTGGATATAGGAAACACACTCTGAAGCAACAGAGCATTAAAAAAATGTTGGCCCCTACTTATATAGCCTGAAGCAGTATAGTTCATTCTTCCATCTCCTGTTGCATGTGAAGGCCCAGCCTGGATTCTTTACAGGGAGGAGGAGGAATCGAGGGGTGGAATGAGCAAGTCATGCCATGCCAAAGCCTGAAGGAAGAGAAATACAAACCTGGCAGTGGTTGAAACAAGACAGTGTGTTGCCTAGAAAGTCCTAACAGTCAACTGTTGCTGATTTAAGGACAATCTAGGAAAGGTATTGGGTTTACAACAGAAGCTCCTAATTTATTTATTTTTGGGGGGGTCCCTCTGCCAGAGCAGAATCCGCCTCCTCTCAGCTGTGATAGGTTGCTTGCTAAGTTTGTAAAATGCGCCTTATCCCATTTTTAGACACTAAGCAGGCTTATCAGGTTTCTATTTTATTTAACAAATTTTGTCTATTGCTCTATGCGGCTTGTACGCAGCTCACAAATAGATATTAAAATTACCAATAAAAGCAGTTAGTCAAAACATTTAACGATAATTAGAGTTAAGAAAGGGTTAAAACACACCAGCATCTACGTGTCTGGATAGGCTTGCTTCAACACAAATGTTTTAAGCGGGTTCCAAAAAGAATACATTGAAGGTGCCCGTCTGATGTTGATGGGCAGGAAGTTCCAAATCATAGGCATTGCCACATTAAATTATCCGTTTCTTGACTGGCAGAATGCGTGTTAGGTGGCACCTGTAATAGCGACAATTCGACAGAGCAAAGTGGGCATATACGAAGGCAACCCTGCAGGTAAACTGGTCCAAAGTCGTTAAGGGCTCTGTATACTCGTAGTTGAATTTGGCCTGGTAACAGATCAGCAACCAGGGCAGATCTCCAAGCAGGGACGTTCTATGCTGACAGGGTCTCACTCTTGCCAGCAGCTGTGCTCTAGTGTTCTGTACTAGCCAGTTTCTGGGCCAATGCAAGGGAAAGCCCACATAGGTGCATTGCAGTAATCCAATCTTTTAAGTCACCAGTGCCTGAGCGCCTCTGATCGAGTTCTCCCAGTCCAAGTTAGGTTAGGCTGAAGGTTAAGATACTGGCTTAAGGTTGCCGAAAGAGAGACTACCTATCCAGGTTATTGCCAAAGGAGACTCACACGGACTTCAGGAAGTTTATGAATGGAGCAGCAATGACCCTAGGGCACCAAACACCAATGATGTTTAGCGTACACTTCTTCCAAAAGTGAATATATTTCAAATGTGTTCTAATGTTTTGGCTTGCAGTCTCTGGTTTACTTGGAACTCCAAAATGAGTTTTTACGACTAGTGATATTTCCTTGCGAGATGTCCTGTGATTTATTTTCAACCTGCATTTTCATTAAGCAGATTGAGATCTCTAACATCTCCCATAAGGCACCAGAGAGTTCCTGCTGCTTCCGCCCACGTGTGTTCTCTGTTCTTCTAAAGCCTGGGCACCACGCACCTTCCTCTTGGCGGAGTAGATTGCTTGTTTATGACTCGCATCAGTACCGCATACAGATTCGGTGGCTTTTAAAATGTGGCTTGCTTGCTTTCTTCGTCAGAAAGAGCTCCATAGGCAATGTCTGGTGTGATATATTGCAGTTGGCAAGCAGCTACAACCATAGGGTTGAAGGACCTTGGGGTCAAAGCACACTTTGAGTGTGCATCGTGTGGTCTTGGGCACGACACAGTATCAAGTTCGGTTTTAATTGCTTTAACAGTTATGCCCAATGATATTGTAGCCCTTTCCCAGTTACGCAGAATATTACTCCTCAAAAATAAATCTTTGTGCAATCCTGCATATTGAGAACAGAAGATCTGGACCCGAGCCTTGGCTCAGATTAAGACCTGATCTTCAGTACATGCTGGCTAAAATGTGGACAGCAGTGCCCTTTCTCAATTACCCTACTGCTTGGAGCTGGAATGATCTGGCTGAGGTCATATGGATTTCATTGGATGGTTTGTGGAACTGTAAAATAAGCCCGTGTCTTGAATCTGTAAGTTCAAAAGATCAGCAATGGAAGCTAATGTGGCTTGGATCCTGCACACCATAACTTCCAAGGTACAAAAGAGAGTGCCTTATGTTTTCTTGCCTTGTCAGAGTAGGTTTTTTTCCCTTCATACAACTCTGTGCTCCAAATGACAGCTTCTTAGCATAAGCTCTTTCTTGCTAATCACACCACAGGCTCCCATGAGTAAGAGGGACATGCCCTGTGCCCCACTAACTTTTCTATCGAGGGAGATCAAGCAAAGCCCTTTGCTCTTGTCTTACCACCCTGAACTTTGCTATTTGAGCCCGTGACAGGCTTTGTCAGCAACTGGTTGCAGCAATAACGCTGAGGATTTGCACAAGAGCATCTAGCAGTCGGGACAGTTGCTCTGTGTTCAGACTCCGCCAGTTACATGGAATAAGTGTGGGGGCAGTTATTATGGGGAAACGCTTAAATCCTGCAATCTGCAAATTGAATATTTAAGCAAGCACTATCTGTAGCTCAATTTGTTGAATTAGATTCAATGGGACTTCCAGGTCACTGTGCAAAGGATCGCAGCCTGGTGGCAAAATCCTATATACGTTCACTTAAGAGAATAAGTAACTCCCACTGTTTTCAGTGGAATATATATACTGGATGCACAGCTTAGAGACAGCTGTGATCAAGCGGCAGATAAGTTATAGAAATAAATACCGTATTTTTCCATGTATAAGACTAGGGTTTTTTCCTTAAAAAATAATGACAAAAATTAGGGGGTGTCTTAAACTCTGGGCCATCTCCCCCCATTTTCTTAAATCTGTCCCCAAAAATAGGGGGTGTCTTATACATGGGGGCATCTTATAGATGACAAAATATGGTTATTCCTCAGCAAGGCTAGAATCCTAACAACCGCTTATCTCTGAGTAAGTCCCACTGGATTTGGTGGGCTTACTTCTGAGTAGACACGGTCAGGGCGGCACTGCGTGTTTGGAATGGCATTTTTTTACCATGCAATCCTACCCTTGTACTCGAAAGCAAGCTCAGGACCGCAGAGATCCTAAACCTGTGTGACTTTCTTCAAGCCTTGGCTTTGTTCCTTTCCTACCCTTGTCAAACTAATGAAGGCGTCCGCTTATTGATTCAACCCCCTAATTCCCAAGTTCGTTCATTCACACGAGCAGCACGGGGAGAAAGCTACGCGTCCAAAACTGCCTGGCGGATTTCAACGCGGAAAAGCGCACCTGCGGAGCCAGCTCAGGTGCGCAGAGAGAGTCCGGGTCAGGCAGGGCCTCCTCGTCTCTCGCCCCCCGGAGCCGCCATAGGGCCTGGCCTCCTCCGTCTCTTCCCCGCCGGCCCGTCGAGGGCCCTCCCTGCTCGGATCCGCTCCGGCGAGGAAAGGGTGCGCCCGGGACGCGAGGCGGGGCCGCGCGGCGGAGTTTATAACGCCTCTCCGACGGGGCGGCAGCGAGTGGGAGCGAGCCAGCGATCGCGCAGCCTGCTGACAGTCCGCCGCGATGGGAGGCAAGAAAGTTTGCATCGTGGGCTCCGGCAACTGGTGCGTGGGCGGAGCGGGGGCGCGTGGGGGGGGGGAGAGAGCGCTGCTACAGCTGCGCGGGAGGCGCTGCAAGTTAGGACACTCGCGGCTCAGGTTAGGACACTCGCGTTAGGACACTCGCGGCTCGCAAGCGCCGAGCCTCCTTTGCCCGACGGCAGCGCGTCTTCGCTCGACCCTCTTGCATGCCAGCCCAGCCGAGCGGGGTCGTTTCGTTGCTTTTTTTCGGGGGGCGGGGCTGAAAGCTGACTCCTGTTGCTCATTGTGATGTGTGGGGCTCTCGACTTCTGCCCCCCCACCCCGCCGCCCCGTCCAGGACTGAAGGTGGTAGTGAGAGGGGTGGGGGCTATTGCTTTGCCCTGTTTAGGGAAGCTTTTCATATTTAAGGTTGTGTTGTTTTTAACACTTGATTGGAAGCCGCCCAGAGTGGCTGGGGAAACTCAGCCAGGTGGGTGGGGTATATACAATAAATTATTATTAATAATAATAATAATAATAGTTTTTTTAAAAACAAGTCGCTTAAAGCGAGCGCTGCCCTCGATCCCTCAGCAATTTGAACCATAGGAGCCAACACCTGGGGGCCGAAGTCCCTTCAGGCCCCGCAATAAAATATTTGAGGGGACGCGCAACCACCACCACCCCCAGTTGATGAGCATTGCCATTCAAATAGTGTGCCGTCTCATGCGATCAATTATGTGGGTTGGGGCTTACCTGGTCCCCCCACCCCAATATTTTATTCAAGTTGGCACCCCCAACGTGGGGCTCACTGAGATGAAGAGTCTTCTGCTGTGCCGTCTGAGCTATCCTAAGTTCGTTGCGCCCTTAACCTTCGGGTTAATAAATGGCTGGGGTAGGAACAGGTGCCAGCCAGATTCGCATTCCCTCTGGTGAGACTTTCTGCCATTTCGTGTTTTGCTTGCCGGGGGTGCAGAGGGAGATGGAAGGAGCCCCCTAGTGGTGGAGGAGAGAGCGCCCCTCACTTGAGTCTATTTCTGGAGCCTCTTGTTAGTATCACTCTCTCGAAAAGAAGCTCTGTGCGCTGCGAGGCAATGCCTTCGTAGCTCTGCTTGTCCTGCAGCTGCTCTTGTTATTATTATTATTATTACTACTACCCTCCAGGATATGTCAGAGACTAGTCCCGGAACTGGCTTTCAGTGCTAAAGCTTGACTGTGCAACATAGGAATACTTGCATGTATCTTTTGGAGCATATGCAGAGTGCATATTTGGACATGCGCTGGAGGGTTACGACGCAGTGACCTCAGTGCATTTCCTCGACACATCAGGAGCAAGGTGGGAAAGCTTCCAGCTTCAAGAGTTGGAACTCTATAAGCCAAGAGCAAGTCTCTCCATGGGCACCTATGTTTGCATATGTACAAGTTCTAGTTATAATAAGCAATCTTGTTTAAATTCTTCTCTCTCCTAAGCACAAGTGAAAGCCTATAATGCTAATGTGAGAGATTTGTACCTGTTTGTGCATTTGGAGATGCATGTTTGTAGGCCAGACTTCACCAACACAGTGTTCTTCCTAGGTTTTGGACTACAAATCCCATCATCCACAGCTTGATGGCTATGGCTGATGGGATTTGTAGTCCAAAACATCTGAATGGTCCTAGGTTGGCGAAGGTTGGTCTAGACTCTTGGTTTCTTACTATTATAATTTAGCTGACTGGCGTCTTTAGATATATAAACGGCTACATTACATGTACGGTGTGATAGTACACTGAAGAATTGCACACCTCCTTGGAAAGAGGGGGAGGAACCAAGTTTCTCTAAAGAGGCCTTTAAGCGTGTAATGCACATAGATTCAGGAAAGTACTAGTTCACATAACACACACCTAAGTTGCTGCAAGAGGGTGTGGTGATAGCCAGAAGCTCAAAGGGGGATTAGAGAAATCCATGGGGGAGCTATCCATGCCTATTAGTCATTAGGCAATATACCAGAAACTGGTGTGTTTGAGCAGTAAAGAGTTATTGCATTCACGACAAATTTAAAACACTTAATTGATGCTACAAAAAAACCCCAGCATAAAATACGATATAAAGCGTAAATAACAATAAAATAAAAAATCAATTTAGGGGATTCGACTTTATGGGGTTCTGCTATCTCAATACTTTGGAAAGCAAATGCATAAAAAGAGTGATGCTGGATCATACCAAAGGCGTGTCCAGTCCAGCTTTGTGCTTCGTACTGTAGCCAAACACATACAGGGGAGCCAAGAGACCTCACCCCACTTTCGTTCCCCAGCAACCGCCATTCAGCGTCACATCACAGCCGTTATGGCTTTTGATCCTTTTTTAAAAGCTTCCAATTTGGTGGGCGTCACTAAATCTTGTGCTAGCGAATTCCATAGTCCCAATTATGCACTGCTTCCATTTCTATTTCTTCACAATTCCCCCCGCCCCCCAATAATCCATATACAGTGGTACCTCGGGTTAAGTACTTAATTTGTTCCGGAGGTCCGTTCTTAACCTGAAACTGTTCTTAACCTGAAGCACCACTTTAGCTAATGGGGCCTCCTGCTGCTGCCGTGCCGCCAGAGCACGATTTCTGTTCTTATCCTGAAGCAAAGTTCTTAACCTCAAACACTATTTCTGGGTTAGCAGAGTCTGTACCTGAAGCGTATGTAACCCGAGGTACCACCGTATTCTGATCCCATCCCATCATGGTGCCTAGCTAGAATTTAAACAGAAGAATAAGGGGGATTATTGGGACGCGGGTGGCGCTGTGGGTTAAACCACAGAGCCTAGGACTTGCCGATCAGAAGGTCGGCGGTTCGAATCCCCGCGACGGGGTGAGCTCCCGTTGCTCGGTCCCTGCTCCTGCCAACCTAGCAGTTCGAAAGCACCTCAAAGTGCAAGTAGATAAATAGGTACCACTCCGGCGGGAAGGTAAACGGCATTTCCGTGCGCTGCTCTGGTTCGCCAGAAGCGGCTTAGTCATGCTGCCACATGACCCGGAAGCTGTACGCCGGCTCCCTCGGCCAATAAAGCGAGATGAGCGCCACAACCCCAGAGTCGGTCACGACTGGACCTAATGGTCAGGGGTCCCTTTACCTTTAAAGCCACAGCACCACAGCACACTCTGTGATCCGAACTATCAAGCCGGCTGGGAACTTGAGGCCAACACTCCCCAAGAACTTTGCCACTTTGGTAGCTGGTTTCCAAGGGGATTCTATTAACTTGGAGGCTGCCATTGGCTTGTGAGAGGAGGCAGCTAACAGTAGTAGGACTTCTGCAAGTTGGAAAGTGGATACTAACCTTGGCATCCCCAAGTATTTTTTTCTTTCTGCAACTGAGTGAACAGCAGCCTGCCGAATGCGTGCGTTACAAGCCTCCGTCGCAAACGTAATGACTTGAGCATTGCAAAGTTGTCTTTTGTGTGTTGTCCTTTGGGGGCTAGGGTTGGAAACGTTATGGAAGATTTGGAGGGGCACAATGTTTCGTGAACAACAGTGACTGAGGTGTGTGAGACAGTTGGTGGCTGTATCAGGGCCTTTCCTATAGCCTGGCAGTGCCATGTTAGAGAAGCCATAAGGAACTGGTTTGCAGGCGAAGCCTCTTTAGTCGAGAGTGGATTTCATGCTCTTTATTCAGCTCATAGTGGTGAGAAGGAATGAAAGTTCCCCCAGAATGTCTGCTTTATATACATTATTTACACAATGGGCCCCACGTGATTGGCTAATTCCGGGATTCACTTGTAGGCCAATCAGGTTGCGGATTCACTTCCACCTGGAGCTGGATTGGGTGGATCCTGTGGACCAATCAGACTGCTGCATTCTGGGCCCTATTGTTCTAGGACCAATCAGACTGCTGCATTCTGGACCCTATTGTTCTAGGACCAATCAGACTGCTACATTCTGAATCCTATTGTTCTAGGACCAATCAGACTGCTGCCTTTTGGATCCGATTCAACTCAGTACATAAGACTGATGGTCGCACTTGGCGGTGGGTTGCTACTGATGGGTCAGCCGCAGTGGGGTTGACCCAGGACATTATCCATTTGGGCCACACCATTTGGGTTCCTGCCCTGTGGAACACCCTCCCATCAGATGTCAAGAAATTAAGAACTACAGTCGTATCTTGGTTCTTGAACGCCCTGGTACTCGTACGTTTTGGCTCCTGAACACCGCAAACCCAGAAGTAAATATTCCGGTTTGCAAATGTTTTTCGGAAACCGAATGTCTGGCGCAGCTTCCGCTTGACTGCAGGAAGCTCCTGCAGCCAAGCAGAATCCACAACTTGGCTTTTGAAAGGTTTCGGGAGCCGAACCAACTCCTGGAATGGACTGAGTTTGAGAACCAAGGCACCACTGTCTCTGACTTTTAGAAGACACCTGAAGGCAACCCTGTCTCGTGTTTGATGTTTTATCGTGTTTTTAATATTCTGTTGAGAGCTGTCCAGAGTGGCTGAGGAAACCCAGACAGATGGGTGGGGTATTAATAATAATAATAATAATAATAATAATAATAATAATAATAATAATAATAATAATGGTTGTGATGAGGGTGAAGACACTCACTGTGTGATCAGTTGTAGGCTTGTTCCTGGGTGAGATGCTGGAAGGGGGAATGTGTGCTAATACAGAATCCAAGTGCGCAGTGGAAAATTAGGGAGCTGTGGCGAGAGCATGAATGCAGTTCATGAATTCATACTCAGTGTGTTTGGTGGGTGATTTTGTTGATTCATGCTGTTGGATGTACCGTATTTGTCAGATCATTCTTTTGTATTTATATGCCCTTTGCTGCTTTGGGAGCCTTTGGGCAGTGTACAAATGAAATAACCTGGTACAGAGATAGGACTTTCAACTGCTGATGGTTGCACTCTTTCTCAGCCTTGCATACTCTCTCTCTCTCTCTCCTCCCCCTGCAGGGGTTCGGCTATTGCCAAGATTGTGGGCAGCAATGCAGCCAAGCTGGACAAATTTGACACCACAGTCAACATGTGGGTGTTTGAGGAGGAAATTGGTGGCAAGAAACTCACGGAGATCATCAACACGCAGCACGAGAACGTCAAGTACTTGCCAGGCCACAAGCTGCCCCCCAATGTGGTGAGTTCAGAAGCCGGGGGGGGGGGGGGAGAGAGAAGGGAAGCAATGTGTGGGCAGCATGGCAGCTGTATTCCAGGCTGGGGCCAATGTGTCACTTGCCTCTCTGTGCTTGCAAGTCAGCTTAGAGCCTTTCAAAGGGTCAAAAACAGCCTCAAGGTAATAACAATAACAATAATACAATTTATTATTTATACCCCGCCCATCTGGCTGGGTTTCCCCAGCCACTCTGGGCAGCTTCCAACCGAATATTAAAAACAATACAGCATCATACATTAAAAACTTCCCTAAACAGGGCCACCTTCAGTTTTAAAAGACACTCTCCCAGCAGATGTCAAGGCAATAAACAACTATTTTACTTTTAAAAAAGTAAAAAAGTTGTTTATTACCTTGACATCTGCTGGGAGGGCGTTCCACAGGGCAGGCGCCACTGCCAAGAAGGCCCTCTGCCTGGTTCCCTGTAACTTCACTTCTCGCAGTGAGGGAACCGCCAGAAGGCCCTCAGTGCTGGACCTCAGTGTCCGGGCTGGATGATGGGGGTGGAGACGCTCCTTCAGGTATACTGGACCAAGGCCGTTTAGGGCTTTAAATTTTAAACACTTTGAATTGTGCTCAGAAACGTACTTGGGTGCCTGTTGCAGAAAATCCAAGAAGCATCAACCATGAAAATCCAGAAATGTAAGAAACCGAACAAAGCACATTTCCCCATCCTTTAATGGCACCTCCGTATTTGCCTTGAGTTGTGTTCAAACCCAAAATTTCAAGCATGTGTGCGCCTAAGATTTCTGGGAACTGTAGTTTTCCCCCTCACATAGCTACACTTCTCAGAAACCTTAACAAATGACAGGATTCTTTGAGTAATTAAAGCAATGCACTTTAAATGTAAGGTGTGTGTGCATCTGTAGCTTAGAGGAAGCCCCGGCAGCAAAAAAGAACTCCCTCTTGATATTTGTCCTGAATTTGCATTTACGCATACAAATTAGCATATGCACATAAATATATGCCATAGACTTGTGCCAAGAAACGTGTACCTAACAATGTATGTCCCTGACTGTGACAATGGGAAGTATTTGTCAATCTGTTGCAGTACATGTATCTAGACTAGGCCAAGATAAATTATGGGATTGCCAATAGCTGAAGTTGGTCTCTTGTTGGGGGAGTGGAGTGGACTTAAGCTAAACTAACTCCCGTCGGTTTCAAGAGGAGAGGAAAGCAAGTGTTCAAATATATCCTCTTTTAGAATTTGTGAGGACTTGAGACGCGCTTAAGATTTGGCTGGAACACGCTGAATGTTGAGAATCTCGCTTATTCCCTCCCACATAACTCTGAACAAAGGACTCTTTTGTTGGAGCATTTCATGCTTTCTGACTTCTTGAAAACTTGCACCAACTTCATCACCTGAAAATTAACAGTGCGGGATACACATTGAAAGGTTATAGGGGGACGTGGGGAGGAAAAATCACATGTCAAATGTGGCTCAGAAATAACAATGGCAGAAGCAGTTGGTTTTAAAAGGGGCAACTTTCTGAAGTACCTGTTGGAGAAGCAGTTTGTCTGCTAATAGGCTGGCCAGTTTTTAACCTCCCTCTTGAGGATGAACAAGCTGCAGATTAGGCTTCTTCCTATTGGAGGGGAGCTTTGAGCAGGAGTAAGCATTCAAACTATAGGGACGTGGGTGGTGCTGTGGGTTAAACCACAGAGCCTAGGACTTGCTGATCAGAAGGTCAGCGGTTCGAATCTCCGCAACGGGGTGAGCTCCCGTTGTTCAGTCCCAGCTCCTGCCCACCTAGCAGTTCAAAAGCACGTCAAGTGCAAGTAGATAAATAGGTACTGCTTCAGCGGGAAGGTAAACGGCGTTTCCGTGCGCTGCTCTGGTTCTCCAGAAGCGGCTTAGCCATGCTGGCCACATGACCCAGAAGCTGTACGCCGGCTCCCTCGGCCTATAGAGCGAGATGAGCGCTGCAACCCCAGAGTCGTCCACGACTGGACCTAATGGTCAGGGGTCCCTTTACCTTTACTTAAGCATTCAAACATGAAATCTACAGTCAGCAGTGTGACTGGTCACTGTTTGGGAAGGACCTGTGTGTTTTGAGCTATCTCCAATTTTCCCTTTTGGTCTCCTGGTGCTAGCCAAAGCCAAGTTCCCAATTGAATGAGACTCCATTCCTGTTTCATCAGCTTTCTACTGGGATACTTTAGCATATGTGTTGTGTGCTTAACATAGTTAAACGTGCCAAACCCTAGCCAGTGGTAGGAGGAAAATGGCGTTGCTTTTAGGAAGTCAAACCCACTGCCGTACTCTGCATGTAATTCAAAGAACAAATAGTTCCCGATTCTGACTGTGGGACTGATGTGTGTATTCGCTGATTCCAAATGTGCTGTTTCAGGGAAATGCATCTATAGGTATGCAATAGCTTCTGGAGAAGTTCTTAACAAACAAACAAGGTGGCCAATAAAGGTACATCTCAAGGAGTTGCTTTTCCCATATATCTCACCCCCCAGACAAGTTAGATCTTCTGATGGAATCCTGCTGCTCCAAAACCATCTCATGTGCAGGGCCTTTTCAGTCGTGGCTCCAAAGTAGATCTGAGAGATCTACACAGATTCCTTTCTGCTGCCGTTTTTCTGCATGAGTTTTTATTTCCTATTGCCTTTGCTAACCATTGATTAAGTTCTGTTGACCAGCTACCACTGCTTTAGTTCATACCACTTTATTTTAGCCACTGTTTTGTTGTTTATATGGTTTTATTTTGTGTGTGTATCCTCCTGCTATTTTTGTGACCTTTGATTTTAATTTTGCTGTAAAAGCAAATCGTATAACCTTTTTGGGTGAGCCATGGTATACAGATTACTATCAACTGACAATGGATTATTTGTGTCAAGCCTGGAAGGGTCTTCAAGGCCCATTTAGCAGATTTCTCTGGGCCTCCTTCCTCCTGTCAGACCCAGAGGAGCACAGCAGGGTTGGCTTGCGCCTCTTCCAGGAGAATGAAGATCAAGGAACAAGTTGCCTTGGCAACAAAAGTAATAAATAACCTTCTCTCTGCCTGCTAACATTTCCCAGTGCTAACAGAGTGTCAAAAAGCCCACTCAATAAAAACACATGCTGGGAGATGGCAGAGAGATTAGATGTTACACTAGGCAAGTCTTGTTCATTGAGCACAGGGTTCAAATGCCTTTTATTTTGTTTTTTAATAATATCTTCCCCATGCCCCCTCCCTCTCCAATACTTAGCTAGTGGCGCTGTGGTCTAAACCACTGAGCCTCTTGGGCTTGCCGATCAGAAGGGCAGCAATTCGAATCCCCGCGACGGGGTGAGCTCCCGTTGCTCTGTCCCATCTCCTGCCAACCTAGCAGTTCGAAAGCACACCAGTGCAAGTAGATAAATAGGTACCTCTGTGGAGGGAAGGTAAACGGCATTTCTGTGCGCTCTGGCTTTTGTCACAGAGTCCCGTTGTGCCAGAAGCAGTTTAGTCATGCTGGCCACATGACCCAGAAAGCTGTCTGTGGACAAACGCCGGCTCCCTCAGCTTGAAAAGCTAGATGAGTGCTGCAACTTGTCGCCTTTGACTGAACTTAACCATCCAGGGGTCCTTTAGTGTACACACACACACACACCTCTGCTTAAATCAGGTGTGAGGAGCTTTAGGTGCTCCAGATGTTGCTGAACTTCATCTCCCACCAGCCCCAGCAGTTGCCAATCTTCTTTGGTTGGGACGTTGGTCATTTTCCATTTTGGGGCTAACACGGGCCACAGTTGTTGCATACATAAATAACATTTCCTGAAACCTGAGGATTCTGGTTTCTCAACCAAAGAAGATTGGAAATTTAAGTTGACAGAATATGCACAACTTGCAGACTTAACATATACAAGAAGAGAACAAGAAGAACATTTAGAGAAGATTGGAAAACGTTTGTTGAATGTATGGAAAATAATTGTGTCCACTGAAAACGCTGGCAGCATTAAGATAAAATCAACAGTGTGAATAAGTTGAGGCAATAATGGAATACTTAATGGTATAGTTTTTGTAAACTGCAGGGATTTATGATATGGAACCATGGAAAGAGAAGTCACTGATATCTTAAGGATGTAAAATGAGTATTTTAGATTGTAAAACAGAAAATTTTAATATATATAGAGAGAGAGGACTCTGGGTTTTTTGGGAAAGTAATTTATGCAAACATTCAGCTTTCTTCAAAGGCATTTGGTTACCCTAGTGCAGAATTTCCTAGGGTTTGTTGAGCATGTGTGTCTTATAAGAGCTGCAAACCTTTCTTCCACCACCATCACCCTTCCTTGCTCTCACTGATCCTGCTCCCTTGAGCTGCCTAGACTTGCTGTTGATGTCTTTGTTTTCTCCAACCCGCCCCCAACTGCTGCAGGTGGCAGTGCCAGATGTGGTGAAGGCTTCAGCTGATGCAGACATCCTTATCTTTGTAGTGCCGCATCAATTTATTGGGAAGCTCTGTGACCAACTGAAAGGCCATATCAAGAAGGACGCGATTGGGGTCTCGCTCATCAAGGTGAGTTGGAACTAAGGGTTGGGCTGCTCCGAGCAGCTGCAAGGTGGGCTGGCGGGAGATGCAACCATCCTAGGAACTAACTGGGGCAGGTTCCATGAGTTTGCTTAGATGAGCTGAGAGGCAATTGGGTGCATGTGTTGTGTGAGAAGGATAAACACACACAGAACGGGCTCAAGAAAAGCCTGTGGGAGAGTAGGGAACACCCACATGGGACACAATTCCCTATGCTTAATCAATGACTGTGATTTATTGAGAGAGAATATAATGGATTATAGCATTGCAGCAAGCTTAGTCTTCCCTGTTGAGGCTCCTGGAAGTATTCTTTAACTCTTGTGGTATCTTCAAAGCTTCAGGCAAATACCAAGTTCTTGGGTTGAGGACTTATTAATACTCACATATGGAAAGGAGGATCAGCAGCCCGTGAGCCAATTTTGCTGCTCCCAACACCCAAAATTACTGTAGCAGTTGTAGGCATATTGTATGCTGCCTTTTCCCCAGACTGGGACGCAAGGCAGCTTATATAGATAAAATTTATTGTTTAGTTGTCTTAGTTGTGTTTGTCTCTCTGTGACCCCATGAACCAAAGCATGACTTGGAAACTCTCACTTCTCAAACCTGCTCCTTTTTTATGTCCAGATAGTTTTCTTGACAAAATACTGGAGTGGTTTGCCAGTTTGTTCTCCAGGTGGATCACATTTAGTCTAAACTCTTGGCTATGAACTGCCCGTCTTGGGTGGCCCTGCACGGCATAGCTCATAGCTTCTCTGAGTTATTCAAGCCCCTTCGCCACGACAAGGCAGTGATCCATGAAGGGGATAGATAAAATAGAAACAGCCAAAAACATAGGGAAAAAACCTATCGTTAGAAAGCAATTAAGCACACACATTGGGGCGCGGGTGGCACTGTGGGTAAAACCTCAGTGCCTAGGACTTGCCGATCGTATGGTCGGCGGTTCGAATCCCCGCGGCGTGGTGAGCTCCCGTCTATCGGTCCCAGCTCCTGCCCACCTAGCAGTTCAAAAGCACCTCTAAGTGCAAGTAGATAAATAGGTACCGCTTTATAGCGGGAAGGTAAACGGCGTTTCCGTGTGCTGCGCTGGTGCTGGCTCGCCAGAGCAGCTTCATCACGCTGGCCACGTGACCCGGAAGTGTCATCGGACGGCGCCGGCTTCCGGCCTCTTAAGCGAGATGAGCACGCAACCCCAGAGTTGGACACGACTGGCCCGTACGGGCAGGGGTACCTTTACCTTTACCTTAAACACACACATATACACAAAATATATATGATTTTAATTACAATAAAAACATCACAGCACCAAGAGTTTGGATTTGATATTCCGCTTTATCACTACCCTAAGGAGTCTCAAAGCGGCTAACAATCTCCTTTTTCCTTCTACCCCCACAACAAACACTCTGTGAGGTGAGTGGGGCTGAGAGACTTCAAAGAAGTGTGACTGGCCCAAGGTCACCCAGCAGCTGTATGTGGAGGAGCGGGGAATCAAACCCGGTTCTCCAGATTACGAGTCCACTGCTCTTAACCACACCACCACACTGGCTCTACCAGCCTTTTCCTTAAAACTAGTCAGTTCCCCAAAGCCTGTGAACAAGAAAGTCCAACAGCAAGGAGGGCGCCAGTCCATTTTCTCTAGGAAGGGTGTTCCAAAGTCTGGGAGCAGCCACCGCTAGCCACAACATCTACTGTATGCTGTTGCAGCTCTTTGGGGGATAAGGATGCTCTCAGAAGGACTACGGGCTACTTGAGGGATCTCAGCAAAGAGCTACCCCACTGACCACGTCATGTTCTGTTGAATCCCAGGGTGTGGATGAAGGACCTGATGGTCTGAAGCTGATATCGGACATCATCCGCGAGCAGCTTGGCATCGAAATGAGTGTGCTTATGGGGGCCAACATCGCCAACGAGGTGGCCGACGAGAAGTTCTGCGAGACCACCATTGGTAAATGAGTTTGAGTTTATTCCTATGGCTAGCTGGGCGGTGAGAATCTCTCCAAGTGGGCTGCTCATGTCAAGGTCTTCTGTCCCTCCTTACCTTACCAGTGCCACCACTAGATGTCTTGGGCCTACTGAAGCTTGTGTCCAAGAGCAGCTCCACAATAGTACATTACAGGCTTTGGTTTATCAAATATAGACAAGGAATAGGGAACGTGTGAGCACTTCAGACGCTGCAGATGACAACTCCCATCACCCCCTGGCCATCGGCCATGACAGCTGAGCCTGGTGGGAGTTGGGAGCTCAGCAACATTTGGAGGGCCACAAGTTCCCAATCTCTGGCATAGATGGTATGATTTTGCCACATCTCACCTTGGACACAAGGGACATCACATTAAACCCACTACAGCATGTGAGGAAACCGGTGTGTCTCCTCTGCCCGAATTGCTCTCTACTCTTGCTGCCATTCAGCTTTCTCCCTCGCCTGCAGTGGCCCATGGGGATCCAGGTATGACCCACAGCAAGTAGAAAGGACTTGGAAGGGAACACGGAGAACCCTGGCATCTCTCCCTTGCTGTATGTCAAATCTGTGTCATCTTAACAACACTGCAGGGGTTTTGGAAGGGTCTGAAAACGTCTTTTTATATGAGCCTCCCAGCTGTGAGATTGTTTTATTCGCTAGATTGTTCTGTTTTTTGCTGACTTACATTGTTCACCCATTGTAAGAAGAAGAAGAAGAAGAGTTTGGATTTGATATCCCGCCTTTCACTCCCCTTCAGGAGTCTCAAAGCGGCTAACATTCTCCTTTCCCTTCCTCCCCCACAACAAACACTCTGTGAGGTGAGTGGGGCTGAGAGACTTCAGAGAAGTGTGACTGGCCCAAGGTCACCCAGCAGCTGCATGTGGAGGAGCGGAGACGCGAACCCGGTTCCCCAGATTACGTGACTACCGCTCTTAACCACTACACCACACTGTAGGGTGGTGGTGGTGGTTTTTTAAAAAGTTGTAAGGAGCTTTGATTCAATTTGCTTAAATATAGCACACAGATTAGGTTAAAATACATCACATCACTTAAGGAATTAATCAAGTTAACTACATATCCAGAGCAAAGGGTGTCCTTGAAACACCTGAAGGGGTTAAGCCTTCTTGAGCTGCGGATCCAACACATGAATGTGGATGTTGAAGGAAGCACATTGGTTGTATTGGCTTCACACAACAGCGGCAGGGAAACACGGAAGAACCTTAGCAAGTGCAACCGTGTAAAAGTGCAGAGCTGCTCTTGGCCATCGCTAGGGGTAACTGTAATGGCCCACTGCCTGTTACTCTTGGTTGGATCCAGTAGGGGGAGCAGCACAAAGAGGATTCTTCTTCTTCCTCTTTGGCGATCACTCATAGCCGAGTAAGATTGTCTTCCATGGGCAGCCAATTTTCAGAAGGACAGTCCACAGGACATTAAAAGGCAGAGAGGATGTGGAGATACATCAACAGGAAAATTGGTCTTGGGCGCTTTATTGTACTACATAAAGGAACATACAAAGCTCCAGGATAGAGTATTTGCCCCTCTAGCCCAGTATTGTCTACTCCCCGTTGGCAGGGGCTGTCCAGGGGTCTCGAGCAAAGATGGATCTTTCCTGTCACCTGTTGTTGATATTTAGTTGTTTAGTTGTGTCCGACTCTTCGTGACCCCATGGACCAGAGCACGCCAGGCACTCCTGTCTTCCACTGCCTCCCGCAGTTTAGTCAAACTAATGCTGGTAGCTTCGAGAACACTATCCAACCATCTTGTCCTCTGTCGTCCCCTTCTCCTTGTGCCCTCCATCTTTCCCAACATCAGGGTCTTTTCCAGGGAGTCTTCTCTTCTCATGAGGTGGCCAAACTATTGGAGCCTCAGCTTCAGGATCTGTCCTTCCAGTGAGCACTCAGGGCTGATTTCCTTCAGAATGGATAGGCTTGATCTTCTTGCAGTCCATGGGACTCTCAAGAGTCTCCTCCAGCACCAGAATTCAAAAGCATCAATTCTTCGGCGATCACCTGTTAACCTGAGCAATTTTAACTGGAGGTGGCAAGGACTGAATGCTATGCAAAACATGTGGTCTTCTGCTGAGCTACAGTCTCTCCCTGCAGAGAAGAGGAAAGAAGAGTATCTGATTTGTTAATAAGTTCCAGGTTCTTCAGAGAGCAACTGGAACAAGCTCTATTCACCTCCAGACACCTTCAGTGCAGCCCCCTCCCCGGCCAGAGTTTCCAAGATTTGTCATATTTAATTACGGTTACAAATGCCCCTTCTGTTGAACCACTGCAGCATTATAAAGCATGGAACCCTTCTTTTTGAGCACCCCCCCTTATACTTCAGCCTGATAATTATACTTCTAATTTTGATAACCCTGGTGGAGGGAAAAATGAGGGATCCATTGGTTGCCATGCAGGTGGGGAGAGTGGAGGCATCATTCCCTCTGGCAATCAGAAATGCTTCCACTGATGGAAGCATCAGAAGAGTGAGATGTCCAATTCCTCCCTTGGGCTTCAGAGAGGCAAGGAGCAAGGCAGTGTCTACTTATGCCCATGTCTTACCTCTTTGCAGGCTGCAAGAACCTAGAGCACGGACAGATCCTGAAGGAGCTGATGCAGACGCCGTGTTTCCGAATCAGTGTGGTGCAAGAATCGGACACCGTAGAAATCTGTGGTGCCCTCAAGGTGTGGGAATAACCAGGCTACCAGCGGTTTGGCAACTTCTGCATGGGGTGTGGCTTGCTGCCAATAGAGGTCTCTGTTGGCACGATGGCATTGCACAGAAGAATGGGAGACCTGTGGCCTTCCAGATGTTGTTGGGTTCCCAACTCCCGCAAGCCCCAGCCATCATGGTCAACTGTCAGGTATCATGGGATCTGTAGTCCAGCAACATCTTGAGGGCCTCAGATTCCCCACACCTGGCCTAAAGCTTCTGTTGACCTCCCAAGTACATACGTACGTGCACACAGAGTCTGTACAACTCTAGATGCAAAGTTATGACTGTTTGGGAAGCCATGCTGCCTCACCAGGGAGCTGGAACAGGTGAGGGACTTGATGGGAGCTTCTCCAATGAAATGCGCTTTACATTATATGCTTGCTGGAGAGAGGTGGTTTCTATAGAACCCATCTCTGCTGCCATCCTTTCATGGGAGCCATCATTTGTAGCCCTGCTTAGAACACCAAAGGTTGGTCTGTCGACTCCCTGCCTTAAATAGTTGCAAGCCTAGTGCCAGCCAGAGCCTTTTTGGTTATCAACCTATGTTCTTCTTCCTTAGAACATTGTGGCTGTTGGGGCTGGTTTCTGCGACGGGTTGGGCTTTGGAGACAACACCAAGGCAGCGGTAATCCGCCTGGGCCTGATGGAGATGATCGACTTTGCCAAAATCTTCTGCAAGGGCTCCGTCAGTTCTGCCACGTTCCTGGAGAGCTGTGGGGTCGCCGACCTCATCACCACCTGCTATGGGGGCCGTAACCGAAAAGTGGCAGAGGCTTTTGCCAAGACCGGCAAGGTAAGTAAGCATTTGCATAGGGCTCTTTAGGGTTGTCAAATATCTCTCAAGGAAAACTCTTACTGTAGTGCAGTAAGACAGTATTTCGCAGAACCTTTAAAATCCCGCTTTATGCAGTGCATAGAGTGCTTCAAACATTGGTAATTCAAAATTCTGTAAGGGAGGCCAGTATTGTTTTTCTATATTCAATCTGCTTTTTTTCGACACAAAAAGGTGCCAGAACACACCTCCCTCAGAAGACACACTCCAGAGCCCAAAGAGCATCTCTTCTCCTTGTGATCCAGAAGCTGGTTGAGGGGATGCTCAGGTTGAGGTGAGGGGAGCCTTCTGTGCTTCAGCTAAGCACCTTAAAGAGCTCCCCACAAGCACCTCTCTAGCTTGTGTGAGTTGCAGCAGCTTGGGGGCTTGCTCAGGTGAGGTGCAACTTTCCCAAACGTCAGCTGTTAGGCGGGAGGCTGAAGAGCTTCAGCAAAGCCAAAGGAATGTGGCCTGTTCTAGCCTGGCAAAGAGAGGTGACCAATCACCTCTCTTATGATGATGATGATGGTGGTGGTGGTGGTTTATTTATTGCTTTAATGCCAAAATAGTCTTCTAATCAGTTTGCAATGATGAGACACCAATCACACACACATTAAAATACAAACATCCATCATTAAAATGTACAATGAAACAATCCTATTGAAAGGTACATGGGGAAATGGTTTTGGTAACCGAAGAGCTATTTGATTCCAGGCAGCTGCTATGAGAGCAACAGCCGCACAGTTCCCAGCCAATGGCTTCCAGGGGGTAATTCTAGCCAGAGTGCAGTGAAGACTCCTATCCTTGTCTTCAAATTCGAGTTGGGCATTAAAGAGAGAGAGAGAAAAAAACAGCTGGGTTTGCACAAAATATCCACATCCCTTGCCAAGGACATTTGACTTCAATCTTTGTTGCAATGCTTGTTTTGATGTCAACACCGGGTATTTCACAAAATTTGGGAAGCGGCAGCAATCGAGATCTGCGGGGTGACTGCAGGGAAGGAAAGGTGGACTAGCAAAGCTTGACACCAGGGCAGGCCTGATGGTGCAAATGCTTTCCTGGGGCAACAGTACAGTGGTACCTCGCAAGACGAATGCCTCGCAAGACGAAAGAGTTTTTGGTTTTTTGAGTTGCTTCGCAAGACGAATTTCCCAATGGGCTTGCTTCGCAAGACGAAAATGTCTTGCAAGTTTGTTTCCTTTTTCTTAAAACCGCATTCCTATGGGAAACTGTGCTTCGCAAGACGAAAAATTCGCAATGCGAAAAAACTCACAGAACGAATTAATTTCGTCTTGCGAGGCACCACTGTATTTTAGGAACATAGTAAAGCAACATCTAAGAGGCAAGCTGCAGGATTCCTTGCTGTGGATGCCAGGAAGCTACTTGCATATTGTGTGTAGAGGAGAGGTTTGGTTTAGGCTGGCCTTGTTCGATACTGTCACCTCTCTACAGCTAGGCATACTGGCCTGGCCAGTATCAGAGTTGTTTTTTAAAGAACAACAACAATCAAGCAATATATAAATTTCAGGAAATAATAAATAAATATGATGTTTTCATCTCCAGCAGGGATATCTTACACATTCTTAGAACATTTAAACTGGCTTTGTACTTCAGCCGCTGCCATGGCTTCTCCCAGGGGCGGGTGGCGCCGTGGTCTAAACCACTGAGCCTCTTGGGCTTGCCGACCAGAAGGTTGGTGGTTCGAATCCACGCGACGGGGCGAGCTCCCGTTGCTCTGTCCCAGCTCCTGCCAACCTAGCATTTCAAAAGCACACCAGTGCAAGTAGATAAATAGGTGTCACTGTGGCAGGAAGGTAAATGGTGTTTCTGTGCACTCTGGCGTCCGTCACGGTGTTCCATTACGCCAGAAGCGATTTAGTCATGCTGGCCACATGACCCGGAAAGCTGTCTGTGGTCAAACACCCGCTCCCTCGGTCTGAAAGTGAGATGAGCACAGCAACCCCAGTCACCTCTGACTGGACTTAACTGTCCAGGGGTCCTTTACCTTTTACCTGTGACTACTCCCAAGGAGTCATGGTATGTGTAGTTGGTAAAGATGCCAAAAAGTCTGTTAGATCCCTGCTACAGATATGCACACACCTTGCTGAACTGGTTTAGAGAGATGAGAAACCTGTGGCCCTCCAGCTGTTGGTTGGACTACAACGTCCATCATCCCTGACCACCAGCCATGATACCTGGAGCTGATAGGAGTCAAGTAACATCTTGAGGACCATAGTTTTCCCATCCCTGGTTTGCAGGTTCCCCAGGGCAGAGAGTCCAGCATCTGAATCTCTTTAACTCTGTGTGGCATATGTCCAAGGAGAAGCGCAGAGAAGGATGTCCTTCTCTGGATCAACCTTCTAGGATTCACCCAACTTGGGGAGGAAGGCTGTGCCATGCAGCCACTCATACTTGGAGATCTGTCTTGCATCTTGCAGTCTATCGAGCAACTAGAGAAGGAGATGCTCAATGGGCAGAAGCTGCAGGGCCCTCAGACATCAGCAGAGCTGAACCACATCCTCAAGAGCAAGAATCTGGTCGACAAGTGAGTCCCGTGTGACCTTTTTTCCTGTTTTGCTTGCCATCAATATGTATGCTGCACTGGCACCCATTGGATTGGTGTAACAATGAGCGATGGGCTTGTTTCTAGGGCTGTATGCAAATTCTTGGATTGGTTGATGAACTGATTACTCAATCCACCAATTCAATAAATTTGCATGTTACCAAAATCTAAGTGTGGGAGGTCTATTTCAAGATAATAAAGAAAATGTGAATTAACTGACTATTTAATAAACAAAAGCAACCACTTGTGGCTGGAAGTGCCAGCTTTAATTTTCGTCTCTTTTGTTTCTTGCAGTGGCCCTTAAACCCTCATCAATTAAAACTGGCTGTATACAAATAAAACTCTACTCAGAAGTAAGTCCCACTGAGTTCAGAGGGGCTTGCTTTCAGTTAAGTGTGTGAAGGACTGCAGCCTGAAGCTCACCACCCTATTTATTTGCACTTCCAGAAGTACAGGGCAACAACACACCCCTAAGGCCTCATGAAATTCCATATTTTATTTACAGGCAAATTGCTGGTCCCTCCAATGCTCTTCCTAGTATCACAGCAGGTTTCTCAAACTCGCCCTTTTGCAAGTTTTCCTTTTCTTAGCAAGCTTTGCTACCTGTGTGGGAGTTAAATCTCATTTACTGTCTTTTCTCCCCACTGCAGATTCCCACTTTTCACTGCTGTCTACGAGATCTGCTATACTGGCAAACCTGTCTCCGACTTCATCAAGTGCCTGCAAAACCATCCTCAGCACTTTTGATGGGCTTCCAGTCTCGCTCCTACAAAGAAAGGGGTTTGGGAGGACTTCCTGTTTCCCCACTGCCATCCCAACACGAGAAGAGGGACCCAACACAGAGCATGGGGCAAACAAGGGAGGACTTATCAAAGAATCATAGAATAGTGGAGTTGGAAGGGACACCAAGAGTCGTCTAGTCCAAACCCCAGCAATGCAGGAAACACAGCTAAATAATCCCAGACAGATGGCCGTCCAACCTCTGTTTAAAAACCTCCAGTGAAGGAGAGTCCACTACCTTTTGAGGTGGTCCGTCCCACTGTCAAACAGCTCTTAATCACCATGGAGGTACTGGATCAACTCTTTTGCCAGGGAGTTTCTGCCATTTACCAATCTCACCTAAAATGGACAAAAGTTGCCTATGTTGAGTCAGTCTCTTGTTTTGCTCTTCTTAGATTCCAGAGCATCCCACTTCTCGGCACACACAGCGGGCAAAGCTTTGGCTTTTCTCTTTTCTCTTGAGCAGAGAGAGAAATAATTTCTTCTGCCTCTTCTCTGTCACATTTCTCCAACTTGATTTTGACTTCTCTGGGTTCAGGCTTGAACCCTGCTGGTTTTGCCTGCCTTAAGGGCTTGTTGAAAGTCAGTAATTGGGAGAAGGGACAGGAAGCAAATTCCGATTACAGGTAAACCACCATTTATGCACATTCAATAATTCAATATGTGTGTGGCTGTGCATACATGCATCGCTTCAAACCCAGAAGTTACCTGAAAACAATCACGAAAAGGGGACGAACAGGGTGTCTGCAGGCTTCTTCAAATATACGCAATTTCACTTAAATGAACGGTGCCTCGGAACATAATCCCTGTGTAAATGGGGGGGGGGGGTTGCCTGTATTATTATTTTTTACTCCATGCCTGGAACGCAAGGAACCCCAGGCATGATTTAAAAATAGCTGCTAGGGTTCTCTCCCCAGACAAGGCTTGACCTCAGCATCCCTGGTATCCATGGGAATGGGAACTGTAGACCTGAATGTGAATATTTGTCTTTTTGAAAAACAAATATTAAAGTGAGAAACAAGAAATAATACAGATTAGTTGTTTATCATTCTTCAAAGACCTGGCTGAACTTCACAGCACGCAATGGAAGGGGCAAGGGGGGATTTCATAGAAACATAGAACTCTAAAGTTGGAAGGGACCACACCGATCGTCCAACCCCTGCAATGCTGTAATCTACTGACTGAGCCAGGACAAAGGTACGGATGATTATGAGAACAGAAGCAGCATGTTAGGAATATTCTGGGTATGTGGTTTTGGGGTGGCTTTGGCATCTTGGCCAGAATAATTCTTCAGTTTTAGGGGGCTGAAGATGGATGGGGTGAAGCAAACTCTGCTCATTTCACAAGGCACTCGCTTTCCCAGTGCTGCAGCTGAGTTGCCTTCCTCCTTTTGGAGTGACCTTTCCAGCCCTTCCCAACCCCCAACCCCACCCTCCAGCAACTTAATCTGCTGAAGTGGCAGGAGTCGCTGTGCCTTTTATTAGATGCTCAGAATCACTGGACACCCTGTGACCTTTCTATTCAGACAGCCCCCAAAAAATTAAATTAAAGATAAATAAATTGGAAGGATGGGAGAGGGCCCTATTTCCCACTCCCCAAATCAAAGGTGACACTGGCTCTGGGCCTTTTAGTTCAGGGGTCAGCAAACTTTTTCAGCAGGGGGCCGGTCCACTGTCCCTCAGACCTTGTGGGGAGCCGGACTATATTTGGGGGGGGGGGGATGAACGAATTCCTATGCCCCACAAATAACCCAGAGATGTATTTTAAATAAAAGGGCACATTCTACTCATGTAAAAACACACTGATTCCTGGACTGTCTGCAGGCCAGATTGAGAAGGCGATTGGGCCGGATCCGGCCCCCGGGCATTCGTTTGCCTACCCATGGTTTATTCTCTACTGGGGGAGATGGGAGGGATCCGCAAATATCAATACCTGCACCCTTCTCCAGGAAGCATTATCCATCTTCTCATATATCAGCTTCCCTTCCTCTTCAAAAAGAAGTTCCAGCCATTTGGTGGCTCATCACCTCTGCTCTCTCGATTCCACAATCAATGCATTTTAACTCAGGATGCAGCTCTTTCTGCCATCTGCCTAACACACTATCAAGGAGACATACATCACACATCTTTAAATTCCAGCCCCGGGAGGAGACCAGGGAGCATTCGTGTGACACACCTACACACTGCTCCCAACACTAACGTGTCGCAACACACCATTTGGAAAGCTCTGCTCTAAGGCCAACTCACAAGTAGACCCCATGTGCTCCATGGAAGTACACCTGGCTGTTCCTAGATTGAAAGGGGCCATTTAGGAGAATCAGCAACTCTGTCTGGATGCTGAACATTTTCCAGACCGACATAAGGCCCTGGATGGCTTTGGCTCAGCTAACAGTACCTACAAACCAATACCACTAATGTGCTACTTGCTTTGCAGCGTTCAAACTTCCAGCATCTCCTGTGTAACTTGGCAATGTTAGCAGAATATTACTTAAATTTAGAGTGTAAGAAACAGGCAAACTTCACACCACCCCAACCTCCAAGTAGTGCAAGATTCCAGGGTTCAGCTTCCTTGGAATGAGGGACCACGGAGACCGTAGTGTCTTTATGATATATGGCTTATTTATGCATATATGCAACCCGAGCATACAATGGAGGAGCTCACAGCATTAAAATCACGGGAGTGTATTGTTCCTCCCATAAAGGTACAGGTGTCCTGTCTCTCTTTTGCATCTGGTTACCCCTAACCTTTAGTGGTTCCCAGTTGTACTATCAAGTAGAAGAAAGTAATCCCGATATGGCAGAGAACTCGCATTCACTTGGTAGAAACTGTGTATAGCTTGAAACTGGGTGAGCTGCTCTTTGAAAGTCTCCTAGGTCTACATGGCACTCTCCCTGCCCTTTGCAGTTGCTATAAAAAGGTCTCCCCTTTGCCATTTGGAGTTATGTTCTGCCAGCACAGCAGCCTGTTAAGGGCTGTTCTCAGTTTTAAGAAGGGACAGGCCCAGTGTAAGTGAAGGTATAATATTTACTGGGGTTTGCTGGTACAGAGGCTTGGCACAGGGGTGGACTTTGGTAATATGGTGCTCTGAGTGAGGATGAAATCTGGTGCCTGCCCTACCAATATTATTTTCACAAAAAAATCATTTTGGTACAGTTGCATTATTATGGATCCTCTCAACAGAATCATAGAATTGTAGAGTTGGAAGGTACTCTGTCAATCATCTAGTCCAACCCTTGGCAATGCAGAAATATTCAACTGTCCCTTACAGGGATCAAACCTACGGCCTTGGTATGATCAGCACCATGCTCTAACCAACTGAGCTATCCAGTTGTTATTCTTTTGTGCCCCTTCGGCTTGGCTTAATGTGGGGGGGAACCGCCTGCATCATCCTAAGTCTGGTGCTACTTGGAACTACTGAGAATACCCTATTCTCCTCTGAGGAGCAGACAACTTTCACCATGTGTTGTCTCACATAATAACGACACAACTCGCCATGCCGGCAATGAACTCAGCTACAACATGACACTTATTTGGCAAGCGTGAACACCGACGTAGAAGACAAAGCCAAGAAGATAAAATTTGGCTCCTGCTAGACTCCTTCACTATTTCCATGGTGGAAAATAAATTTAAAAAACTGAAAGCCATGCTGGGAGAGACACAAAGGTACAATCAGAAACTAAGATTAGACAGACACCTCCAGGCTATTATTATTTTTTAATTGTGGGCATACTCTGCCACTTACTATTAATTGCAACATGCTGCGCATTACCCAGCCAGATGGGTGGGGTATAGATAATAAAATTATTATTATTATTATTATTATTATTATTATTATTATTATTATTATTATTATTATTATTGATCATCCACACATCATTCTGCTTTATCAGTGGTTCTGCAATGCCTCTCCACTCTTAGCTCACTACAGCACAACAACAGCATCCCTCCTCCAAAAAATATAGAGGAAAAATTGTGGTATGCAAAGTTATAGGATTTCAACAGGAAGCTACAGGAAATGCCCTGATTAGAAAGGATGCAGCAGGCCAGCCCTGAAACATTTGCACTGTTATATATAATCCCATAGAACCAATCCAATACTGTCATGGCAAATCAAAATGCATGCACCATAAAAAAGATGATGTCTGGGAGCCCCTCACCACAAGTGGTAAAGAGAGAACTACTCTGAGCACACTTAGAAATTCCAGACTGCCAACGTGAAATCCCCTTTAAAATCCCAGGGTAGTTTCTCCTTGATAACAGTGGTTGTTAGAATCACAGAATCATAGAGTTGGAATAGACCACAAGGGCCATCGAGTCCAACCCCCTGCCAAGCAGGAAACACCATCAGAGCACTCCTGACATATGGTTGTCAAGCCTCTGCTTAAAGACCTCCAAAAGAGGAGACTCCACCACACTCCTTGGCAGCAAATTCCACTGTCGAACAGCTCTTACTGTCAGGAAGTTCTTCCTAATGTTTAGGTGGAATCTTCTTTCTTGTAGTTTGCATCCATTGCTCCGTGTCCGCTTCTCTGGAGCAGCAGAGAACCTTTCTCCCTCCTCTATATGGCAGCCTTTTATATATTTGAACATGGCTATCATATCACCCCTTAACCTCCTCTTCTCCAGGCTAAACATGCCCAGCTCCCTTAGCCGTTCCTCATAAGGCATCGTTTCCAGGCCTTTGACCATTTTGGTTGCCCTCCTCTGGACACGTTCCAGTTTGTCAGTGTCCTTCTTGAACTGTGGTGCCCAGAACTGGACACAGTACTCCAGGTGAGGTCTGACCAGAGCAGAATACAGTGGCACTATTACTTCCCTTGATCTAGATGCTATACTCCTACTGATGCAGCCCAGAATTGC
This sequence comes from Podarcis bocagei, assembly GCF_964188305.1. NCBI lineage: Eukaryota > Metazoa > Chordata > Lepidosauria > Squamata > Lacertidae > Podarcis > Podarcis bocagei. The sequence continues at coordinate 117,364,627 of NC_138126.1, read as the reverse complement.
ATTGGCTTTTTTAGCTGCCGCGTCACACTGTTGGCTCATGTCAAGTTTGTGGTCAACCAAGACTCCTAGATCCTTTTCACATGTACTGCTCTCAAGCCAGGTGTCCCCCATCTTGTATTTGTGCCTCTCATTTTTTTTGCCCAAGTGCAATACTTTACATTTCTCCCTGTTAAAGTTCATCTTGTTTGTTTTGGCCCAGTTCTCTAATCTGTCAAGGTCGTTTTGAAGTGTGATCCTGTCCTCTGGGGTGTGACTGGGGAGTTGGTACACAAGATCACAAAGCACCAGCTCCTAATTACTAGTGCAATTGGCAGGTTTGCAAGCTTTAGTTAAGTACTCCCAACGATACAGTTCTACACATGTTTACCTGAGAGTAAAGTCTACTGAAGACTATGGGATTTGCTTCCATGTAAACATACATGAAGGGACATGGGTGACATTGTGGTCTAAACCACTGAGCCTAGGGCTTGCCGATCAGAAGGTCGGTGGTTCGAATCCCCGCAATGGGGTGAGCTCCCGTTGCTCTGTCCCAGCTCCTGCCAACCTAGGAGTTCAAAAGCACGTCAAAGTGCAAGTACAGTGGTACCTCAGGTTAAGTACTTAATTCGTTCCAGAGGTCCGTTCTTAACCTGAAACTGTTCTTAACCTGAAGCACCACTTTAGCTAATGGGGCCTCCAGCTGCCACCGCAGCATGATTTCTGTTCTCATCCTGAAGCAAAGTTCTTAACCCGAGGTACTATTTCTGGGTTAGCAAAGTCTGTAACCTGAAGTGTATGTAACCTGAGGTACCACTGTAGATAAATAGGTACCACTCTGGCGGGAAGGTAAACGGCATTTCCGTGCGCTGCTCTGGTTTCGCAGAAGCGGCTCAGTCATGCTGGCCACATGACCCGGAAAAACTGTTTGCGGACAAACGTCGGCTCCCTCAGCCAGTAAAGCAAGATGAGCGCCGCAACCCCAGAGTCGTTCACGACTGGACTTAACTGTCAGGGGTCCTTTACCCTTTTAAACATACATGGGCTCAGGCTAAACAGGGGCACCACATTTGGGGGGCTGAGACAAGGTATGCAGAAGTCTTCTCTCCACCCCTAAGTCCTTTCTTAACCCACCCAAGGGCTACACTTGGTCAGCTGCCAGAGCAGCCTTTCCTCTGGGCCACCTACAGATCTTGAGACATATCAAGTAGCCCTGTGCTGGCAAGGTCAGCAACATTTTAGGGTAACTATAAATAGCAGCTCTAGAGCTGGCAGCCCAGGCCAGCAGAGTTTTAACTATTGCACCTCTCCATCATAACAAGGTTCTTCACTCCTGCAAGAGCAAATCAGCTCAAATCCTTATTTGGCGGCGGCGGTGGGGGGGGAGGTTTGAAGGTCTCACCTAAACTGGAAAAAAAAGTTGTGGGCAACTGCTTTCCTAGAATAGTTTAGCAGGAAAGTGTATGATTTTTGTTGTGGTCTGATAATTTTGCTTTTTAAGTTAGCCACTGAGTGTTTTGGGAGTTTATCCTTTTAATGTGTGATGTTTTAGTATGTTTTTATATATGTTGGAAGCCGCCCAGAGTGGCTGGTGCAACCTAGTCAGATAGGTGGGGTTTTATTATTATTGCATCCTCCATGCACTGGTACTGCCTGCACAGAGGGACCTGGATTCAGAGGCCAAGACTCCAAAGAGCAAGGCTTTTTCTCAACCAGAACTCGCAGGAACTCAGTTACGGCACCTCTCAGGTGGGCACTGTTGCCATTATAAGAGAAAAATAGCACTGTCAAAGAGAATATCTTTATAATATTTCGTCCTACCTTTCTACAGTGGTACCTCGGGTTAAGTACTTAATTCGTTCCGGAGGTCCGTTCTTAACCTGAAACTGTTCTTAACCTGAAGCACCACTTTAGCTAATGGGGCCTCCCACTGCTGCCATGCTGCTGGAGCACAATTTCTGTTCTCATCCTGAAGCAAAGTTCTTAACCCGAGGTATTATTTCTGGGTTAGCGGAGTCTGTAACCTGAAGCGTATGTAACCTGAAGCGTATGTAACCCGAGGTACCACTGTATTTAAAATGATCCAGATGCTAATTCATAATAAAACAGAAATGCAGGACCTAAGGTGCAATAGAACACAGGGCTCCTTTACCTTTATTCCTTGAGCAGAGGAGAGGATTTTGCCAACAGTAACTTGTTTCGAAACTAGGACAGGGGCTGGCAACCTGCGGCCCATGAGCTGCCTGCTTGGTGAGTCCCCGTGCGCTGCGCTAAACAGGTGCAACATGGAGCGGGGACTTGCTTCCTCGGTGCCGGAAATCGCATCTGCACAGATGCGATCCAGCCCAGGGAGCAATCTCTGCGGGAGTGAACCGGCACAGGCGAGGTAAACCTTGCTGACCCCTGCTCTAGGACAAGACAATTTAAGCACCTTTAGATACTTTCAAAAGATGAGTGCGGAAGCTTCTTGACTTGGCCACTTAGATCTCCTTGCTTTTACAACAAGGGTAACAATGAGTTTGCCTGAGTATATTGTATGTTATCTCCTACTTCAGTCATTTATAATTGGGAACCAAATCAACTTTCTTCCTTCCCATAGTGTTCTGCAATATGCTGGTTTTGCAATTACAATTGTACCTTATTTTGCAACCGGGATCCGTTCCAGAGCCCCAGCCACTAGACGAAAAGGACGCAGGGCGAAGCGCTGCATCTGTGCACGCACGCAGAGCAGTTTGCATTTCTGCACATGCGCGACGTGCAATTTAGCGCTTCTGCGCATGTGCGAGCGGCAAACCTGGAAGTAACCCGCTCCAGTACTTCTGGGTTTGCCGCGGACATTCGCCAGAATGGATGCTTAGACGAGGCAGACTTTGGCGTGTACTAAGATGCAGTAAGTATTTTTAGCCTCTCTTTGCTTAAATGGTTCTTATAACTTTATTTCTATTTAGCTTTGACTATTATTACTAAAGTGCTTTGAAAGAATTTAACTTCACATAGGCCTAATAAGATGTTTGGGCTACACTGTGTCCATATGCAACTGAGTTTGCTGCTTCCATTAGAGATATGTTAAATCTACATTAATAATATTTTTTCCCAAGTACTCGAAAGTTTTTCTTGCAGCAACCCTTTCCAGGGTATGGTCTAAGGGCACATGATGCAGAAGCATAGCAAGTCTCTAGACACGGTTCAGGCAGCTCCCCAAAGGAGGAAGAGCCACACAGAAACTACACGTCCCAACATGCACCGCGGCGTCAAGACATCCTTTTAACTGCCCAAGAAGGGCGGGGGAGAGAATCTAGAAAACTAAAAACAGGTGAAAAGGAGCACTAGACTACTAACATGTAGACTCGCGTACAGAACTCAGTTTCTGAGTTCATTTGGACACCGTTTTTAGGGGGAACCTAAAAAACAGTGGAGAAATGCAAGGTTTTAGCCTATTTTTAAGCAGCAGCTAATTGCCCGCCCTGCTAGTAGGAAAAGACAGGATTTTACGATTAGATGCATTTGTTTTGTGTGGGGAAAGTGCAACTGACTGTTTTATTACAGTATCAGTGTCATGGAATTCTACTCAATATTGATTGAGAGCAGAACTCCAACATATAAAATTAAACTTAATTACAAACTTTAAAACTTAAATTAAAAACTTAAACATGTTGCAGGATTCCCCAAAAATAGACCAGATGCAATTAATATATCATCCAGCAGAGCTGTACTGCTACTGAAGGCAAATGGTCACAAATCCAATACATTCAGGAATGGCACTGTCCTTAAGAAATCCAGTTGCAGCAGACTTAATTTAAACTTACAATAATTTATAATAAGTCTAAACATTAACACTATATATAGCACACCCAGAACCGGATTTAGGTTTGATGAGGTCCTAAGCTACTGAAGGTAATGAGGCCCTTTATATGTCCAGCTATCCTTTGTCAACAACAAATTGTCACTGTTTTTTGTGTTGAATATATGCTATATGGTAATTTATGGACCTAATAGGTATCTAAAGCCATGTGCACATAACAAATAGGAGCCTACACAACACAAAACACTGTTGCTGTATGTAGGTTTTATTTTATTTGTTTTTTATCTTATATTTTGGAAACGTACATCCAGGGGCTTTTTTGCTTTAAATTTTTTTGGGGCCCCCAAGAGAGTGGGGCACTAAGCTATAGCTTGCTTAGCTTGTACATAAATCCGGCACTGAGTCCACACCAGAAGGAAGCTAGAAAGAGAAAATGAAACCCAGGCTCCTCCTGGCCCTACTTCCCCTGTTTCCCCGAAAGTAAGACATCCCCTGAAAATAAGACCTACTTCCAGTTTTGCCTCTCGCTGTAATATAAGGCCTCCCCGATAAATAAGGCCACCACAGAATATAAGGCCCCCGAAGCTACCGTAAGGCATTGTACCGTATACAGGTAATAAATTTCCATATATTTTTTTTGTTCAACAATAAATGTGTACCGTATTCTTCTTCATGGAAAAATAAGACATCCCCTGAAAATAAGACCTTTGGGGGCAAAAATTAATATAAGACACTGTCTTATTTTCAGAGAAACAGGGTATATAGTCAGCATGACCTCGACAGAAAAGTTAACGGATAAGAGTTGTGGGTTGTTGGTTTTTTTACAAACATTGTTTTAAACATCATTTTCCATTCGTTAGCTATCATTTCCCAGGATGAATTTTTGGTTTTTCACCATTTGAAATGCCTCCACGTGCGCATTAACTGGAACCCAGGTGGCGGTGGCCCAAAGCGGATTTGTTGTTGTTTAGTCGTTTAGTCGTGTCCGACTCTTCGTGACCCCATGGACCAGAGCATGCCAGGCACTCCTGATTTCCACTGCCTCCCAAAGTTTGGTCAAACTCATGCTGGTAGCTTTGAGAACACTATCCAACCATCTCGTCCTCTGTCGTCCCCTTCTCCTTGTGCCCTCCATCTTTCCCAACATCAGGGTCTTTTCCAGGGAGTCTTCTCTTCTCATGAGGGGGCCAAAGTATTGGAGCCTCAGCTTCAGGTTCTGTCCTTCCAGTGAGCACTCAGGGCTGATTTCCTTCAGAATGGATCGGTTTGTTCTTCTTGCAGTCCATGGGACTCTCAAGAGTCTCCTCCAGCACCATAATTCAAAAGCATCAATTCTTCGGAGATCAGCCTTCTTTATGGTCCAGCTCTCACTTCCATACATCACTACTGGGAAAACCATACCTTTAACTATACGGACCTTTGTTGGCAAGGTGATGTCTCTGCTTTTTAAGACGCTGTCTATGTTTGTCACTGCTTTTCTCCCAAGAAGCAGGCGTCTTTTAATTTCGTGGCTGCTGTCACCATCTGCAGTGATCATGGAGCCCAAGAAAGTAAAATCTCTCAGTGCCTCCATTTCTTCCCCTTCTATTTGCCAGGAGGTGATGGACCCAGTGGCCATGATCTTCGTTTTTTTGATGTTGAGCTTCAGACCATATTTTGCGCTCTCCTCTTTCACCCTCATTAAAAGGTTCTTTAATTCCAAAGCGGATTACCTGAGCGGAATCCTCTTGCATGCAAGTTTTGGACGACGATGCTATACCCAACTAAGGGCAGAGGGGACTACACTGCAGGGCTGCCACGGCCTTCACCCACCAGTCGCATTGGCATACGCGGTTCAAACCCCTGAAACTGCTTTCACACACAAGAAGCGCTTCAAAGAGGTTTTTTTGTTTTTTCTGCTAACTTCGAGGCTCTTTTTGTGCCAGGTACATCCAACTCCAAAGGCCACCCCACCCCCAAAAATAACACTGGAAACAGCCGTTTGTCAAGGGTGCTGGGAATTGTAGCCAAACCTACCGTTCCCTGCAAACTTCTGAGGGGAACCCTACCTTTCCTCAATGTATTGGGTGGGTGCCGCCCGGCCGCCGCCATCTCCACTCGTCTGCCTTCCTCAGCGCGCCAAACGGACACGGGCGTTTCCCGCCACGGAACACCGGACTCGCGACTCTCGCCTTTTTCCCAGCTCTATGTCGACGCGCCGCGGCTGGTCTTGCGCGCGGGAGGGGCGAGAGGCGGGAAGCGGTCGAGCTGGAAACCGCGCCCTTCGCGCGTGCGCCAAAACCCCGGAAGTGAACCCTCGCCAGCTGCGCGCGCAAGCAAGGCAGCTGAAGGAGAGGTTTTTTTCGCGACTACGCCAGGCGGCGGTGAATCGAGTGAGTGCTTGGGGCAGGCGTTATATTGTTTTTATTAACTTGTCAGGGCTTAGGGAGGGATGGCATTTTTATTTTATTTTTATAGATAGCGGTAAGAGACTGGCTTGCGGGGGGTTGGACTAGATGACCTTTGGAGGACCCTTCGAACTCTCTGGACGAAAACCAACTTGGTAGAGCTGATGAGACTCTGTTAGCTGGGGCTAAACAGGCGGAGGTGCAGCCGGGGCCACTCTTTCCCTGAGGGATAGGGTTGCCTCCTGGCCTGTATAATGCAGGATTGCCCCCATATTTCGGGGTCAGATCCTGCGTCCTGTATTGATACTGCTTTGTCCTGTCTTTCAGGTCGTCTCCCTCTCTGCCCAGTTAGGGGATTGTCTCCAAATGCGTGTGTTTGGAAAGCTGTGCGAAAGGTTGCGGATTTTAGCTCTGGGTGGCAGATTGACAAATTCCAATGTGTGCACGTGTGCGCGCACGCGCGCGACACACACTCCAGAGGGGCCATCCCGTTATCAGGCTGAAACGGGTTGCTTTATTGCATGGGTAGGCAAACTAAGGCCTGCTGGGTGGATTTTTAATCTAATCCAGCAGTTTTTCCCTCCAGGATGGTCCCGTCCCCCAAAGCAGGTTGTGAACCCTTTGGCCAGGGAATCTACCAGTTCACTTAATATTCAGCAGATGCTAAATGCATTTTGTTAGAGTAGTCAGGGTGGTAGCTACACTTGCTCCCCACACATTATACTTTGCATATCTTTCAGAGGTTACAGCATGGGTAGGCAAACTAAGGCCCGGGGGCCGGATCCGGCCCAATCACCTTCTAAATCCGGCCCACGGACAGTCCGGGAATCAGCACGTTTTTACATGAGTAGAATGTTTCCATTTATTTAAAATGCATCTCTGGGTTATTTCTGGGGCAAAGGAATTCGTTCATTTCCCCCCCCCCTTTCAAAATACAGTACAGCCCACCACAAGGTCGGGGGGGGGGGTGGACCGGCCCCCTGCTGAAAAAGTTTGCTGACCCCTGAGTTTATTGTCATTTATTACCTATTTATTGGATTTAATATATGCCCGGGGGTCTCAGGGCGGTTCACAGAAAAGATCAGCACTGAAGTCACTTCAGCACCAGAGGCGGGGGAGAAAAGCCATCCACCCACCCCTACATTTTGCCAGAACCAAGGTGTCCACCCTAGGGAGGGAGCACTGCAGGCTGCGTATGGCCATGGCTCCTGCATTCCTTCCTGTCCCCCGTGGCAACAGAGTCCCCCTATGATGGGCTGGATTATGTCTGGGCCAGGCAAGTCTGAACGCAGACCAATTCTGTCTCACTGTAGAGACTGCCAGTTTGCTTCCAAGCCCAATTCGGACTTCTGGGTTTAAACTAATGGGATGCCTTTCTCAAGGACTTTTTGATGCACACGCCCTCTGAGGATGGCAATGAGAAAATGGCTGATTTCAGTTGGGCCCCTCCTCCGTTTGCTTCTCGTCAGGAAAGCTTAGGAGGCATCAACCTTTCTTCATATTTTTGGTGCCGGCCCAAGACATTTTTATTCTCCCAGGTGTTTTTGCGGGCATTGATATTGTGGATTCTGTTCTTGTTTTGGTTGTATAAGGGCATCCAGTCTCGGGGGTGGGGGGTGGAAGGGTACTTCCCCCCACATCTGCAGTAGTAATTCAGAAACATTTTTTATCTTAGTTTTAAAATACGTATTTCTTATTAATTGTATTAGTATGTCTGTTCTAAGTTGCTTGGGTTTTTTGTTTTTGCGTTGTAGAGTAATATAATAACAAAGTAAATAATAACAAATGTTATGCTATGCAATAACCACCCCAAAAAATCCAGGGTATAGTGGGTTAGAGCAGGCATAGGCAAACTCGGTCCTCCATATGTTTTTGGGACTACAACTCCCATGATCCCTAGCTAACAGGACCTGTGGTCAGGGATGATGGGAATTGTAGTCCCAAAACATCTGGAGGGCCGAGTTTGCCTATGCCTGGGTTAGAGTATTTGGCCTAGATTGGGGAGACCCAGATTAAAATTCCTGTTTAGCCATAAAGCTCATTTGACCTTGAGCCAATCTCTCTCCCTCTCTGGGTCTGCTTAAGACTTAAGTCTTTAACAAGCCTAAACAATATTATACCTGGAAATGTTTGCTCATCTAGAAATTCAGTAAAATATTAACCAGTAAAAGGGACCCCTACTGTCAATAGACAGCAGATATGCAGGCTGGTGAAATCCCCTCTGTGCATCATAATCCCCTTTTGAGTACAGGCAATTCCCCATTTACGCGAGGGTTAATGTTCCCAGGCGGTGTGTGGGTGTGTAAGTGAAATTGCAGATATTGGGAATACCATTGAAACACCCTCTAAACTATGGAAAGCATTGAAAACCCCCTTTTTTTAAAAAAAAAACAGCAGCATTTATCAGACTCCCTCCAAACCTCTTTGCTCAAACTCCCACAGGCCTCAAAGGTCAGTACAAAGGCTCCTGGGATTGCACTTGCAAAAGCTTGTAGGATCGCTAGATGCCATTTTCACCTTTTTTGGGGGGCCATTCTTGCCTCTTTAAGTGCCACTTTTGGGTTCACAGCAATGTGCGAGTGTGCAGTCACACGTGACTCGAATGCACGTAAATGGGGAGTTGCCTGTAGTCTCTTGTGCCTCCACCTGGTCCGCAAATCTTTACCCAATTATCCATATTTTTTTTTAATAATCATATTTATTAAAATTTCCAATAATAACAGAATAGAAAAAATAGAAAAGATAAAGAAAAGAAAGAAAAAGAAAGACCAATTTTAAACCCTTATTTTCATAACCTTCTTTCTGGGACTCCCTCCTTCCCCTCCCGGCTGTATTCCCCTTTCCCTACGTTGGTTCCACAAGTTCTCATTCCCAATTTAAACCTAATATGTTGTACCTATTAGCCAATTTACATTACAATCTTAACATCACTCCTCATCTTTAACAAAATAGAACAAAGATTTTTCCCCCAAGATCTGCCCCGTTTCCTTCCACGAATTCCCCCTTTTTCCCCCAAAACATATTAAATCAAAATACAAAAGTTATATAGAAAGATAAAAGATAGAAGATAGAAGAAGATTCCAAAAGTTGGTTACATAGCCTTTGGATTCTAGAATTCCCCCTCCCTTCCCCGGTTTGGATTCCCCATGTCCATCAGTCTGTATGTTGTCGGCCTGGAGGTCTCAAGTCCACAACCAAATTTTCCTCAATCCATCTTGCCGGTTTTCTTTGAATTTGCTTGTTTTGATAATGTTTAACTTCAAAAATCCAGTCTAATAGAGGCCTTTAATTTCCCTTGGTCATTGTTGCTCCTCCCATTGTTCTTTCCGTGGCATAGTTGGTCCTTTGCTCTTTTGTTTCTTACTTTCTCAGGTTTCTGTCTTGTTCAGCTGCAAAACCATTCTTATTCTGAAATCTAGTATCTCTACAGAGGTTTGTTATTCAGGAACAAAAACTTACGTCCAGTTCCTACCTTACTTCAATAGAAAGATTCTATTGTGTTGTCACCTCTGTAGACAAAACAATATTTCAGTTTTGCTACTTTCCCAGGAGCTAAGACCAGTACACATCCCGGAGTAGTTTTCCACATACGCCACTTGTAATGTCCCAAAGCCCCTCTAGGGGGGTTGCAGTAACTTTGTGTCCTCTAATCCAAAAGTCAAGTTGTTGTTTCTTTTTTCCCCCGACATTTTGTATCCATATTTATGTCCAATTGTAACAAAATTAACCAGCAAAATACTTGTAGCAAAGTCCTCTTTGTATTCTCAAGATTTGACAGCTACTTTGACAGCTGTCAAACTCTCCATCTCTCTCCGCCAGGTTCTCCGAATCGCCCCGGTTCCCAGGGGGGGTTGCCTTTTCCCTCTCACCCTCGACTTTTCTCCTCCAGCACAATTCTTGTAATATCCCATCGTGGAATTGATTTTTTTGTCAGCACTAAACTTCTGAATCGATCTTGGTTTCTCAGTCCTTGTTTTAGCATGTTTACAATCAGGTAGGGGACTGACTTCCTTTTTAGATCCCCCCCGCTCGTGCCGAATCCGAAAAAATTCCTTTTTTTCTCCTTTTATACCCGGTTACCCAATTACTCACGGGTTGTTGTTAAATGTCCGAATTTCCAATGGAAGAAGCCAGCGCTCTCCGACGAATGGCATGCGGCTGCGCTCGGCAGGGGAAGCGATAGACTCACAGTACCACGCCGCTCCCCGGCACCCGATCCGTAGCCTTTAAAAAGGCTCCTTCACGAGTCGGGAGGGCGCTGGCGGTACCAGCCGAGTCCCCATGTCCACGGGCTCCGTGCCCGTGGTTTTTGAGGGTCCCCGCGTCGCCGGCGCGGTAGGACCCAACCCCTGCCGAGCAGACTCCCTCCGGAGCTCGGAGGGAGTCCGCCATTCGGCGATGGCGCCAACCCGGAAGTCCCCCAATTATCCATTTTGTTCCTAGTTCCAGCAGCTATCTCCTTCAAGTCTTTTGAGAATATACGTACCTGGCATTAGGTTCTTCCTGAGCCTCTTCTTACCAAGCAAACAGAAGTAAACCATACATGCCTAGTATGAATTATATGTCAACTGAAAAAAACCAAGGAGAAAAATAGGAGCTTGGATATATATTCTCCCCATCACCACCACCACGGTTTCCCCCAAAACAATTTCACTCTTTAGATACTGAAAAGCCTTGATTACATTGCTAAAGAGGACGCAGGTGGCGCTGTAGTCTAAACCACAGAGCCTAGGGCTTGCCAATCAGAAGGTCGGCGGTTTGAATCCCCGCGACGGGGTGAGCTCCCGTTGTTCGATCCCAGGTCTTGCCCACCTAGCAGTTCAAAAGCACGCCAAAGTGCAAGTAGATAAATAGATACCACTCCGGCAGAAAGGTAAACGGCGTTTCCGTGCACTGCTCTGGTTTCGCCAGAAGCGGCTTAGTCATGCTGGTCACATGACCCAGAAGCTGTCTGCGGACAAACACCGGCTCCCTTGGCCTATAGAGCGAGATGAGCACGCAACCCCAGTCGTCCTCAACTGGACCTAACGGTCGGGGTACCTTTACCTTTACCATTGCTAAAATGTGTTTTTCTGTTCAACTCCTTCCTTTGATTGTACCTCAGGTACAATGGAAATGATCAAATGAGTTGTTGTTATTATTAATAATAATTTATTATTTGTACCCCGCCCATCTGGCTGGGTTTCCCCACCCGCTCTGGGCGGCTTCCAACAAAGATTAAAAATACATTAAAATGTCACACATTAAAAACTTCTCTGAATACTAACCTCTCTTTGCTTTCTTCACAGCAATAATGGCTTCTGCAAAGCGGCTGGCTGACTTTGGCTATAAAGCATTCTCTGGGTCCATGATGCTCCTTACCTTGTATGGCGGCTACCTCTGTAGTGTCAGAGTATATCGCTTTTTCCAGAGGAGGAATTTGCTGAAGCAGCTTGAGCAGCAGGAAATAAACGCAGCAGTTAAGGACTGAACACTGTCCTGTTGTCTGACATAGGATGCTTAATGAATACAAGACTGGTGTGCTGCAATAAAAACTCATTTCAGAAAATGCAGCCCTGGAATCTGCCATGAAGAATCACTAATTCAGGGTGTGATGCATAAAAGGATGGAAACACCTATGCAATTCAGCAGTAATTGAATTTTTCATATGTGGCTTGCTTTTGTAAATATACACTGCTAGCAGCATCTAACTATAAAAGATGTGTTCACAGAATTGTTTCCCTCTTTATTTTTACATCCTCCTGTCCATTTAAAGAAGGAAAACAATATTAGGATAAACACAGTTTGCCACAGGATTCCTCTGGCTGAGCCTACAAGTTTGCGAATGATTTGCGGGTGGGTGTTGTGGTACTTCATCTATTTCCATTTACTAATTTCCTGCTCCAGGTTTTAAAGCAAAGGTGCATCTCACTGTCTTTACATCGGGGTCAACAAGTGTTTCCATGTGGGAATAAATCATGTCGCCTTGACATACATCTTCTGATAAAGACATGTGAAAATAGAAAATCTGACACAATTGCGGATGTGAGGATTGCCGAATAGAAACCTTGCCAAAAGCAAAATAATCTTGAATGTGATGTTGCATTCTCTGATCCTACTTCAGCAAATGAGAAGTCTGCCCTTCTGTTATTGCAAATCCAATTATACCATCTGCTGTGCAACTGTCTGGCCACTGTCTTTTCATTTCTAAATAATAATAAACAAAAGCAAGAAAGAGTTCACGAAGAACAAATTAGGCAAGAAATAAAATTCTCATTACCACAGGCTGGATTAGGATGGCTTCATTCCACCTGCTGTAAAGTAAGATTGTATCAAGGTATGGTGAAATGGTGTGTCAGACAGCATGGCTCCAGGGTAGCTATAGTTTAGCAGACACTACTAATTACAAAGCTTATATGGCCGAGGGAGGAATATGTCGGAGCCTCTGTACGACCGAGCTGTGAAGGCTACTCCTCCGGCAGTGATTAACGACCTAAGCCTTTGAATGAGACTTCAGGCACACTCCCCATTACGCAGAGTACCCAGACAGCAGCAGCAGAGCCAGAAATATGTGCTACATTGCTGCTTTATTTCTGACCTTGCAGGACAGAAAAGAATATGTGTCTGCTCTCTGTGAGAGACAGAAAACAACAGGAACAAAGAAACAGGAAACCAGTAACTTCAACATCCGTCTCCCATCTCCCGTGAGACTTCCAACAGTCTGGAATGTCAAACGAGTCTTGTGACTCCAAGAACTGCACAGTGGCATAACAGAAAGCTAACAGAATAGTGTTCAGAACTGCCAAGGCCAGGGTGTTCTTTTTTTAGGTATGTCACATGTAGATTTTCTGCTAGATAGTGGTTATCTCATGCCTTCAGTAAGCTGTTAATGTCTTTCTACCAGTTACTGCCAATTCCCCTTTGTGAAATGATGATTTAGGCCAAAATAGTTTAGAAATGCTCATTCATCCTTTGCTGTTACCCTTCCCACTAAAAAGTCATATAAATGGCTAGAAGCTTCTCATTTAGGAAGTCAACGTGACGACAGCAAAGGCTAACCTTTCACCAATAGGGTTTCTGTACCTTGAGAGTTTTGTACAAGAAAAAAAGCAGAAACTTCCATTATTCCTAATCCCTTTTCCTTTTGTGTTGTATCCTTTAGATAGAATAGAAAGCCTGAGAATAGAAACTGATTTATCATTGATAGCAGTAAACTGCTCTGGGAGCCTTTTTTTGGCTGAAAAGTGGAATATTTAAAGTATAAAATACTTTCAATAAAGTATAAAAATATTTTAAATAGCATATAAAAATACTTTCAATAAAATAATAGATGCTACAGAGGAGGTAAGAATTAGGATGTGTGGCAGCCAAAAACTTACTGTAACAACTAGCTTGGCCCTAAAGGCTGTGAAACTTAATAACTATCCATTAACTACCACTCTGTAAAACTCCCAATTCCTATACACACGTTAGCTCAAACAGAAAAAAGGAAGCTTCCTACTTAAACTGGCAATAAAACTTTTAGAAGACACCTGAAGGCAGCCCTGTTTAGGGAAGTTTTTAATGTTTTGTGTTTTATTGTGTTTTTACTTTTCTGCTGGGAGCCGCTCAGAGTAGCTGGGGAAACCCAGCCGGTGAGGGGGGGGGGAACACACACACACAGAGTAATATTCTGTGTGGTGCTGGGGCAAAATCGGCTGTTCGCAGTGTGGGGCAGGGAGGTTATGGAACTACAGCATCCTAAGTCCCCTCCTTATCCCATATACTATGCCTGACCTGGTATCTACATAGTTTTAATATCCCCATTGAAGTCAATGGGAGGGAAATGGGGGGGGGGGTACACAATCATGGCAAGAAAAAGTTGCACCCTTACTTCTTGCTTGTGCAGGTCACAAGAAGCGGCAACAGTACCACCTCTGATTTCCTCTGTCCTTCACCCATGATATGACTGTTATAAATTGATACATGAATGACACAGAGGTCAAACGGAAAAAGGCAACGTTCTTTGGACTATCTAGGGCAGCAGCTGTTTTCTTCTAAATTGGACTCTGACCCAGAATCATTTGGTGGCCCTGTAACAATACTATAAAATGGTAATTAGCAGTTTTTGGCTCCACTTCTTGGTTGTAGAGCTTGTAAAACAAGATCATCACACCTTAACAGAGTTCAGAAAGAATCTAGCAGGCATAAAGGTGACTGCTAACTGTAAGAAACATGGAATATTACTCTAAGGCATAGCTTTCCAAACTTCTCACATTAGTGACACACTTCTTAGCTATGCATCATTTCGTGACACAGTAATTCAGTTTTAATACCAAACCCAGGAGGAGAGCAGGGAGCATTCACGTGGCACACCTACACAATACGGCCAACACACGTGTCGCGACACACCGTTTGGAAAGCTGTACTCTAAGGCCAACTTGCACATACAAGTAGACCCCACATGCTCCATGGAAGTACACCTGGCTGTTCCTAGATTGAAAGAGGGGCCATTTGGGAGAATCAGAAACTCTGGATGCTGAACATCTTCTAGAACGGCATAAGGCCCTGGATGGGTTTAGTTCAGCTAGCAGTACCCACAGAATTAATACCACTAATGTGCTATTTGCTTTGCTGCGTTCAAATTTCCAGCACCATCTACTGCTCCTGTGTAACTTGGCAATGTTAGCATGTTAGCAGAATATTACCTAAAATCAGAACGCACACAACCTTCCTCAGTAAAGCAAAATTCACAGACCCAACTCTTCAAGCAAATTTATTTTTAATCAGAGTAAACAATAGTATAAAATGATAATAACTCAGGGCATTTTCAAAGTCCTGCTCATGACAACACTTTGCTGCCTTTCATCTCCCCTGAAGTACCATTTAGTAAAAGGGAGGGAGGGACTCAAAGCCCTTGTGTGGCAACCTCTTTTTCCCACAGACATCTCACCAAAAGACTCTGAAGCAGGTACAGGCGGCATGCTTGCTTCTCTTCTGAAAGTAGAAGCGTCTATGGAAAAGTCGGCAGCAGAACCAGATCATCCATGCCTATTATCCTAGTACACAAATTTATCCACCTCTTCCTTGTAATTCCTATGTGACTCAAAACCCATAGCATTCGTAGGAAAAACAGGTGATTTTAGGAAGTCAAAATGAAGACTTTGGAGACACTACTCCACTCCGGGGGGGGGGGGGAGCAATGAACGCCAGCCTTGTCTTCCCACCCACCCAAACAAGCAGACGTAAAACTTTATTAGCAAATGGGATCCCAACAACAAATAAGCAAATTGCTCAGTCGGCCTGTCTCTACCACCACCAGGTTGCTATGCCTAGCTGTGGCACATCCCAGACTCACTAGGACACAGCTTTAGTCCTTGCTGCTAGGAGCATGGAATATCAATTTAGACCAGGCCACAGTGTTTTTTAAAAAAAAACCCCTGGAATGCAATTAAAAAGTGAGAGGCAGAACCTGTCTGAGAGATCCAAACCTTCAGAGTTGTTGCAAGAATACTTTCTCTCAAAGTTTCAGTTGATCTTTAAAATAAAACAGCCTCCCCCACCTCTCACTCACTCACTCTCTCTCTATCACTCACACGCTTCAGCAAACATAGGATACCATTAAATGCAAAATGGCTTAATTTCTTTAAAATGTGAAACTGGAAATAGCTTTTGCACTAGCAATCAACTAGATTCCTTCGGTACAAAACTGTGATGTGCCTGTTTCAGAACTGCTGGAGGATTTGGGGGGCAAAGCGCCGGCATGAGTAAAGATTTCTTGGGGATATGGAGTTAAGACATATCTAGTCATTTGAACACAAGTCTGTGTTTTCTTGAGGCCTCCCTGCCGGTTCTTACTCCTCTTCTGCCCACTGCCCACTAGTTATGTGGCCGTTAATCCGACTGGTATCATTGCTTGAAGAGCCAAGGACTCCTTTCCTGCTGCTTGAAGTCACATCTTCCTCTTCGGAGCTACTTTCGACGTCACTGCGTTCATCTTTTGACACCTGACAGAAAGAAGCAAAGTAAGTCTAATTTGAAAATCAGTTAAGCACTCAGTGTAGCATTCACCATACTATACTTAGATATTAGTTGTTTAGATGGTATAGTTTTCAAATTTAGTTGTGAAGTTTGCAAAGAACAACCAGGAAAGAACAGAGTACAGAAACAAAGAAGCAGGTATCCTCAGTTTTTCTACATAGCCACAAAAATAAGGAAATTTATGTGAAAGCTTCCTTTGGAAGGGCAGATTTCAACGAAGATCAGAAATGCTTTTTTGCAGGAGTTGTGGCTGCTACTTTTGGACCTCAAAACATTGCGGGGGAGGAAATGGAATATATTATTTCTAATGCATTTCCATTCTTCGCATAATTTTTTAAAAAATAAATGATTTGCTTCTCTGCTCTGTCTTCCAATTTCTGAAACTGATTTTCTGAATTTCTGAAAAGTGTTCAAGGAGCCAAGAATCTAAGCTGGAGTTATCACGAGCAGGAGATAAGGGAAATTACAGCTACAAATATGAAGAAGAGCCACAGAAGGGCCATGGAAGTGACTTGAGGGCCTCGGACAATAAGGTCACCAGGTTAATGGGCTAGACTGATGGGAATAAGGACTGACAAAACCCGGAACCAGGAGGAAGGGACGTTGGATAAAAATTGGATTTGTTTGTACCTTTCTTTTTTTTCATTACTAGAATGTTTTATAAAGTTGATAAATGATAGAAAAATGTTGGAAGAAATTACCTGGCTTTAGCAAAGATGCTTAAAGAATTATGAAAGAATATTATGATTATAAGAAGCTGGTAAGGTTAAGACTTAAATTTTAAATTTTAAGGTTTATTCTATTATAGAAAGATAAGATCAAAATAGTCTAGGGTAATGTAATGATAGAATTTTATGAAAAATGGAAAGGATTTGCTGGGATAATTAATAACTAGGATACAAAGGAAGGGAGGAGGAGGAGGTCCAAGAAAGAAGGTTATGACAGTTAAGGGTCTGGAAATAATGAATTTGTTTTTAAATGTTTTTAAAGGTGAGGGATTCTTGCATTTTTGTCTTTTTTTGTTTTATTATTTTGGATTCCCCCCCCCCTCTTTTTTCTCATTCTTTTTTCTTTTTTATACGGTGGGAGGGGTTGCGTTTTTCTTTTTCTTTTTACTCTGTTAACTATTTTTATTCTTTGTATTTTCTTCTGTTTTCACTTTCGTAACATCTTGAAAACTTTAATAAATATCTTATTAAAAAAAAAGAATCTAAATTTTAAAGCAAATAAAATAGTAACTTCATTCAGAAAAATAACTAACCAGGTGCCAGAATGAAAATATATCAAGGATATTATAAAATGTATGCAAAATATTTAAAGGAAATAGCAAAATGACATTAAAGAGGAAGCCAGATGGATCTCCCAGGGCAGGAAATTCGACTGCTTGGTCACTAAACACACCTGAGCTACAAGGGAACATCATAAAGCTGATGGGAAGAGGTTCACCCTACAAATAGAATGCATCTCAGCTCTTCAAGGAAAAAGGCCACATAGCCTTACAAACATTGCTCATTCTAATGGATAACAATTTAAACAGAGAATACCATTCTTTCAAGGATAGCCCAGGAACACAAGAGGAGTATCTCCTGAAATGTAAGTACTACAAGTGCACTTTTCACATGACCAGAATTAGCCCAAGTCTAATTTGGCCATCAGGCGTAGTAATTAACCAGGTACGGATATATTAAAACAAAAACACCAGACAAGTGGTGAAGAGGTCAGACTTTCCCTCAATGACAGGGATGGGGAATTCAGCCACAGGCCACATGGCAGTGGTAGGTGGGACCAGAGGCAAAAGCACAACAGATCCCACTCTTACCTTCTGTAAAGGAAGCTACTTCCAGCCTCATTGTGGCTAGAGGTTTACACACATCAAGGCATGCCAGCAAGAGACATTATAACAGTTCAAGGGTACATTCCGGCCATGCAAAACCACCTGAGGAAGGCAGGCACTGAGCAGGCCCAGTAGAGGGGGGGAGCTGGGGGGGGAGAGATGTGAGCCCCAGAGAGTCGTGGGAGGTGAAGAGACAACTGGAGAGCTGAATTCAACCTGTGGTCCAGGCTAAATTGTGATTGTGGTCTACATAAGTTTATTCTTTATATATTCATAACTGAATACACATACACACACACACACACACACACGTATTTATAATAGAGACAAGAACGTATTTCAGTAAGTGGCTCCTGGGTGACGTGATGCCATGCAAAACAGGTACAATAATATTTCTTGAACCCACTCCTGCTATATTACGTATGCAGACTTTATATAAAAAAAGAATTATGTAACACTCAAAAGCTTGCATACACTTACACTAGCAAAAATCTGCCCTAGACAGCTTTTCACTGTTGGAACATTATTATTATTGTTATTGTTATTATTATTACATTTCAGCCTTCATCACAAGATCTCAGCGTGGTTCACACAAGATCAAAACACATGTGAATAGTTAAAAGAAAAACAGCAAAATGATAACTCCCCCTTCCCACAGACACATTTAAAAGGCTGTAGAATATTAATCAGCCAAAGAGAAACGTTTTCGCCTTGTGCCTAAAATATATATATAATGAAAGTGCCAGGTGAACCTCCCTGGGGAGAGCATTCCTCAAACAGGGAGTCACTATAAAAAAAGGCCCGTTCTCATGTTGCCACCCTCCAGACCTCACGTGGAAAAGGCACATGAAGAAGGGCTTCAGATGATGAACGCAGAGGTCTGGGGCGATTTCTATGGGGAGATGCGGTCCTTGAGGCATAGTGGTGGCAGCACATTGTGGCACTGTGCACTTCTTCCTCTAAAAGTAATCCCATGCCACTGTTTACAGTGGGAAGTAGCTTATTAGTGGCTGGTGGCGGGGGCCTCATGTGGCTTTTTATTTTTAACCTTGTAAGCACTGGCGCAATAGTGCAGGTGAACATTCAGGGAGCTAAAGTGGGGGAGGGAAATAAAGTACTAATTTACAAAGCTTCATTTATTGTAGAAAATGTGTATGTGTGTGTGTGTTTCTCACAGCTACACTATGACAAAGGGCTGCCTTCTCTATTGCTTGCTAATGGCTGTGAAATGCAGGAATGTACACGAAAATGGGCCAACCAAAGGTTAAGATAAAGGTGAGGTGTAAAATCTGGGGGGTGGGGAATGTTTTTAAGGTTTTAAGACACTCCCACTGAAAATATTATAGTGTGATGCTACAACACACCACAAGCACTAGTAGCACATAGAGAGAAGGACCACCACCACCCGTAACAGAACAGCTCTGAAAACACACAGAACCAACAGGAAGAAACTGCAGGAAGGGTACAGATTAACTAGTGCATCATGCAGCAAGTGTTTTAGAACCCATGCGCATCAGGAAAAAAATCCTCGTGCAGACTGGCACCCAGGTCCTATAAAGTTCACAGTCCATTTCGTATTTATTGTTTACATGACTTGCCACAAGGTGGCAATAGATTACTACTGAACAGTAAAGGCACCGGGCGTTGCTGCAAACAAGGCTGAAATGCTCACATCATAGTTATATACAGATTATTCTATCTCTGCTGTAGCAGCTGTCAAGGGTAGGCCCTCCACTTGTGAGCCTGCAACCAATAGCACTGATTTACATAACACTCAGGATTTTTACCCGTGCGCCTAATGCGCACTAGGTGTGCTCAAGCTATCCACACCCCTGATTACAGTTAGGCATATGGACTTTGAACAGCCCTATGGAAAGGATGGCAGCGCACCTACCAATGACAAGTTAATGATTGACAGGGTCAACTGTAGGTGCCCACTTCTCAAGAGCTGCAAACATATATTGCCTGATATCTACCAAATGCATTTAAGATGATAATATAAATGGGAGGCAAGAATAATTAACAAAAATTGTGTTATATTTTATAGCCATTTGTGGCAATGGTTTTCCTCAAGTGAAGACTAGGAATACTATGTGGCAGGCTTTTAAGTCTCCATATCCCAATTTCCAAGGTATATCCACTTACAAATGGTGCTGATTTTAACTCTGAAAACTGTAAATGACCCGGATCCATAAGGCCTGACCACGTAGGTTTTCATGAAGTCTGGCTTCATGATGCTAAATTCCATCAGCATCCACAGTAGGGACAAGCAGATATTTTCTTGGTGGTTGCTCAGGCCTTATGCAACACTTTCACAACCTACCTATCTATTATTGTTGTTGTTATTATTATTATTATTATTATTATTATTATTATTATTATTATTATTATTATTCATAATAATATACTGCCTATACCCGGAGGTCTCAGGGTGGTTCACGGAACAAAATCAAAATATAAAACCACAAAATATATAAAAGCTACCAATGCCATTTTCATAACATTTCAGAGAGAAACAAACAATCTCATTTGTTTGCAACAAATGAACTGAACTAGGTTTTCAAATTTTACATGCTGTTTTATTCAGCCCTTTTTTTAAAAAAAAAAGTATGTGTTTTTAGAGCAAATATTCATTACCTGATACATTCTGACATTCTTAATTTTCTATGCTATATTTTCCTTTCCAAAGAAAGGAAGATTTACTTGAAAAAAAATACTAGCAAGATGAACCACAGAGCTGAAGGTCCACAGATGAAGGTCGTACACAAAGATTATAGCCACCTACGTCAATATCAGAGACCTGACTTTCTTGTGAGCAGTTTTCAGATTAACTAACAACTGTTTGAAAGAAACCTGCAAAGCACAGCTGGTTTGAGGCTAAACAGTGTTCAGTCTCGTTTTAGACACAGGTAGTCCCCCCGCTCCCCTCTACTGGCCACAATAGCAGATTGCACTTACATACAAGAGGAAGAGATCCAGCTTCAGTCTGGCACAGAGAAAGGAGTGAGAGAGAATGAAGAATACAGAGGAGAGTCCTTCCCTGACTAGGTCACCTGATCAGGAGAGAAAAGCAAGGAGAGGAGAGATGCAGGTCTCCTGCAAGACACCCCAGCTTGAAAATCAGCTATAGCCACTCAGCAGATAAATGAACAAAACAAACATGGGTGAGATCAGACTTCCCCTTCCGTTCATGGAAGGGACTGAGATCCAGCTGAAGATCCTGTTTAAAGAAAAGTGGAATGGGCAAATTTTACTTAACCTCCCCTTTCCCAGCATTCTTCAGCACTACTTCCCAAGTAATTCTGGAAGGCTCCCCTCAACCCGGCTTGTTTGCTCCCCAGCTCTACTCATGGCACATCTAGATTCAATCCACAAATATATGTGTAATTAAGATACAAACACAGGAAAAGAAAAGACGCAGTATCTAAGCTGCAAGGCAGAGAAGAAATTGGGGTTATTTGAATATGCAGAAAGAAAAGTACTCAGGCATCATTAAAATGCTCTACAGGAAAGCAAATGCCCAATACTATAGAACTGTTTATTTCTGTAAATATATAGTATTTAGCTAAGATTCTGAATCTGAATTGTTCAGATAAATTATCTCTCTCTCTTTTGTAAATCTGCTTCCATGGCCACTTTCATAAGAACAAGTAGTTTTCACTTCTTTCCTACATAAAACTATAGCCTCTCCTCCTCCCACAAAGCCCTGCAGACACAATAGCAGGCTAAACACAAGCCCTACTTTGAGAGCCAGAGGTCTTAATAAACTTAGCTACCTGTCCTCCTTCATGCCAATGTCCTCCTCAGAAAAAAAGTGAAGGCAAGCTAAGATCTGGCAATGTAGTGGCTTCCAATGCTTCTTAAAGGAGCAGCTTCTAAGAGTCAGTTCTAGCACCTATGCTCAGCAACACTGCAGGTAAGGGCCTGGAGCACTCACTGCTACAAAGCAAAGAGGAGTTTAGCAGCAAGGCCCTTTCGGCCTTTCAATATCACCTTTCCTTCTGCTGGGTGTATTTGACACACTGATCAGCTCCTGGAATTAAATATCCCCATTTTTAGTAACTAGAACAGTGAAGTGGAATATACAGAGAAATGCTCCAGAATGTTACACTGGAGAGCAATATGCACAAAGGATAGGCAAACCTCCTGTGTTATGATCAGTATGATCTGCATCGGTGCAGCATCAATTCTCATTTCAGAAAATTCCTTCTATGCCACTGCATTTTAAAACAAAAAACCCAGAGCCCTCCAGCCTTTCAGTGCAGTGTTCCTATGTCCACTAACAAGGGTTGGTATGTGATAATACAGAATCCAGCAACTCAATATCTGTTTTTACAATTTACATCTTTAAAAAGTGCTTAGGATTGAGAAGACAGATTTGAAAGTGTGTGGGAATCCAAGAAGGGAGAGCTAAGAATGCCAAGCATTATTCCAGTTTGTATAGGCTCTGCCTAGCTTTGTGCCACTCCCTGATGCCTATTAAAACGTATTGTGCACACTTTGTGCATTATTGTTTATATGGACAGATTTTACATGGTGCTGTTTCAAGCTTTTCTTGGTGCATACTTGTATTTTTAGCAGTTGTTTACCCCTAGCACTGTTAGGTAGGCCAGGTTTATCTGGCAGCAATAAAATGTTGGTACCAGAATTCAGAGTGCAAAAAAACTTTAAGAGCAGCCTTGCTGCATCTGACAAAAGGTCCATCTAGTTTTCATAGTGACCAACCAGATCTGCTGGGGCAGCATTTCCTACTTCAGTCAAACCTAAGCCTCTGATGTTGTCTGGTGGGGAGCATTTGATATGTAACATGAAGTACAGCTCATCAGGGAATTCTGAGCAAAATTGCGATTCACTCTGCAGTTGCACCTTTACAAGTGCGTAACATTCATCAATGTGAGAGAACTACTTGGGTGGTCTGGATAAATATGGGCCGTCTAGAGAAGGATCAAGAGCAATGGCTGGTGTGTTTGTGTGTGCGATTACTAATGAGAGGCAGTAGAGTGGTGTGAAGAGAGACAAATACTTTTCTCATTCTAGCAGCTACTTAACATATAAGTTAAAATATCGAAGTAAAAAGTTGTTATCTCAGGCAGCAGTCCGCCTTCTTCAAAGCCACAGGTGTTTGTGAAATATGCAAAAAAGGAAGCAAGTATCTGGGAGGTCCCAGTGCTTAAGGAAGTTGGAATTCATACCTTCCCCCGTGCCAGGGCCTTGTAGGCAATGCGAATGATGAAATAGGACCAGATGACATTTAGAACTTGCAAAATTAGAAGAAGCCCATTAAATAGCCACCATGATGGATAAGGGCCAATTATTTCCTTGCTTTCAAACAAAGTTGTGTTCAGTAACCTGCAAGACAAAGAAGTGAGTTGTTATATTGGCTTATCTTTCACAACTCCCAGCTTCTAGATAGAAACCAAGCTGACTCGACTACAAAAACATCTGCCCCATAAAAAAATCCCTTTACGTAATGTTAATGCTTCTAGTCTTAAGACATCTCAGTATATGAGTGGACATCTCAGAGGCACAGGTTTCTTCTCCATTCAGTTTTTGTTAATGCTTTGATTGAGTCAGGAGCTGAAATGCTTAGCAATTCATCTATTTCCAGAAAAAAATAAAAAGGTCTGTTGGTTTTACATGTTTAATGGATTTAGGAAGCCTTACACTGACAGAAAATGTGTGATTTACCCCACTGCACCTTGCTGCAGCAGGAAAATATCAGATCTATTAAGGACTTTAAAAAGGGAGAAAGCCAATGAAATCTGAGGCCTCTGGTTGATAGAACTCAAGAGAGCCTGAAATTCTCCTCCCGCAGGTCTTCATTAGTCAAACCTGCCTTTGCGCTCTCTGAGGAGGGACCTTCCCACCTCTAAAGGGAAAAACAGTTTCTACATGAGCCACCGCATGCTATTTGATAAGTGCAGTATGGCATTACACAGTATGCAACCACTGAGACAGCAAAGTCACTTCCCATTGCAATCTGAGATAAGCAGGCATACCTGGGAAACAGGGGGATTACAATAAGACCAATGGAAACAGCATTAAAGATTCACTGGCTCCCTACCACACGCCAAGGGCTTGCTGAGTGATATAGCAACAATACGTACAGGCTGCCATGGCGTAATCACAATCAGTGGGGCCAGTAGTAAGAAGATTTGTTTGCTTGCACAGACCAATGCACCAGTGCAAGAAGACATTTCAAGTCATTTATTACTCTGAAATCTCTCCTCGGTTGAGGGAGTACTTTACTGCCATAGCTGAAAATGATAACTAGGATAGAAAGCTGGCATGAGTTGGCTCAGAGGGACATCTGTCGATCACACCTCAAATGCAGATGTGCTGGGCAGCCTAATTCCTCTTCCCAAATCACTCACCACAAAGGAGCAACCCTGGGTTGCAGGATTCCTCCTGGATTCTCATGCGTCAACAGTAACTCCTGAAGAGCGCTTTCTACCTGTGTAGGCTCCCTGTGTAATCCAGAAATCTGGACAATCCATGTTCTAAATCTTGCAAGGGCCTACACAGATATATAGTTGAAGCAGGGCACCTTTTCTGAGTGGCTAGCAGGAGCCACACAGTATAACAAGCGATACTCAATGGGTTCCCTTCCAATACCTCTGTATCCACACAAGTAATGCACAAAGTATCAAGAGGAACTGTTCAACAATCTCCACCGATTCAAACTGGCCCCTTCTGCAACAGGGGGAGAGGACCTCTGGCATTATGACTGAATGGAGACCAGGGACCACATTCCATATCCTGCCTCTCAAGCACAAGCTGCAATGGAACTGCGCAACCTGAAGAGATTGAAACCCAACTCAGGGCCCGCCGTAAGTATTTTGCCATTGTAAATAAAATATTGAAACAGCACAACCCAAACTTGGAGCTCCTGATGCCTCCTCACGCATTCTGCCAGGCCCTTTTGCTTCCCGAGTCTCAAAATCAATCAAGTCCTTCAGGGGATATGCTTCTTATCACACATCTGTGAAGGGGTCCTGTTACAGAGGTTACCTGTGTGCTACAGCTGTTTAATCGTCTGTACCAGACTCTTGGCACAATGAGCCCCTAAAGTTATCCCTTGACTTGCTCTCCCCCACCTCAATCCCAGTAAATACTTACCAGAAAGGATAAATCCCCAAACGAGTAACAATGAACACCACACAAAACAGTACAAAGGTGGCATCACAGACTCGCTGATATTTGGCATAGTTGGCAATTTTTGCTACCTGGGGGGGGAAAAGGGAGAAGCTCTAAGAAAACTCCTCCAGACTTCAATGCAATAATCCCATCATTTAAGAAATGGTTTAAGAAATGGTTATTACTTTGTTCCGTTGTATGCAAATGGATTTCTAGAAAAAAATTAAAAGCATCTAACACAAATAAGCCATTTGAATACAGTGGTAAAAACTCGATAGAACTGTGTGAGGTACTTACTTCTAGGAAGCCATCTGCTGTATCATGAACCAACGAAACCAAACTTCCTACCCGCACCATGTTGTTCATATAGGAGAAGCTAAGGAGTGCAACTGATGACAAGTGATGAATAAACATGACCAGGAAATCCTGAAAAAACAAGTACCAGCATGATATCACTATGGAGTGCAAGGAACACAACATAATACAGATTGGGAAATATTTAGTTTAGCACCTACGAACTTCTTTCTGAGCTGATTTCAAGATCACAATGATTTATTATAGAACTTTCTGAGCTGCTTTCAAGTTCACAATGATTTATTATAGAACAGCGGTCTAGAAATGTGTACAGCCATCACTTCATCACAAATCAAACTGGTGTGCCATTAGTGTTATTGAAAACCTTTTCTTCCAAGTGAGAAAGTTTCCTGATCCTCAACAGCAATGACAACATGGGATTTGCACCTTGGCCAACATCTTCATCAAGTTATCTACTCTTGTTCCTGGTCTGTCACATGCAGTTCAGACCCTGGGAGAATGTACGTAAAGTTAAGATTATTATGTTTTGCATCATTTTACACTTGTTTACAGTGAATTGCATTTGCCTTTTCACTGCCCATTTACTCAGTTTGGAGAGGCCAATTTGGAGCTCTTCGCAATCTCTTTCTGTTTTAACAACCCTGGACAATTTAGCATCATCAGCAAATTTGGCCTCCTCACTGCTCACTCTTAATTCCAAATCATTTATTAGCAAGTCAAAAGACAAAACCCCCACTACTTCTCTCTGTTTGGAGAACTGTCTGTTTATTCCTACACTTTGCTTCCGGCATCTTAACCAATTCTTGATCTGAAAGAGGATCTCTCTTATTCCTTAACTACTAAGCTTTCTCAGGAGTCTTTGGTGAGGTACTTAGTCAAAAGTACAGTGGTACCTCTGGTTAAGAACTTAATTCGTTCCGGAGGTCCGTTCTTAACCTAAAACTGTTCTTAACCTGAGATACCACTTTAGCTAATGGGGCCTCCCGCTGTTGCCGCACCGCCACGGCACAATTTCTGTTCTCATTCTGAAGCAAAGTTCTTAACCCGAGGTACTATTTCTGGGTTAGTGGAGTCTGTAACCTGAAGCGTATGTAACCTGAAGCATCTGTAACCCGAGGTACCACTGTATTTTGGAAGTCCAAGCCAACTGGATCACTGTTATCTAGTTGTACCTTGGATGTCGAACAGCTAAGTTGCCGAACGTTTTGGTTCCTGAACAACTGAAAACCGGAAGTGATTGTTCCAATTTTCAAACGATTTTCAGAAGCCAAACGTCTGACACAGCTTCCACGGCTTCCAATTTGAGTGCAGGAAGCTCCTGCAGCCAATCAAAAGCCGTGCCTTGGTTTTCGAACGGTTCCAGGAGTTGAATGGACTTCTGGAATGATTAAATTCAAGAACCAAGGTACGACTGTATATGCTTATTGACATTCTCAAAGAATTCCAATAGGTTTGTGAGACAAGACTTTCCCTTGTTCTATATAGTTGGTTATTTTATCTTTAACATTACTTTCCATCAGTTTTCCAGAGACAGATGTTAAGCTAACCAGCCTGTAACCCTTTTTAAAAATAAAAATAAAAAAATATTGTGCTACTTTGGCTGCTTTCCAGTCCTCAGGTATGGAGGCTGATCTGAGGGACATTGCAGAACAGGGTTATTTGCTATATAGGAGTGTCTCTCAATGTAGTCAGTTTGAATAAGATAAAATTAGGGTTTTTTGTAATCTGAAATGTTATCAGTAAAGGTATTGCTTTGGGAGAAAATCACTGGTGCCAGAGTAAGACAATAGACTTTTTTATTTTTCTTTCAGCAACCTCCCATTCTGGGTGTAGAATCTGTACAGATTGGGTAGCCTATTCTAGGAACCAAGCCTCATGATAAGCAGCCAATGCTGGACACTCCTTCAGTGAAAACAGTTTACTCACAATCCTTGCAAAATATACCATGTAGACTGCTGAAAAGTCAATGCTACAGCAACCTTAGAGTATTTATTTTATTGATTGATTGATTGAATTTATATACTGCCTGATGCCCGGAGGTCCCAAGGCAGTTCACAGAATAAATAAGTACCTTGGGACTTGGGTCAGGGATTCAAGGTTTAGGAAGCATATATAAAAACAACAATTGCATTCAACAATACTCAAACTGCCTCTTTTCCAAGCTTCTCATGTAATTCTACTAACAGGCCAACAAAATACTAACAGGTGTACTCACTAACTCTTCAACAAGTTACTAGGTAGGATTCTGCTAGGGCTGCCTGAGTAAACTGAAGTACACACATCTCTCTCTCCTAGGGATCTCAACAGTCAGCTGAAGGAAAGAGATTATAATTATAATAATAATAATTTAACTGGAGATTAACTCCAGTTACAGTGACACAAAAAAAGGGAAGATTAGCTTGTGTAAAACATTTGCCTCCATACAAATATTTTTGGAGCAATTCTTACTGAGGCATATAGATGAAAATGTTTTAGTGAAAGTGGTCAGCCACAAAACATTTCAGGGAGAACTCACAATCGAGACATTAAATTTCTGGTGGTTTCTGCTCACATGATTGTCCGAGAGAAAAATAATGAAAATGCCATATCAGTTGCCTTGTTCCCCATGAATGCATACACAGAAGACATTCTGGGAAAGCACCCATTCTCCAACAATGTATTGAGAGACTTCTAGGTGCATCTGTTTCCAGTGGTTTGCAGAAAGCAAATAATGGCAGCAGCAATTAAAACAACTCCTTCTTTTACTGGTAACTGCATTTAGAAACTATTCACTGTAACTGGGCAGTACCTCTGCAACCCGCAAAATATCTCAAAACTAAATTCATCAGCTCCTGTTTGTTGAATATGGCCCATTTATACAGAATGCCAAAAATGTTTGCAGCCAAAATATGAGCAGTAACTGAGAAGACAAATGCACAACATCCTTGGCCCAGAGAACTGATGACAGTGGTAACTGGATTTAAGATAATCTTAATCCAATATTTTCTATTTATTTTCCTAGTTGTCCTCTACTATCCTTCAAGTTCTAGAAACATTAGCCCAGTTCCTTTGTTTTGAAATGATGGGGGTACATTATCATGATCACTCCAGGACACATCAACAGCTTTACAAAAGAGTTCCCAGGTCTGAAATATATATCCTTATAGCTACTATAACACAACTATTCAACTCCTGTTTGTGCCTTGTGCTCTGCCATATGTACATGTTAATGCAACTGATTTTTATCTGTCATATTTATTCTTGATGTCTGTTTCTTACAGAAATGCAATACAATGTCTGTGGCTTTGGGATTCCATACTTTTCTTTCATACTCTTGAATTCCAGTTTGCTCACTGTATTCACAGAACCTTATTCAGGAAACACAATACCACTTTTTGTAAATTGGATTTCTCATGGAAGGATGTTTTCGACTAGCTGATCTATATATTTTTTTTATAAAAAAAGCTTTAAAATTAAATTTTTATTATTAGTTTTAATTTTCTCTCTCTGTAAGCTCCTTTGAACATATGCCTTAAGGACGCTACTGCTTTCAACAATCAAATGGGAAATGTTAAATTCCTTCCATAATCAAATTGGGAAAGCATCTAAATCACAACTTACTGAGCATTTCTCCACTGAACACTATCTAAGCAGAGAAATCTAGAGATATTGGCATGAAAACAAGTTGAAATTCAGGTTTAAGGAACCTAAAACACAAACAGGATTAATAGCATGCCTAGGTAAAGCAATATTGTGGAACAGGGGGAAAGAGGAAAGGATATAAACCCATGAAACTAGTGACATTTATTTGCCTGGACAGTCCAATGTCACATATCTAAATGCACTTTTGTACCGGATTCACATTGGACCTGACTACAACACCATATAGGGCAACCTTCAGCAGTGCCCTTCAGATGCGGGTCAGCACAGCCTCAATATGCATTTTCCAGCTGAGGGCACCTGTTTGTTTTTGTTCTAAACCCATGCTTTCAGAATAGCTCAAAAAAACAAGCTAGGAAATGTAGAAAACCACACATAGGATTCCTTAGTTCCTCCCTCTCCTAGAAAAGGATAAAAGGCTCAACCAGTCTCACATGAGTCATCATAATACATTCACACACACACACACACACACACACGTACTTCACTCATCACAGGTTTGCATTTGATGGAAGTCTTCTAATCAAAGTAGGTTTTATTATAAGATACAAATCAGTCATTCTATTACTTGGTACTGAACGATTCTTCCCCTCATTCAGAAAGGTCAATGGGATTGTTTAAGGCTCCTGGAAACAGCTAGTTAATTACCTTTCGCTTCACATCTATAAACTGTGAAAACATAAGAGACCAGTAGAAGGCCAGTTGCACAAAATAATAGTAGTAAAGGCTGGATGATAGGGGCTGAAAAACAGAAAGAAAGTCTTGTTTAGAAACAGCATGCAACATATGCATTAAGAGCTACTTAAAGCAGGAATGGTTAACCTGTGGCCATCCAAATGCTGTTGGATTCCAATGCCCATCAGCTCCCAAGGGTCAGGGAAGATGGGAGCTGTAGTCCATCAACATCTGGAGGGCCACAGGTTCCCCACCCCGATTTAAATACTTAAAACCACTGATAGGGAATTGAGTCCAGCCAGAGAGCCAGATCCTGATGTCCCCCAACCCCAAGGATGTAATTGACATATAGCTGGGACCACTCACCTATTATTCTTCTGATGTCATCATGACCCCAGGTGAAGCATCCCTTTGCCTGTGCAATTTTATTTCAAAAAGTGCAAGCGAATGGAATGTTTCTCTGCAGGGCTTGTAAACCGATAGGCATGCGTTGCTTTGGCAAGGGATTGGGTGCTCAACCTTGATTGGGGGCTCCAAAGTGCAGCCCATCTCAGCACTGATTGAAGCTGACAACAAGGCTTGCTTGCCAAAAAGCAATCGGGAGCACACTTTTCCGTTCTCTATTGCTCCTTTGTACCTGAATCTTTGCCTGTCCACAACTGGTGTCACATGTGACATCAGGTGTGGGGCAGGTAGGTGTAGTTTAGGGGAAACAACTTTGCAGGACAATCTGGGACCACTTTCTAGCCTAATTTGACCTGCAGGAGAATTAGAGGTTCTCCACTGCTGGCTTAAACAGGTAAGTGTTTATGTCCTTCCATCCTGTAAAATGATAACCTAAGTGTTCAATATTGTAATTACAAAGAAACCTATCCTCCCTTCTTTCGGTTCTTCCCGCTTCCTCCCCCAGAGCTGCTATTATGTGTGGTTTTTTAAGTGAGATCTGATGGCAGATATCCCAAAATCACACCCAATTGTACCCTTATATAAACTGAACAGCTGTCATTTGCACTTAAGGATAACATTAGGGTGGCAGCACAAACTCCCACACCACTTGAAACCTGGTGGCCTGACCACACCAAAATGCCCCATGAGAAAAAGCAACACTTCCTTCTCCTGGTCATTCATAGTTCTTAGCTTTCAGGGAAAGGGCAATATTTCTGATACCCCCCCTCCCAAAATCTCAATGAGGGGTAACAAGCTAAGGACTGGGGGAAGACAAGTAGATTGGTTGGAGAAAAGACTAGAACTGTCTATTCCCCAGGCTGCAAAACTTGACAGGCCTTTAGCTAACTATTAAAAGGTGTGTCTTCAATTTAGCAGGTGTCTACAAAGAAAAGGCCACAGATTACTTGCCATGTGTGCTTTTGAAATACATGTTACTTAGACACAGCAATTTTAAAAGAGGAGGATCAGAGAAGAATTCAGCATTACCATCCAAGTATCATGTAAAAAACAAACAAAAAAACTAGAGAGCAATCAGCCTGTACTGTTTGGAGCCTCAAACCCATAAAAAAGCACTTTTTTGATAGATCAGCAGCAAGACAAAAACTTAGGTGAGTTCAGATGCAGAGAGTGTTTATTTAGCGACTGGATGGTTTTCAGCACACAGTTTTTCTCACTAGTTTTCAATCTATCTACATAATGACTGCAGGACTAAAAGAAGGTCTACACCGCACAGAGAACTGCCACTATAAATCTCTCCCTATTGCATAATTCCAGCTATTTTGTATTCCCTCATTCCTTACGTTTAGCACTAAAGCATCAAACACATTCTAAGTAAAGTATGCCCATTACCTCCTACACAGACCAGATCATTAAAAGGCAGACAGAAAGGCACGCTAGTGGAATGTGTAGCAAAGCATAATATGCCCATTTGCTCTAAGAATTACATTTTTCTTGACATATCTGCAAATTCACTTTGAAACACAACCAGGCACACGTACTGCAATCCGTCACCTTTGTTTTACCAGCGCTCCAAGTTAAGCTCTAACATGTGAAAATATATTTGCAAGAACAGGATGCTTATTTTGACAGACACAGCTGTTCCACAGGTTACTTCCCTCAAAGTTGACAGATAAGCTGTTTCAAATGAGGGAACTTTGTGTATATATCAGTACTTTCAGTGGCAAACTGGTTCAAGAGGAAACTGATCAGTCAAAGGCTGAACGACTTCAGGAAATGATACCTAACACTGTTACAAGCTTTTATTAGTAAAGACACCACATACCTGAAAAGGGTAGTTGTACCAGCATTGTCGAGTATCCCAAAACCAGGGTGCCTAGATTAAAAAATAGCAATAATGAATGTATGAAAGATACTAGAAAACTGTACAACTAGAACATGTAGATACGGGATCCCTTATATTGAGGGGGGAATTGCTCAATACAAGCAACCATAGATTGTAAGACAGGGATCAACACCCTTTTCAAGAAACAACAAACAAAAGGCATCACAAATCATGAACTGGTCTTTCTGGTTCTGGAGTCAAAAAGTGAAAGTTGCAGCATTCCTGAGATGAAGAGTGATATAAAGGCTACTTTTCCTGTTCTGCCATGATAGAATTGAAGGAATAACTGACCACCCAAATAAGAATGTTAAGGAAGTCCCCAAGGACCAAATGAATCTTTTAATTTAATTCCACCGAATATATATTGATTATTATGCAACATACTCACCAACCAAAGAATTCTGAGTCCATATGTAAATATACAGATAGAAAATGCAAGCCTCCACCTGGAAGTGAAAAAGTAAGAATCAAATATATGGTACAAATATATTGATGTTGTAAAGCACCAACCAGGGAAAATCCAAAATTAACTCGAACATGTTTTAGAGACTTAACATAATATAATTTAGATCTATAAAATATCCGTAGGAGACTTTGATATACACAACTATGCTAGCTCCACAATAAGAGGAAAAAGCATATGCATGGACACTAAGGTTGTCTGGTAAAACCTCAAAATGTGAGTTCCTTGACCCCCCAATAATTCTTCCAGGTTGGGCATTCACTTCAGACAACTGCAGACACTTCAGACAAACTTCTTTTGGAGGAGGAGATGCTGCAACAGGGACAGGATCGCATGAATCACAGCAACGCCCTACTCGCAAGTAACGTGGGAATGGGGCTTACGATTAAGCAGCTTCCAATTTAGAGTATAAACCAAAGACAGACAGATGTCAAATGAGACTCCCACTCACCTAAAGCAAATATCTTGGGGAAGAAGCCACTGAGGAAGAGAGGTAGAAGTCACAGAAGTAGCAGGAAGGTAAAGATGCTCAGATACTATAGTGATAGAGGTCATGCAGAAAAGGGTAAGAAAATAAATTTAAGTGGGAATGAAAAGGAACGAGGGCCCAGGAAAAATTCAAGTGCATGCAATGGAAAATAACTTCAAAGGATAAAATATAGCTTGCATAAAGATTAAAAATTATAGCTATCTGCTGTACAGTCCAAACTAAAGGTGAAAGAGCTATTTTACCACACTGAAACACAAATAGTGGTGAAACACCCAAATGTATCTCCTGGTACAAATAAAAAAAACAAGTGTTGTATCCAGCTAAATCATTGCACACATGGAAAGACTTCCACAAGTGCAAGTGAACTTCCCTTCTCTGTCCTTCCCCATGCATCCCCCAAATCTGCTCTGGGGATTCCCTCTAGCCCTCTAGAGCAGATTTGAGGGTGATACTGAAGGCACACAAGGGGAAGAAGGAGCAGGTTGCAACTGAACTTGTAGTTGTCGTTCCATGCAACCATTTAGTTGGATATAACCTTAAAAGAATTTTCAGTAATGCCTATTGCTGAATAGCCATCTGTTTTACAAGAATGCCTTTCTTCAAAATTTCAGAGACCACGAGATGTCAACTTTAAAACAAAACAATTGGAGCTGTAAGAGGTGAACTACACACAAACCTACATGCTCTCACAGAATTTCACATGAGTGCTTGGTTTATCTTGGTTCCTTCGATGACGAAACCAGCGCTGGATTTTTCGGACATCCCAATCTAGTTGTTTTGACAAGCCCTCTAATCTTCTTGCATCTGGAAACTAGAAAGTAATCAAACACATACTCCTTAGCTACCTTCCAAAACAGACTCTTCCCATTATCGCCCAATTATTCTTCGATCTGCTGCATATTATACAAAATTGTACCGACAACGTTTGGCTAGAAAAAGTAACACTGGTTAAATAATCAGTTCAAGAAACAAATTATTAGAAGAAATATACATAAAGATCAAATATGATAATATAAAATAGTGTGGATGCAAGATGCCATGAAAAACAAATTCCAAAGAAATAACACATACCCACACAAAACCAAAGTGTGTAAGCTTAACACACCAGTAGGGTATTACACTGCATTTTTACATTTTGGGTTATTCTACTGACTGCTTGCAGTACTTTCCTTATCTTTTTCAAAAAGATGACAATACTACCGGAGATTTCTTCCCTTCAGCCACACGCATCTGTGCAGAAAGTTCCTACTCATCACCTGGAATTCTGGCAGCAAAACAGGATTTGATGCCAGGCTAGTTTCACCAAAACTAGTTTTCCATTCAAGTGCTTTCAAAACTACGCCTACATTTGCCTTACATAATAATAATAATAATAATAATTTTTATTTATAACCCACCCTCCCCAGCCAAGGCGGCGAACAAGCAATAATAAAAACAAGTTGAATGAATACAACTTAAAAATAAGATTAAAATACAACATTAAAATATTGAAACGTTAAAATATTAAAATGCAGCCTCATCACAGGAAGAGAAAGGAAAAGAAAAAAGAAAGAGGGGGAGGGAATCAAATTGGCTCCAAGCCAAAGGCCAGGCGGAACAACTCTGTCTTACAGGCCCTGCGGAAAGAAATCAGATCCTGCAGGGCCCTGGTCTCATGAGGCAGAGCATTCCACCAGGCCGGAGCCAGTGTTGAAAAGGCCCTGGCTCTGGTTGAAGCTAATCTAACTTCCTCCCGGGACCACTAGGGTGTTGCTATTTATGGACCTTGAGGCTCTCCGTGGGGCATACCGGGAGAGGCGGTCCCGTAGGTACGAGGGTCCTAGGCCATGAAGGGCCTTAAAGGTCAAAATCAGCACCTTAAATCTGACCCTGTACTCCACCGGGAGCCAGTGCAGCTGGAAAAGCACTGGGTCAATATGCTCCCATGGCAGAGACCCCGTGAGGAGCCTCACTGCTGCATTCTGCACCCGCTGGAATTTCTGGGACAGCTTCCAAGGGCAGCCCCGCATAGAGCAAATTACAGTAGTTAAGCCTGGAGGTGACCGTCGCATGGATCACTGTGGCCAGGTCGGGGCGGGAAAGGTAAGGGACCAACTGCTTGATGTGGCGAAGGTGGAAAAATGTTGCCTTGGCTGTTGCTGTAACCTGCGCCTCCATGGAAAGGGAGGCGTCAAGGATTACACCCAAACTCTTAACGGAAGGCAATGGCACTAATTGGGCCCCCGCAAGAGAAAGGAGTTGGTCTCTCATCCCCATACCATCCCGACCCAGCCATAGGACCTCTGCCTTCGAAGGATTTAGTTTCAATCGGCTCCCACAAAACCATCCAGCCACAGCTTCCAAGCATCTGGTCAGTGTGCCCGGGGCCGAGTCGGTGTGGCCATCCATCAGCAGACAGAACTAACAAAAGTAGCCAAGGTGAACAGCACGACAGGGATATTCTTACAATAGAGTATTTGATATAAATTAAAAGCAGCAGTAGGGAGTTAAAAGCATTCAACAGAAATAAGAAGTCAGCCTCCAGGATCCATCCCGTGAAGAATAAAACAGAAATAAATCCATAGTTTCTTGGAAATATGCCTGTTTCAGCATAGGTAAGGTTTTTGGGGGGTGAATTATTGTCAAACCTTCATTCCTAGTTCTGCTAAAGGTTAGTCTTCTGTTAAATGCTGTTGCAAATACAGTAGTCCTTTTATCTAGGGGTACGCACCACCAGCACCTCCCCCCCCCCATGTTAAAACTGAGGCACTTTCTCTAACAACTTAATGGTGAGTATCAACATCCCTTTTTCTAAAAAGAAAACGAAAACACTGGTTGCATCCATTATAGTCTACATATCAATGTTCTGAGAAACCCAGACAGCAGGAAAATAACTCAACAGATTAGCCTAGTAGTGACAGTAAGAAAAGAAGTAATTTTCTTCAGAGAAAAACTGAGAACTATGGAGGAAATTACATGATCAGTTATCTTCAACAGTACCTAGCCTGGTTTCTGTTCAAACCTTATACAGAATTATAGTCTGAGTACTAGATGTACGCACTCAACACACACAATGGAAGTGGGGAGTAGACCGCAACACATACAAAACAATGTAAAGAACACATATAGCCAGATTTTATGGTTATGTGTAGCTAGATCAGGGGTCAGCAAACTTTTTCAGCAGGGGGCCGGTCCACTGTCCCTCAGACCTTGTGGGGGGCCAGACTATATTTGGGTGGGGAATGAATGAATTCCTATGCCCCACAAATAACCCAGAGATGCATTTTAAATAAAAGCACACATTCTACTTATGTAAAAACATGCTGATGACCATCCGCAGGCCAGATTTAGAAGGCGATTGGGCCGGATCCAGCCTCCGGGCCTTAGTTTGCCTACCCATGAGCTAGATGTTCACTATAGTAGTGAAAAGTTTATTTTCCCTGGAAAACAACAGAACTGGAAAGAAAGAACATTTTTTTAAATTTAATAATATTTATATCCCCCATGCCTCCAAGGAGCTCAAGGTGGTATGTATGGTTCTTATAACCACTACTCATTCTATTGCATTCAAACAAAAATTTGAAGCATCACTCACCTTAGTGATAGATGTAAACACCTTTTCTAGAATTGCATTGGGTTGAGCTGTGCGAGGTTCAGAGTTTTGAATGTTAAGAAGTGCAGCACATGGTCTTGCAATAAATCTGGAGGGAAAATCCCAAAGATGTAACAAATGAACACAGAGAAAAATAACCCAGAATATGAAAATCCCAAATATACCACAACTTCAGTCACATTTTTCTGCCCTGCATATGGTCATGCACACAAAAGAAGAATTCTATTTCAGCGAAGTGCAAGCTTGTTTTACTTCACACTTCTGTTTGATACGACAACAGAAAAAGGATTCCTTAGTTTCCCCATGTATTTTCATGATATATATAAAAAATAACTGGCCAGTTTAGCAAAATGATGAAAAGCAATGAGAGGATTTTAAAATTAATTATTAGACATTACCAGAAGGACCTGCAACAAAATGCTGCAGTTTGAATTCATTTTGTTCTGTAACCGCCGCCCCCCCTTTCAACCCAACTTCCAACAGTCAACGTCTTCTGAGCATCCCACTGGGCTATTTCTGTATATTTTTGCCCCAACCCAAATACTGATTTTACTTCTGCAAACACAGGGGTTCACCTTTCTTGCTCATGAGTGGTTTTGTTTCAGCTACACAAGTACATAAGTGTATGATGAATGTTTCTACAAAGTGTCAGAAATTTAAGAACCCAGACCAGCTTGGACCCAGTAGCAATCTTTGCCACCAGTGACTTGGTCGTAAAAGCTCTAGAAATAATGTTTAGAGGACCGCCTTTTAAACTCCCTTTTGTTTGAGGACCCCCATATGCTAATTGTTGTAATCTCAGGCTCCATTAATTGAGAAAAAAATGTAAGACACATATTTTTGAATGTCTCAAAAAAATTGTGGGTTTCTTTTGTCACACAGTAATCTCAGTTGCTAAAAACTGTAAGGGGGGGAGAGTGCTCTTGTTGTTTGGTTCTGCTTGCAGGTTCCCCACAAGGACCTGTGTCAACAGGATGCTGATCTAGGTGGGTGACTGACCTGATCAAGCACCTTCTTACTTCTATATAGAATTTTCAATATTGTACAAGTCACAGACAAATTTGGGCCAGATAGATACTACTCGGGCTGTCTTCCTCATTCATATAAACACTCTCTGAACACAATATGCAATCATATCCTGAGCGTCTCAATATGCTCATTAAGATAGGTGAAGTTTTTAGAACACAAATTTCATGCCCACTCCTTCCCTTGCATAATACCTAATGGGAGGAAAAAAGAAAACATTATTTTGAAAAGAATTCTGCAGTCTAGTACTGTAGTGCAAGTACTCAAAGCACAGATCTACAGCAAGAGGTACTGGAGCCCATTTCCAAAGAGATGTTTAAGAAAGGAATGTGAGGGCCATTTCAAACATTACATTTCTGGCAGATTAACCTGTGCTAGGGTGAGCGGTGGTACATCGATAACAGGTGGTTTTAAGTTCCAGTTAAACAGATCAGAAACTGCTTTAGGGATCAGCTCAAACAAATCTGACACAAGCAAGAGGCAAATGCTTACTGATGTAAATGTTCCATGCTTCCCCGGACATACTTAAATGCACTTATCATGGGTACTGGCACATTTGTGTAGAACTAGCATGCCAGCATGTACCTATAGGTAGGTTGTGGAACTCCTCCCCACAGATGTGCATCTGGCAACTTCACTATACAGTGGTGCCTCGCAAGACGAAATTAATTCGTTCCACGAGTTTTGTCATCTTGCGGGTTTTTTTCGTCTTGCGAAGCACGGTGTCGGGAAAGTTTTGGAAAAGCTTCAAAAATCACCAAAGTCTTTAAAAATCTCAAAAAAAGGCTACCACACCGCGTTCTATGAGTTGCTCCTCGAAATAAGTCGCAACTGTATTAACTAACGGTGTTAAGAAAAAGGAAACAAACTTGCAAGAAGTTTCCGTCTTGCGAAGCAAGCCCATATGGAAAATCGTCTTGCGAAGCAGCTCAAAAAACAAAAAACCCTTTCGTCTAGCGAGTTTTTTGTCTTGCGAGGCATTCGTCTTGCGAGGTACCACTGTACAGTTTTTGGCAGAGAGAGAGACAGAGAAACAGACAGAGAAAGAGCACTCTTTACCTTAGGCTTTAAAACCTGGTAAATATATTTTCAAGACCCACTCTATATTTCTGATTGTACATTTTTAATACTTTACTGTCAAACCTCGGAAGTCACACGTAATCTGTTCCAGAAGACAGTTCGACTTCCGAGGTGCAGCTTCTGATTGGTTCTTGCACTCATCGGAAGCCACGTCAGATGTTCGTCTTTCGAGGAATGTTTGAAAATCGGAGCATTTACTTCCGGGTTTTCAACATTCGGGAGCCAAAATGTTTGGCAACGCAGCAGTTCGAGAACCGAGGTTTGACTGTATCTAGCATTGTTGTAGCCCACTCTGGGACATTGTGGGTGAAGGGGAGATAATAAACTAAATTAGAAGACAAAACAGCAGCAGCTACACTGAAGATGCAGCTACATCATACACTTGGTTAATATATTTGAATGTGAAAGGCAGTGCATGAAGGTTTCCATGGCTTTTACTATAACTCATAAGAATATACAGGGATGCGGGTGGCGCTGTGGTCTAAACCACAGAGCCTAGGGCTTGCCAATCAGAAGGTCGGCGGTTCGAATACCCGCAACGGGGTGAGCTCCTGTTGCTTGGTCCCTGCTCCTGCCAACCTAGAAGTTCGAAAGCACGTCAAAGTGCAAGTAGATACCGCTCCGGCGGAAGGTAAACGGTGTTTCTGTGCGCTGCTCTGGTTCGCCAGAAGCGGCTTAGTCATGCTGGCCACATGACCCAGAAGCTGTATGCCAGCTCCCTCGGCCAGTAAAGCGAGATGAGCGCCCCAACCCCAGAGCTGTATGCCAGCTCCCTCGGCCAGTAAAGAGAGATGAGTGCTGCAACCCCAGAGCTGTCAGCGACTGGACCTGACAGTCAGGGGTCCCTTTACCTTTATAAGAACATACGAAGAGCCTGCCGGACCATGCCAGTGACCCATCTAGTCCTATTCAGAAAGCTACAACCAAAACATGAGTACAACAGCACTCTCCTCTCCCCTCCTGTAGTTTCCAGCAAATAGTATTCAGAAGCATTACTGCCACCAATGGTGGAGGCAGAGCAGTCATCACATGTAGTAGCCTTTCATAGCTATCTCCATGAATTTGTCTAATTCTCTTTTCAAGTGAGTGTTCTGGTTTTCGAACGATTTTTGGAAGCTGAACGTCCGACACGGCTTCCGCAGCTTCTGATTGAGTGCAGGAAGCTCCTGCAGCCTATCGGAAGCCGTGACTTGGCTTTTGAATGGTTCTGTGAGTCGAACAGACTATGCATTAAATTGACAAGCAAGGTACAACTGTACACCTGTTTTAGTCCTAAGTACACTGGTTCTGTAGTTCCATCTCTATGTCACCAAGTTTATCAAGCAGCCCAAACCAATTACACATTACACTAGTTTGCCAAACTTAGACCATAATTTTCTACACAAAAACTAGAACATAGCCTACAGCATAAACAACAACACATTTCCTTTCTATAGGGCTGTATGTTTGCAGGCACCTCAATTCAAAAGTGCAGGATTCCTCTTTTTATAATGGGTAATGGAAATGGGCAACAGAAGAGGGTGAAGAAATTCATTTAAGAAGTGCACTGATCACCAAAGATTTCATAGCTGCCATTTAGCAAACCGATCCAAGTACAGTTGATGAATCTGCACTCGTCAGTCTTTCCTAACAATGGAAGTCACCCAGCTGTGGGCATATTTTATTAGATGAAAAGTTTGTTAAACCCACATATCAATTACCTATTACATTTTCAGCAGTTACCAGCTCAATTCATATTACACCACACCAGGCATAGTGCCTGTGTCTCCAGTATGGAAGAGAACAAAGGTCCCAATTCAGTTACAGTATTTGTCTTATATCCAAATGTAATAAAAACAGCAAGATGATGATGTGAATTAAAAGGCATACTCTGGCATATCTCATTAAAGGCTCCCCACTCCACCTAATAAAAAAAATTGCAGTGTTTGCATATACAATCTTATCATTATACATATTAGCAACTGCAACTTGTACTGAGTTCTATTGTGCAATCTATCTCACTGAAACAAATCTCTAAATGATGCCATACACTTTCAGAAGTTTTATTGGGGGTTTTTAAAAAGAAGTTCATATAACTTGCTATAAAGCGTCAATGCGTAACACTTTTCTCTCTTGCAATGAATTAACCATCTGAAACTCGCCTTTCAGAGGTACAGCCTTGCTAACCTGTTGCAACAAAATAAGAAAGCAAGAAAAGAGCTGTGTGGCACTCATAGGAGACAAATGTACTTATTATGGGCATTTCATGAGCCCAGGTTGCCAGCTGAAAAGTAACACTTCATGAATCTGATTAAGCGGATGCCAGTCCATGAAAGCTTAAGCCACCATAAACATGTAAGTCTTTAAGGTGCCACAAGGTTCCTTTATAACAAGGTACAAAAATGTAAATTGATCAAACTTTTTGAACCGCTCAGTATCAACCCAGCCTCTCATTTAAGCACTAGCTTGGTAACCAGAAGTGACAAGGAACTACATGAAGGTGAATGCATTGAATTCCATGGAAGCAAATGAACAGGCTGATTGGAGAGGAACCAAGTGCTCAGCTGCTCCTCTACTCCCAGCAAAGGAACTGCCAAAGGAGACAAGCCCTCTACCTCCATGGTCAGCTTAGAAATGCAGCAGTATGCTACAAGGAGGGCACAACTCTCCATCCCACCTCTGCCAACCCCCAGTAAGCTAGTACTGTATTTCTTTTTGCAGGCTGGTAACTTGCGCAAGCTTATTCACAAGGCTGCACTTACGAAGACAGTTTGGAAAGTATAATGGATACTAACTGGTAGGAAGTGTAAACTGGGTGAAAATAAAGTACATTGCTTGCCACTGTGTGCTTGGATCAAATTCAAGGCGCATTGGCGTATAAGCAGCCTTTATCAAGTAACTCCTGCTCCAGTATAATCATCTCCAAAGTTTAAGGTCAGCCACGATGGCCCTGGTCCATGTTTTCACTTGTGCAAGTCAGATTATAAAACATTTAATTGATTTAAGGGTTCTTTAAATTAGTATTACCTAACTAAGGCTGTAGGGGACGCGGGTGGCGCTGTGGGTAAAAGCCTCAGCGCCTAGGGCTTGCCGATCGAAAGGTCGGCGGTTCGAATCCCCGCGGCGGGGTGCGCTCCCGCTGCTCGGTCCCAGTGCCTGCCAACCTAGCAGTTCGAAAGCACCCCTGGGTGCAAGTAGATAAATAGGTACCGCTTACCAGCGGGAAGGTAAACGGCGTTCCGCGTGCTGCGCTGGCTTGCCAGATGCAGCTTTGTCACGCTGGCCACGTGACCCGGAAGTGTCTCCGGACAGCGCTGGCCCATGGCCTATAGAGTGAGATGGGCGCACAAACCCCAGAGTCTGTCAAGACTGGCCCGTTCGGGCAGGGGTACCTTTACCTTTAACTAAGGCTGTGTACCATGTTACAATTCAGTTTTAAAAGGAGGCCGCTTGGGATTTCTACATATGTCATAGCGAAGGACAGCAATGAATACAGGTATTAATGCCTTTCCTGGTTTAAACAACTATGCCTCCCTATATTCTGTTAGACCACTTCTCATCAGCTGCATCCAACATGGCCAGTGGTGAGGGATGATGGGCATTGTAGTCCAAGAGCAAGTGGAGGCCAGCAGGAAATCAGCCCCTGATATAAAGAGTTGTCTGTATCTTATACTTTCCACCACACATAGACAGATTACCCATGTGGGTTAATTAATAAAAGGCTTGGCTGGATGTCTAGATCCACAGCAAGGGATCCACACTCTCCAGCAAGAGGCAGCCCCCAGCAGAGTATTAAAGTCACAGAATCATACCGCACAGTGAAGCTTTAGGAAAATGTAGACTGTTAGACCTTTTAAACACCCCATTTAGTCCATTTACAATCCTTCCC
This sequence comes from Podarcis bocagei, assembly GCF_964188305.1. Classification (NCBI taxonomy): domain Eukaryota; kingdom Metazoa; phylum Chordata; class Lepidosauria; order Squamata; family Lacertidae; genus Podarcis; species Podarcis bocagei. Next base: position 117,322,054 of record NC_138126.1, on the reverse strand, counting down.
CTCTACTCCTCTTGCAATGAGCAGACCACACCATTAGTGAGTTTAAAAGCTCTACTTACAAGCTCCAAAAGTCACATTCAATGTGTTATTCTGTGCAGTAGCAAGGCTATTACCTCATCACTGTTATTAATTTTGAATATTAATAGGTAAAAATCTTCCATGGGTTTAGTCTTGTTTAGAAATCTTCTGGGGTTTAACCTTCCATTTTCCAGTGAACCAAGTAACAGCTAAGTAGGTTCTGGCCAGCAACCCGAAAGCTATTTCACAATTCATCTCTAGATACAAGAGATAAACATTTATGTCCTAAAGTACATTCCAAAAGTCAACCATAATCTAAAAAGACACCTGAGGATTATAAACATGCATTTTGTTTCTGAAACAAACATATACCAGTATTTTGTTTCTGAAATACAATTTGCTTTGTTTCCTTGGGTTCTGTTTCCTTATGCAACTACAGCATCCTTCAGTGAGACAAAAGCAGACACACCAATGTTTATGCACTTCAATGCACTCCAAGTTTTTCTTTAATCTACACTCTTTTGTTAAAATGCATCTTTTTGAAAAGTTCAGTGCACATAACATTGAACCATCTCAGTTCTATCTTCAAGTCTGGAGTAACCTAGAACTCATGGCTTCACTGATGTTCAGTTCCAGCTGTAATCTTCCTAAATTCCTGTCTACGTGCAGGTTTTTAACAATGCAAACTTAACTCCAACAAGCTTGGACTGTGTATTGACCATTGACAAGACACCTCTGCTGAGTTGAGGCTATGAGAAAATAGTACTATTTTAATACAAAAATAAAGCAGCCTCAGAAGAAAATTCAACAGATACCATATATGTTCTATTCATGTGTCCATCAGAAGTATCACTCTACATACAGTGGTACCTCGGGATACATACGCTTTAGGTTACATACGCTTCAGGTTACAGACTCCGCTAACCCAGAAATATTACCTCAGGTCAAGAACTTTGCTTCAGGATGAGAACAGAAATCGTGCTCGGGGGCCACCAGGGGCGCATTGGAAGATGGCCGACAATAACATCTCTCCGACCCACACGAGGTAATTAAGAGGTTGCTATGGGAAGTATGCAGCCTTCCCGCCCCCCCCAGGGGATGGGGGGGACTGCCATGCCAGCGGTGTCCATAATTCACCCCCGGATTCGAAAGAAGGGGGTGCGGACACTTGGCACAAGCCCTCATTTGAAGTCGGCTCTTCCTGACGCTATCTCCAATCAGCGCACTGGTTCGCTTTGGCTTGAAATATATAATTGGAAATACATAATTGGAAAGAAGCTAAATCACATACATCAAGCGAAGATCGGGAGTTAAGACTGCTGATTAATGGATCTCTGTGAGCGGAGCGACGGGCGGGACAAATAAATCAAGTGATGAATCACCATTAAAAGACTGGTATGTTTGAAGTGAAACGGAAAGGGGGTGAAGGAAAAAACTTTTATTTCTTTTTGCCTTATGTGATATTAATAACCCTCCACCCCAGAAAGAAGAATCGTTGCAATTTATTAATCACAAGCAGGAATTTAAGAACTGTGTGGAGTGAATTATTGATCAAAGAGAGGATTGGTAAACATCGGAGAATGAAGGAAAGTTTTATGTCGCAGTTTCAAATGGCGTCTCGCCAAGACAGGCTTGCCTAAGAAGGACAGGGGGAGGAGGACCAGGGTCATCGGAATGCAAATGATTTTCGGAATGTGATCTAGACCTGGCAGAGCCCTCTGAGATATGTTTGGCAAGCCTGGGGAAATTAATGGACAGACTGAGGGAAAGTTCTTTACGGAGGTGTGGAAATGGCGTCTGACCTTACGCGATATGATTTTTGGAAAGTGTAAAACCCACACAGAGGATGTTTGTTTTTAACCCGCTTCTGAAGATTATCAGAGATCGCAAAGAAAGGATTATATGATAACAACAAGATGATGAGGAAAGTAACAAAGAGACTATCTGGACAGAACTGGATAGAACTGTCTAATTAAAGCAGCAATATAAGTGATGTTTGGACCCCCTTTCGGAGCTTGAAGTATGGGTACCCCCAACAAAAATTTAAAAATCTGGCTGTATAATTTGGAACTAATGTGATTAGGAAATAATGTGATTTGATTGGCCTGTTAATAAAAATTATATTTTTTAAAAAAAGAGAACACAGAAATCGTGCTCCGGCGGCGCGGCAGCAGCAGGAGGCCCCATTAGCTAAAGTGGTGCTTCAGGTTAAGAACAGTTTCAGGTTGAGAACGGACCTCCGGAACGAATTAAGTACGTAACCAGAGGTACCACTGTATATATTAAAGGGCTCAAAAGGCATCAATTAATTTAGCTACACCACACTAAAGTCTGCATTTGAGGGAATAAAATTTGACTGAACTACACCAAAGCAGTACACATCTTCACAGGGTCTCATCGTCTCATCAAGTCTGCAAACACTGCAAGATAATAGCTGAGATCTGAAAAAAATATTTTTATTAATCTTGAACATTAAGAACATATGAAGAGTCTGTTGAATCAGGTCAATGGCCCATCTAAGTCCAGTCTCACAGTGGCCAACCAGATGCTTGTGAGAAACTCACAAGCAGTACAAGAGTTCCACTGAACTACCGGTACTTTTGAAATGCCTCAATTTCAAAAGTGGTTTCCTGAAAGTTACACAAGAAGAATGAGAAAACCTATTTGGATGCATACATTGTTGATCAAGTCAACTCACCCTATGACCTTATGCAACAGCCTCCCTGCCATAATTCAAACTACTTTTGAAACTCTCCTCCATTTAAATTTGCTTCCCACACAAAGGATGCAAGGGAGTCAAAGCCTCCCCACTGACATCAACATTGATCCAGTTCAATGTCTTACAGCAACAAGATGCTCCTATGATGTTTATCAGTACCACTTAAGACAACTTAGAATCATAGAATCATAGAGTTGGAAGAGACCACAAGGGCCATCGAGTCCAACCCCCTGCCAAGCAGGAAACACCATCAGAGCACTCCTGACATATGGATGTCAAGCCTCTGCTTAAAGACCTCCAAAGTAGGAGACTCCACCACACTACTTGGCAGCAAATTCCACTGTCGAACAGCTCTTACTGTCAGGAAGTTCTTCCTAATGTTTAGGTGGAATCTTCTTTCTTGTAGTTTGGATCCATTGCTCCGTGTCCGCTTCTCTGGAGCAGCAGAAAACAACCTTTCTCCCTCCTCTATGTGACATCCTTTTATATATTTGAACATGGCTATCATATCACCCCTTAACCTCCTCTTCTCCAGGCTAAACATGCCCAGCTCCCTTAGCCGTTCCTCATAAGGCATCGTTTCCAGGCCTTTGACCATTTTGGTTGCCCTCCTCGGGACACGTTCCAGTTTGTCAGTGTCCTTCTTGAACTGTGGTGCCCAGAACTGGACACAGTACTCCAGGGGAGGTCTGACCAGAGCAGAATACAGTGGCACTATTACTTCCCTTGATCTAGATGCTATACTCCTATTGATGCAGCCCAGAATTGCATTGGCTTGTTTTGGGACATCCTGTTCTATAGGGAACTTGTTTTGGGACATCCTGTTCTATAGGGAAGGGCAGAAAATAAATCTAAAATCAGATACAATATATTCAGACAACAATGCAGAGAGCATTGTTGGCTGCCCACTCTCCACCTTAGAGCAGATTTATGCCACAAGGTGCCATAGGAAGGCACTGGACATAGTAAAAGATCCATCGCATCCTGGTCACTGTCTCTTCGAGCTCTTGCTGTCGGGACGGAGATACAGGACGATGAAGACAAGAACGAGCCGTCTTAAGAACAGCTTCTTCTCCAGAGCGATCTTGGCCCTGAATGGGAAGCCCGGACTTTGAAAGTCATCTAATCTCCCTTGCTGTAGTACAGTGTTTCCCAACCTTTTTTGGGCAAAGGCACACTTGTTTGATGAAAAAAATCTCGAGGCACACCACCATTACAGCCCCGTGACGTCAGCGCGCAGCGTCACGGCGGGAGGGACGCACGAAAGTGTAAGTTTCAATTTTTTTCCCTCCCCTCCTGTGTAAAGGGGAATGCACTCTGCTAAGTAAAGGCACTTGCCACAGCAGCGTCAACGTCACAGCACCCACCGGCACCCAAGAGAGAAGGGGTCTCAGCAGCCCTTTTGCCAGGAAGAGGAGCAAGAACGAGAGGAGGAGGAGGAAGAGGAAGAGAGTCCCCCCCAAAAAAACATTCTCCTTTTGATCTTCCTTATTTGCAATTCCTCATTTCAAAACAGCGGTTGATATACAGCTGATTTTTTTGTTATTACAGTCCCCACCCCCTCACCTAGAAAAACACCACCTGTCAATTTTATTATTATCATCATCATCATTATTATTATTATTATTATTCCCTGCCACTCTGGGAGGCTGAAGCCCTTTAAGGCTTCCTTCTGTCCACTCTCTGTGAATTACCTGCCCGGAGCGGGTTTCGGGGGGGGGCGCTGCTGCCGGTGTCCTCCCCGTTGAGTCTCGCCTTGCCCGGCGCGTGGCAGCTGCCCTTTCCCACACTCTGCCGGCTGCGCTGCCAAGCCCCGCGGCTCGGCCTGTCAGAGTTACCGGGCTCGGCGGGCTGTAATTCCCGAAGAAAGCCGGCGGCGCTTGAAGAGCTGGCAAGCCCCCATTTGCATGTCTGTTTTCCGCAGCCCTTGGAGAGGATTAAGTTCCCTCCTTCCTGCCGGGGAACCTCCAAGCTTTGGGGGTGGGGGGGGGAGGAGGCAGCAAAGCGAGGCAGGAAGGAGAGCGCGGCTTGGCTGGGTGAGCTTTGGCGGGGGCAGGGAATGAGAGCCGCGAGGCGGGCGCTGCGGACGGAGGCGCTGCCCGCCGAGCTCGCAGGCAGCCAGGCAGGCAGACGGCGAGAGCCCCGCGCTGGGCGGCCTCTCCTCGCCGCCGCCGCCCCGCCTCTCGCCGCCCGACTCGCCCGCCTCCCTCCAGGCAACATCTCGCGGCACACCAGGCAACATCTCGCGGCACACTAGTGTGCCGCGGAACAGTGGTTGGGAAACACTGCTGTAGTATACTGTATTGTTTAATTAGTGTTTTTATGGAGCAGTCAAGTAATTTCGTTGTCCCCGAAGGGGGCAATGACAATAAAGATGATATTATTATTATTATTATTATTATTATTATTATTATCTGTGTGTGAGCAGCACAGACAGACAATTTTCAACACCGCAAGGGGGTGTGGCAGGCTTAAGTGCATCCCACTGACCCATATGGCGCCTGGGAACACAACTCCCATGTAAATGGGGAGTTGCTTGGACTAGTCTTGTGGTATTTCACCACCTACATTAACAAGAAAGACAAGAAGGGAGAGCCACCAACACGGAATGCCTATATCTAGACTTCTTAATTAATGCTCATATATGTGATTGTAATCTCTATTTGCATTTTATGTTTACAGTGGTGCCTCGCAAGACGAAAATAATCCGTTCCGCGAGTCTCTTCGTCTAGAGGTTTTTTCGTCTTGCGAAGCAACCCTATTAGCGGCTTAGCACTATCAGCGGTTTAGCGGCTATTAAAGGCTTAGCGGCTTAGTGGCTAAAAGGCTATTAGCGGCTTAGAGAAGGGAGGGAGCGGGGGGGAAAATCGCAAGACTCGCAAGACGTTTTCGTCTTGCGAAGCAAGCCCATAGGGAAATTCGTCCTGCGAAGCACATCGAAAAACGGAAAACCCTTTCGTCTAGTGGGTTATTCGTCTTGCGAGGAATTCGTCTTGCGGGGCACCACTGTATTGCTGTTGAGTGATTGAGAGTATGTAAAATGAAGAAAGGAATAAATATGACAGGATCTAAATATAAATATAAAAAGTAAACCCCTCCCTAGTTAGGCTTAGGAAGGGAAGCTTAGGGAAGGCAGTCTGTCAGGCCTATCACAGTTCCAAATGGCCTGACATGGACACATGAAAAATAACTACACTACCAGCAGTATTCCACAGAACTTATTAAATCCATTTGTGCATTTAATAAATAATAATGAATAATAATAAATAATAATGAATAATGAATAATAATAAATAAATAATAATAATAATAATAATAATAATAATAATAATAATAATAATAAATTTTATTTATATCCCGCCCTCCCCAGCCGAAGCCGGGCTCAGGGCGGCTAACAACAATAAAACAGCAAAAAGTACAGCATAAACAACACTCTAAAATCATTCATTATAAAATTAATGAATTCAAGCCACTGGCAACCATTGGGCCAGAGCTCCATGAAGATTGCCGAGGGAGGGAGTCAGGCTGTGCCCTGACCAAAGGCCTGGTGGAACAGCTCTGTTCTGCAGGCCCTGCGGAAAGATGTCAAGTCCCGCAGGGCCCTGGCCTCTTGTGACAGTGTGTTCCACCAGATCGGAGCCACAGCCGAAAAAGCCCTGGCTCTAGTTGAGGCCAGCCTAACTTCTCTGTGGCCTGGGACCTTCAAGATGTTTTTGTTTGAAGACCGTAAGTTTCTCTGTGGGGCATACCAGGAGAGGCGGTCCCGTAGGTACGAGGGTCCTAGGCCGTATAGGGCTTTAAAGGTTAAAACTAGCACCTTAAACCTGATCCTGTACTCCACCAGGAGCCAGTGCAGCTGGTATAGCACTGGGTGAATGTGATCTCGCAGCGAAGACCTCGTAAGGAGTCTCGCTGCAGCATTCTGCACCCGCTGGAGTTTCTGGGTCAGTCTCAAGGGCAGCCCCACGTAGAGCGAGTTACAATAATCCAGTCTGGAGGTGACCGTCGCGTGGATCACAGTGGCTAGGTCAGGGTGAGAGAGGTAAGGAGCCAACTGCTTAGCTTGGCGGAGATGGAAAAATGCCGCCTTTGTTATAGCTGCAATCTGCACCTCCATGGAAAGGGAGGTGTCGAAGATTACACCCAAACTCTTAACGGACGGTGCTGGCACTAATTGCGCCCCCGCAAGAGATGGGAGTTGCCCCCCCAATCCCATATCGCCCCGTCCCAGCCACAGGACCTCTGTCTTCGAAGGATTTAGCTTCAACCGGCTCCCACGTAACCATCCAGCCACAGCTTCCAAACATCTGGTCAGTGTGTCTGGGGCCGAGTCAGAATGGCCATCCATCAACAGATAGAGTTGGGTATCATCGGCATACTGATGGCAACCCAGCCCAAAACTCCGAACAAGCTGGGCGAGGGGGCACATAAAGATGTTGAAAAGCATCGGGGAGAGTATCGCACCCTGAGGTACTCCACACACCAAGGAGTGGCGCGATGACAATTTGAGGCCTTCCTGAAGGTTTCAGTAAAAAAATGAGGTGATCCCTTGTAGGTCAGAATACTGAGCCATTCTGCGAAAGCTAAAGCTGATCTCCTGTCATTCTCTCAGAGTTTCACTTATCTCCGAGTTTCATTGGCAAAACTGAGAGGAAACAGACGAACACAGGAACAATAGACTACACTCTCTCCTAGGGCCTAAAAAAGAGAGATATGCATATGATAAACCAGTGTGCTGCTATGATATGCCGAAAATGTGAATGCATTTCCTCTAAAGTGAGGCACCACAGACAGGAAGGGAAGAAAAAACAATGGTTTAAGAAATCTGTGGCTCAAATTGTGAGTCATCAGTCCCAGACTCCCAATGTTAAATTGAAGCACATAATTCATGGAGTGTTCATTCCAGGACATGAGGATAAGAAAACAGGCGTAGTGAAATTTTAATGGATAAATCAGAAAATTATGTATGAACATGGGAGGGGTCAAAAGGCTGTATTGTGTTGCCCAAATTTCAGAAGTGAGATGCTCCATAAGGTTAGATGTTCTGCCTGTCAGGGGAGGGGAGAGGAGGGTAGGAAAAGAAAAGGAGTGCATCAGGGGTGGTTGGTGATTTGCAGGATGCTAAGCCCCCTTTGTTCTCCCATCCTGCTCCCAACAGAGCACCTAACTACATCAGTCCTAAAGCTGGTATAGTTAATTTATTCTCATTGACTGCAAAGAAAGAAAAAGGAGAACAAGGGACAACAGAAATCCCACTATCTTACCACCTGCCCTAGCTGCTGCAAGCCAGCCAGAGCTTTGGAAGTGACAGCAGCAGCCCCCACTGCAAGAACTGTACTAGTCCTTTCAAAAAGGGTTGTATGACCCAAACTGCTTTGTATGGCCAGCCGCAACATTCCTGAGCAGTTTTTTCCAATATTTTCAAAAAATGTTCCTGATATTCCACTTTTCAATTTATCTATCTGTAAATAGATTTGAAGTCTACTGAGATTTTGATTCTGGAGCCAAATTCATGAATACAGGTTTTTCTCTTGCTACAAAAATGCTATTTTATAGGGAAATCAAACAAAAAACAAAGACAAACGGGTACTGTGTTTAATGCATTTTTGAGTTTTATAGTTTTTATAGCTTTAATAATTGTTTATGTATAAACTACCTGGAAGCAAAGATCAAAACTCAACAGGCACGTTGAGCTGTGAGCTACTTGGAACCAACTATGGGCACCAGGATGATGACTGACATCTCCACTATCTGGCTGGCTGTCACACAGCAGCGGATTTTTTTGCTGCCATGCTGTGGTGTGAATCACCTGGCTTGTGCCACAGTGCTTCAGGAAAAGAATGGAGTCTTTTGCTGCTGAGCCACTGACACACATAGTAGCACAGCAGCAGAAGACTCTCCCTGAAGTGCATGGTAAAATTTCATTTTGAAAATGGCATAGCTGAGACCTAACCCTAATGCTGAACTGAACCTAAACATTTAGCGGTATTTCTTCTCTCATCCTGTTCAATACTAATTCATATATTAACTAAAACAATAACTGCCTCCGTTATTTTGAACTTATTCAGACACATATTATGCAGATTGATGTCATCAACTATTATGCTTGCAGAGTAAGTCCATTGGGAGTGAATGTAATAATGAATATTTAACCAAATAACTTTTTTTAATTTTTAAAACATGGTGACAGATCCAAAGTACCATGCTTCTTCCTCCATGCCACTCTAACTGGTCCTAAAAGGATTCTCCCTGAACAGGATTTGTTGAAGCCTGACAACTTACAGCTGGAAGAGGAAATTGTAGAAGCCCACATAATTGCTTAGGTGCATGCCTGGGGATCCTTGGATCTTGGCTTTTTTTTTAACACGTAACACCACATCCTGTAGAATTCTATCAGTTCTATTTTATCTGCACAATCCAAATGAATTTCAGGAACCAAAATGCTTTTTCTGTGCAGCCTAAGCAGGAGCAGTGAATAACATTATAGTTAAATGTTGTAGCTTGTCTTCGCTTACCCCACCCAACTGTGCTGCTCAGTTGTAAATCCTCTTACATTCTGTGTCACCATTAAGAAAAATCAGGTAGGAATGGGCCAATATATATGTGAACCGTCCCTGGATCAAGTGATTATTCTTCTTTAAGGTCTCAAAGTTCATAACGTAGCTCAAGGTTGTCATCTGAACTTGCCAGATGTTTAACTGATAATCCATCACAGCCACTCCATAAAAAAGAAAACTTTAGAGCTGTCTTGCCCCAAAATGGCAACTAAGCATTCTATTTTGGCAACTAATGCTGCCTGGAGGTCATTTATGACAAAGGGCAGTTTGGAAATTTATTATAGGGGTGGTGAATAGATCACAATTGTCTTGTCTTCTTTATAACAGCCTCTGGTATGAAACACTTTTTTGGAAGATGATTCTAGGGCACGCCCCAAAGTCACACTTTAAAAAAACAAAAAGCTGAGCCATATGGGAAAGTTAATCCTTATATTGGACCCACAAAGGGGAGGAGGGAAGTTCAGGAGATTTTTTTGGAATTCTCTTTTTATGTTGATTGTTGGATAAGTGATTGTAAATTTCTGAAAACTAAATAAAATTATTAAAAATGTAAAGTTGATGCAATAATAGATCTTATTCTAATTGCCGCTGCATATATATATATATATATATATACACACACACACACACACACACACACACACTCCTTTCTTGACAAAGTAATTATCATAAATAAGTAAAAATAAAAAGGTGCACCCCACCACCGAGACCATTCCATTGCAACTATCGAACCTCCCAAAATTTCAACACCTCTTGCAATGGTTTAACCCCGTGGGTCCCAACATGGGGCAAACGCCCCACAAGGGGGCTATTTGATTTTTAAGGGGGGCAATTCGAGAACAGTTAGACCAAGTCAATGACTTTTAAGGCTTCCTCCATTTGAACAGGAGTTCACTATTTGAATAATTAAGAATTATTATGTCGGTGGGAGGAGCATCAGAATTTTAGAGATGCTTAGGTGGGGCATGGCCAAAAACAGTTTGGGAACCACTGGCGTTTAACCCCTTTCCGTTTTAAACAGTACAAATTCTACAAGCACCTTCTATATATATCAGGTATACTGGCCTCGGTCCAGCATACCTGAAGGAGCGTCTCCACCTCCATCGTTCTGCCCGGACACGGGGTTCCAGCTCCGAGGGCCTTCTGGCGGTTCCCACACTGCGAGAAGCCAACTTACAGGAAACCAGGCAGAGGGCCTTCTCGGTAGTGACACCCGTCCTGTGGAACGCCCTCCCACCAGTTGTCCAAGAGAAAAACAACTACCAAACTTTTAGAAGACATCTAAAGGCAGCCCTGTTTAGGGCAGCTTTTAATGTTTAATAGGCTATTGTATTTTAGTGTTTTGTTAGAAGCCGCCCAGAGTGGCTGGGGGGACCCAGCCAGATGGGCAGGGTGTAAATAAATTATTATTATTATTATTATTATTATTATTATTATTATTATTATTATTACAGTGGTACCTTAGGTTAAGTACTTAATTCGTTCCGGAGGTCCGTACTTAACCTGAAACTGTTCTTAACCTGAAGCACCACTTTAGCTAATGGGGCCTCCTGTTGCCGCCGTGCCACCAGAGCACGATTTCTGTTCTCATCCTGAAGCAAAGTTCTTAACCTGAAGCACTATTTCTGCGTTAGCAGAGTCTGTAACCTGAAGCGTATGTAACCTGAAGCATATGTAACCTGAGGCACCACTGCATTATTATATCTCCTGGAAATCATTTCTCCTGCGTATTCCCCATCTTTGTAAAGAGTGCGGTCTGGCTACGGAGTTCCTCTGAAGGTTTTATTATGGTGAAATAAAACGGCGGCCCAACGTGGCGCGAGAAGGCGAGAGAAAACGGGTCTTCCCTCCTCTGACCCCCTCCCCAAACCCTCCTCGAGGCCGCCTGAGGAAGCGGCAGCGAGGGCGACGCTACCTCTTCCCTCTCGGACCCACCCACCCATCCCATTCGCCTCGGCCCGTCAGGCAGGCGGGCGGAAGTGTGCGCCGCTTCCCACCCCCCGCCGGCTCCCTCCGTCCCCTCCACCCCGTCCCCCGCTTCGCCGCCGCCGCCGCTCTCCCACCTCTCGAAGAGCTGCCTCAGCGCGAAGAGGCCCAGCGCCCCGGGGAAAGCGGCCCAAACGTGGCGGGGGAGCGGGTACACCTCCCCGACGCCGGGGTCCTGTCGCTCCAGGTCGGCCCAGCTCACGTTGGCGGGGAACCAGAAGCGCTCGTTCCACAGACCGCTCCACAGCCACGCTGCCGCCGCCGTCGCCGCTGCCGCCATCTTCACGCCGCCGCCGCCGCCCTCTCCCTCGCCGCCTGACCGGACTGACACTTCTTCCCCTCAGCAGCAGCCGCCAAGAAGAGAAGGGAGGGGGCGGTGCCGGCCGGAATCCCCGCCCATCTAGCGGGAAGGGAACGCCCGTCCGTCAAAAGCCGCGCCGCGCCCTAACTTCGCCGCCGCAGGGAGCGTGAGGGAACGAGGCGCATGCGCTCTTCCGCAGGTTTCTCCCCCCCCCTCCCCGCGCGCACTTTCTCTTTTCATTCCGTCTCCTCTATTAAGAAAGGGAAATGTTGCCGTGGCGCCGAAAGGGGAAAGGAGATTTGCCCCAGGGTGTCTAGGAAGAGAAATTCAACAGGTGCAGCAGCTGGCTGTTTAAAGCTGACTATTTAGCCCCCTCCCCCTTTATTATTATTATTATTATTATTATTATTATTATTATTATTATTATTATTATTATTATTAATAAATTTCCCTCAATTATGTGCTGGAGATGAGCACCAGGTTGCCGCAACTGAATTTATTTTGTTCCTTGTTTCCGTCATACAAGAATATGCAGTACGGCTGACGAAGCCCGGTTTGGGCGAAACACGGTTATTATCCCGGAATCCTTGCGCCATACCTTCAAGTTTTCCATCTGATCCGATATCTACATACAAGGAGCGTTGGAATCCTCAAAGCAGCGATACGTGGAACATCATAAGATAAGCATACCATATTGTGGTTAATATTGCCAATATGCCAATTTAGGAACCGAATGGACTTTTACCTCCTGACCGTCCATTGGACTTTAATTTCTCTTGATATCTTCCGTTTGCATGATGCGTTGGTCTATGGAATTACACTTGGTGAGATATTGTTTGTTGAATTGTGTTTGAAATGGAAGTTACATAGTTAAAAACAGCCTGTCAAGTTGTGTGTGTTGTTACCAGGAATTCAACAGGTGCAGCAGCTCAGTGGCGTAGCGTGGGTTGTCAGCACCCGGGGCAAGGCAAGTAATTTGCGCCCCCTAACCCGTGGATTTGCGCCCCCTAACCCGTGGATTTGCGCCCCCTAACCCTAACCCCCAGATGTTGCGCCCGGCCCCCCCTGCACCCCCCACGCTACGCCACTGCAGCAGCTGTCTAGTTAAACCTGGCTATTTAGGCCCCTCCCCTTTTTATAAATAAAATAATAATAAAAATTCATTTTATAAATAAAATAATTTTAAAAATCAATTATGTGCTTAGTAAAAAAAAAAGGCACAAGGTTTTTCATCACTCTAAAATGACGGTGCAGCTTTATACGAGTGGCTGGGGAAACCCAGCCAGATGGGTGGGGTATAAATATTACTATTATTATTATGATGCAACTGATGGCAATGCAGTACTTTCTCAACATACAGTGAGGGGGGGGGGTATTTGATCCCCTGCTAAATTTGCCCATTTGCCCTCTGATGAAGAAATGACCAGTCCACCGTTTTAATGGTAGGTTTATTGTTGCTGTGAGAGACAGAATAACAACAGGGAAAACCCCAGAAACCCAAAAGACAAAAGCCAGAGATTGATGTGCCTTATAATGAGTGAAATAAGTATTTGATCCCTTTGCCAAAGATGACTTAGTACTTGGTGGCAAAAACCCTTGTTGGCAATTACAAGAGGTCAGACGTTTCTTGTAGGTGACCACCAGGTTTGCACACATCTCAGGAGGTATTTTGTCCCACTCCTCTTTACAGATCCTCTCCAAGTCAGTAAGATTTCGAGGCCGATGTGTAACTACTCGAACCTTCAGCTCCCTCCACAGATTTTCTATGGGATTAAGGTCTGGAGACTGGCTAGGCCACTCCAGGACCTTAATGTACTTCTTCTTGAGCCACTCCTTTGTTGCCTTGGCCGTGTGGTTTGGGTCATTGTCATGCTGGATTACCCAGCCTTGACCCATTTTCAATGCCCTGGCTGAGGGAAGGAGGTGCTCACCCAAGATTTGACGATATATGGTCCCGTCCATCGTCCCTTCAATGCAGTGAAGGTGTCCTGTCCCCTTAGCAGAAAAACACCCCCAAAGCATAATATGTCCCCCTCCATGTTTGATGGTGGGGATGGTGTTCTTGGGGTCGTAGGCAGCATTCCTCCTCCTCCAAACACGGCGGGTTGAGTTGATGCCAGAGAGCTCAATTTTGGTCTCATCTGACCACAACTCGTTCACCCAGTTCTCCTCTGGGTCATTCAGATGTGCATTGACAAACGGCAGACTGGCCTGTACATGTGCTGTCTTGAGCAAGGGGACCTTGCAGGCTCTGCAAGATCTCAGTTCTTCACAGCGTAGTGTGTTACCAACTGTTTTGACTATGGTCCCAGCTGCCCTGAGATCATTGACAAGTTTAGTTCTGGGTTGCTTCATGATCATTGCAACTCCACAAGATGCAATCTGGCATGGAGCCCCAGACCAAGGGAGGTTGACAGTTATGTTGTGTTTCTTCCGTTTGGGAATTATTGCACCAACTGTTGTCACCTTCTCACCAAGCTGCTTGGCAACAGTCTTGTAGCCCAGTCCAGCCATGTCCAGGTCTGCAATCTTGTCCCTGACATCCTTGGACAGCTCTTTGGTCTTGGTGATGGTGGCTATTTTGGAATCTGCTGGATTGATTGTTTCTGTCGACAGGTGTCTTTCGTACAGGTACTGTAACGAGCTGGGATTACAGGTAAGACCTCTCCCTTACAGCAGGTGCTTCCAATCTCAGCTCGTTACATACAGTGAAGATACCAGGTAGCCTGACATCTGGCTGGTTGATAGGGGATCAAATACTTATTTCATTCATTATACTGCTCATCAATCTCTGACTTTTGTCTTCTGGGTTTCTGGGGGTTTTCCTGTTGTTATTCTTTCTCTCACAGCTACAATAAACCTACCATTAAAATTATGGACTGGTCATTTCTTCGTCAGAGGGCAAACGGGCAAATTTAGCAGGGGATCAAATACTTTCCCCCCTCACTGTACAGTGGTACCTCGGGTTAAGTACTTAATTCATTCCAGAGGTTCGTACTTAACCTGAAACTGTTCTTAACCTGAAGCACCACTTTAGCTAATGGGGCCTCCTGCCGCTGCCGCGCAATTTCTGTTCTCATCCTGAAGCAAAGTTATTGACCTGAGGTAATATTTCTGGGTTAGCGGAGTCCGTAACCTGAAGCGTATGTAACCTGAAGCGTATGTAACCCGAGGTAAAGGTAAAGGGACCCCTGACCATTAGGTCCAGTCGTGACCGACTCTGGGGTTGCGGCGCTCATCTCGCTTTATTGGCCGAGGGAGCCAGCGTACAGCTTCCAGGTCATGTGGCCAGCATGACTAAGCCACTTCTGGCAAACCAGAGGTACCACTGTATATATATTTAGTTGGCCAGGAAGGAATTGAAATGTCACTCAGTCGCTGCTATGCACTTGCCAATTTTCTTTCGCAATAGGGCTGTCGTGATATTTGTCGTATTTTGCAGAGGAGCGAGGAGGAAATAATAATAATAAAATGGGCTTTCCACCCCTTAACATTGCTGCAACAATCATGGTTAAGAAGCTTGTGCAGAAACATTGTTTATAACATCTCAGGACTGCTGAGCTGAAGGCATTTCCCATCTCAAGTCCTGTCTGCTGAATGATCGCAGACTCAGAGTTGGAAGGGACCATGTGGTTCATCCAGTCCAAACCCCAGCATTGCAGGAATATTTAGCCCAAGGTGGGGCTCAAATATTGGCAAAACCTATCGGTGTTTCGCAACTTTCCGACTAGTTGCAGGACCTTAGCCAGACCTAGCAGAGTACACGCAGAATCCACGGCAGCAGTTGGCGACTTGACTGCAGACAGGATAGACAAAGCAGGAACCAGGAACTTGTAGTTTATTATATACAGTGGACTATTTACAGGAACAGAACATGGATCTTTTGCTAGCTCTCTCTGACACGACTCACAACTCCTACACTGACACACAGAACTCTGAACCTCTAAACTCCAGAACTAACACATCCCAGTTAGTAGGCCATTAATTATCACTCCTTTGAGAGCGCTTGACCAATCAGGGAGCGGTCTCCATGTCTCTGTTATCACCAGGCAGACTTACTCCTTCAGATTGCCTTCTGGCTGTCTGCCAAACCTTAATTGACTCTGTGCGAGTAGCTGCACGTACACAGATTCCCAACATCAAACCCACATCCCCGAGTTTATATTATAATCTCTTGAGAGACACAGGAAGGAGGCAGAGGGATAAAAGGACTTAACATTTCTTTTTAAAGCGTAAGGGAAAATCACGCCATTGCAACAAAGGAGGTGAAATATACTCAGAGTCGCAAAGTGATTTCATGCTCTTTATTCAGCTCATAGTGGTGAGGAGGAATGAATGAATGTCCCCTCAAAGTATCTGCTTTATATACATTATTTACACAATGGGCTGCACATGATTGGTTAATTCTGGAATTCTACTGTAAGCCAATCAGGTTGTGGATTCACTTATATCTGGAGCATGATTGGGTGGTTCCTGCCAACCAATCATACTGCTGCATTGTTCTTGGACCAATCAGACTGCTGCATTCTGAATCCTATTGTTCTAGGACCAATCAGACTGCTGCAATTTGGATCCTATTGTTCTAGGACCAATCAGACTGCTGCAGTTTGGATCCTATTCAACTCAGTACATAACAGGAGGTCTTATTCCAATTTTGACATCAAGTCGGATTCCTCAACTGCTCTTGCCACGCATGTGGTGTAGGGGGGCGATTTTAACAGTGCAAAGTGCAGCCAGCAAGAAAACGCTGCTTGGAGTTCAGGTTGTTGTTGCTTTTACATCCATTCTCAAGAGAACCATGCAAGGGCATGGCGGAGGTCTTCTAACATGTTACGCAGCTACAAGAAGGTCCCCCCAAAAAGTGACTCAGTAGTTTAACTAGAATGACAGCTCCTCTGGCTTTCCTAAATTCCAGACTCCACATAAACCGAAAGTGCTGAGATCATCATTTAAGTAGACTAGGCCTTTAAAACAGGTCCCAATACTGATCCTTGGAGGGAAATTAACTAAATTAGCAGAAGAGAACAACATGGACCAGAAGCCATTAAGTATAATACAAATTTGTGTTGGGGTAAACTTGATGCCAGAAGCATGCTCAAAGAAGCTGGAGATACTGTACAGAGTAAGTAGAACAGGACATGCCCTGAGGGATTTCCCACAAGTTGACACGCTCGCAGTAAGAAAGAAAGAAAGCAATTCTCCACCCCTCTTTCTCTCACACGCAGTGTGACCAAGAATATCAAATGCAAAGAATGCTTTGGCGGGGAAGAAACCAGCAATGTTGTTCTTTACAAATCAAAAGAAAATCAGAAATAGTAAAGCAAAATAGTTCAAGGAAAGAAAAAGAATCCCAAAGTGAGCTGAAAAACAGGAAAAAACACAGCAGATTAAGACTGCAAACCCACTTATCCTAAGAGTACCACTGAACTTAATGGTATCTATGTCTGAGTAGACCATAGCTGTCAACGTTTCCCTTTTTTAAAGGGAAATTCCCTTATTCTGAATAGGATTCCTCGCAAGAAAAGGGAAAAGTTGACAGCTATGGAGTAGACATGTATAGGATTGCACTGTTAAGTCTGAGAGAAATACCAAACTTAGAGAGAAAAAACAGGCAAAGGAGTAAGATCAAGAACACAAAAAGCATGCAAAGAAGCATGGAAAAGGTAAGATTTCCTAAGGAACAAGAAAACGTTGATCAGGAGACGGCTGAGATTGCAGGGGTCAGCAGCCTTTTTCATGTGGTGGGCCGGACTATATTTTGAAGAAGAAAAAATGAACGAATTCCTTTGCCTCACAAATAACCCAGAGATGCATTTTAAATAAAAGCACACATTTTACTCATGTAAAAACACGCTGATTCCCGGACCATCCGTGGGCCAGATTGAGAAGGAGATTTGGCCGCATCCTGCCCACGGGTCTTAGGTTGCCTAGCTCTGGAGTAGGTGGCTTCCAGACACACAACAGTTCAAGGATTGGGAAAGCATTTTGCGAACTGACCCACCCACTTCCCACAGGGAAAGCAGCTTCCACAGCAAGTAAAACAAGTCCTATTTTTCGACGTAGACTTGGGCTCCACCTTGCACCGCAGATAATTAGCAGGATTCTTTACTATCTGCAGCACAATTACCGTATTTTTCGTCCTATAGGACACTCCGTCCCATAGGACACACCTAGTTTTTTGGGGGGGAAATAAAGGAAATTCCCCCCCTTTATTTCCCCCTTTCCTTTATTTCCCCCCCCCAAACCAGGTCGGGGAAACCGAAACAGGTTGAGGAACAGCGGGATGGCGGCGCTGCGCCTCCCTGCTGTCCCCCAAGCTTGTGGGGCTGGCCGATGTCTGCCTGGCGCGTGGGGCGCTCTGCGCCTTGCGCACCGGGTGACAGGCTGCTATCCGCAGCGTGGGGAGCCCTGCGGGGAACTCCTGCAGGGCTCCCCATGCTGCGGATGTCTGCCCGGCGCGAGGGGCGCTCTGCTTCAGGGCGCTCCTCGCGCCGGGCGGCAGGCTGCTATCCGCAGCCTAGACAGCCCTGCGGGACCTCCCGCAGGGTTGCCTAGGCTGCGGATGTGTTCCCGAAGCGCCGGGCGCTCTGCTTTCAGCGCACCCGGCGCTCCGGGAAGCAGGCTGCTATCCGCAGCCTAGACAGCCCTGTGGAACCTCCCGCAGGGCTGCCTAGGCTGCGGATGTCTTCCTGAAGCCTGGAGAGCAAGAGGGGTCGGTGCGCACAGACCCCTCTCGCTCTCCAAGCTTCAGCGAAAGCCTGCATTCGCCCCATAGGACGCACCCAGATTTCCCCTTCATTTTTGGATGGGAAATATGCGTCCTATAGGACGAAAAATACGGTAATGGTTGCTCAACATGGAAGAACCTAACTGAAAAGCACTGGAAGGCCATGGGAGAATAATATCTGGGATGCAGCAACGTCTGAGCGTCTCACCAGACACAAGAGGACAATTGAAGGCAGAACAAAAAGAAACGTGGACCACTTTAGCTAGGACGGAGCGATACCTGGTTTTCAACATTGTGACATACCCAGCAGCTTAATATCGTGATGTACTGATGGATCACAATGTCTGAAATTGCCCAGCCCTACTCCATACTGCTCCTCCGTGTATGAGCCACAGTGGTATGTGGTATGACAGTCATACCAGTTTCAGACAATTAATTGCAATATTGCCCAGAGCTACCTTTAACTTTGTTAATGGCCAAAATCAAGACCTTGTTATACCAACCACTCCATCTTTTTAGTGGAGAGGTTATGTTAAGTAATAGGTTTGAACACTGAATGTGTAAGCTTATGCCTAAAGTCAACGGATAGAACAAACAGCACTGAATGTACTACTGGGTAAATATTTAATAGTTCTTGTATCTGTATTTGTTTAAAATCCAAGAGCTACTTGTTTAAAAAGAAGGGAGTAGGAAAGTATTAACGTTAAAGTGAAAAAGACCAGCAGGGCCTTATTTGAACTTGCAGCTTTCAACATTTTTAGACCCAGGACCCAGCATTAACCTTGCATGTGCATTTGGGGTCCCAGATCTTATTTATAAAAAACATATATTTGTATGGTGGTAGCGCTTCAGTTGTGACCCACTTTAGATCAGGCAGTGACCTAGCAGCTGAAAGCAAATGATTTTAACCACAATTGCTAAGCAGCACTCAAAACCCTGGGAAACAAGGGTTTCTGGTTACGACTCTGTGCAGAGTTGTCTGTGTGCTAGCTGAACTATTCAGCTGAACATATAGTTTTCAACCAGTGTGCCATGGCACCCTGGGGTGCCTTGAATGATGGTCAGGGGTGCCGTGGGCAAAACAGGCCTCTACCCCTCTTTCCTTCCCTTCCTGCTCTGATGTCCTCTTGTGTCTCTGCTTCCCAAAGGCTTGCACAGCTGTTTGTTGCAGCAGCCCTGGCTACAAGCTCCGGAGGCGAATGGTGCCTCTGGGACTGGCCAGGGGGTGCTGGTTGCCAGGAACCTTGGAGTAAGCAAGCAAATGGGCAAGGAAGCCTAGCCAGCCAGTCTGCCAGCCCTTGCTGTTGGGAATGGATGGACAACTGGGAAGCCGGACTTCCGGGTTAGCGCCTCCGGTAATGGCTGAACTCCTCTGATCGAGAGGAATTTGCTTCGTGGAAATTAGGGTCTGGCCGCCACGGCGAAGGCGGGGAGCCACCAAAAATCACAGACGGGAGAAGCCTGTGAACGTGGGATTCGGCTGGCACCTTTTGCACCTCCCCTACTCGCGGGGAAACCCGGTTTCGGGGATCCAGAGCGACGTGGGGCGAGTGGCGCGGTGCTTCGAATTGACTGCTTCTTTCACGGAGTGAAGCCGCATTGCTATTGCCGGAGACGTTTTCCTGTGGACACTGATCTTAAAACAACTACCCGTGAGTAGAACGGAAAATTGGATTTTTAAACGTCTTAATTTGGCACCGAAACGGGGAGGTTTCAAACAGGAAGTCCGCCTTCCCCTTTTGTATATAGACTGAAGCAAAGAGGTTGCAAGCTAAAGTCTTGGAAAGCCTTTCATAAAGGATTAAACTTCCAGCGGCTAAATCATCAAACCCCCCTTGGAAGCAGGAGAAGAGGGGGGAAATTTTAGATCGCGTAAGCCTGCAGGAGAGAGTGAAGAAAGTTAAATTACCACCGCTCTGAACCTGGAAACGGGCTGCTAGTAAGACTGAAGTTTTGGATATGCTCATTGACTGTGAATAGATCGTTTGTTGACAGTAAGTTAAAGAAGAGAAATACATTGTTTCCATTGTCTCCTTCTGCGTTTAAAAAGGAGTAAAAGTAATTGAAAATTGAAACTAACTTTATTGTTTGAACTGTGCTTAAAAGGATTGGTACGAATAGAAATTGTTTCCCCTAGAGGAAGCTTTTGAAATTGTTACATGAGCCGAGCTGGGGAAATTTCCACCTGCAAGATAAAACTGTGAGAATCTGGAATTGACCTTGGACCGTTAAGAATGTTGGCAGAAGAAGCCTTAGTGGTTGCATTATGTAAGATTAATGATTCACTGGAATAGCTCCATAAGAAGATGGATGCGAGGACTATAAAAATTGATAACTTGGAACAAAAAGTGACTAATTTGGGACAAAAAGTGAATATTAATACAGAAATTACTCAGGAATCGATACAGGGATCTATTTTGACATGGCAAATTGAGGAGAAGGCGGGGGAGAAAGTGGTTGTTGTGGAACCTAAAGCTGCACAAGTGGAGAGGGAGAGAGCCCCAGCCTTACAGATGCAATTTGATGACTATAAGTTGATGCCTTTTAAGACTGAATTTAGAGAAAGTCAGACTTTGAGGATTGGAGCCCCGCTTGGACTGAAGAAGGAAAGTTGGATAGATCCCTTCATGCAGGGGTTTATTGACCTTTGGGACCTGGACTTGGGTCAGGAGGAGACTGGAGTTGTGGGGACCGCCAGACTTGGAGGAACTTTGAAATATGACTGGAAATATCTTTTGAATTTCAGTTTTAACTATGGAGATTTGACTGACTTGTCGAGAAGGAATAAAAACATTGCTAAATGGGAATTTCCCCGAGATCTACTTTTCAGCATCAAAGGAAGGAAAATAAGAACAAGATCAGGAGAAGACAAAGTAAAGTGCATGTATAAATATGAAGAAGACTTGCAGAAGGGACTTGGAAAAGAGTTAAGCGCCTCGGACAGAAGATCACCAGGTTGATGGACTATATGGAATTGACGGAAATGACTGGCAGAATCCGAGACCAGGGAGAAGAGACGGTGGAAGAATATTGGAAAAAGTTTAAAATCTATATATGGAAATAATGTAAAATTAATGAGTGTTAGAAAAATGTTGGAAGGGAATTATATAGCTTTAGTAGAAATGTTTTAAGGAATTAAGCATAAATAAGCATTATAGTATTAATGGAAAATAAGGTTAAAATATGTTAAGATAATCACATGACAGAAAATAGAGAAAGATGGAAAGGATTTGCTGAAATAATTAATAGAAATGAAATACAAAAAGGGAGGTGAGAGGAGGTCGATGAAAAAAGGGAATGAAAGAGAGGATATTGAGATGGTATGATGTGTGTTTTTTGAATTGTTTTTGCTCTTGTTTGGTTTAATGTGCTAATGTTAATGTTTTTTTTATGTATTGTTTATAAATTGTACTGTATTGTTTTTTGTTTTTTTGCTTTTCCTTTTCTTTTCTTTCTTCTTTTCTTTTCTCCTTTTTGTAAGGTTTAAAAGTAATAAATATTATTTTTTTTTAAAAAAAAAAAAGGACAACGGGGAAGCCAGGCAGGCACCTTTCCTGTGCTTGCTGTGTGCAAGGCCTGCCTGGAAGCCGAGTGCCCAGCGATGAATGCCCAGGTGAGCTTTTCCTCTGTGCAGGCCCAGCAGCGCCCGCTGCTGCCACCCAAGATAAGGTGCTGGCCTTAATTTCACCTTTGGCCAGGCTCTGTTGGGCCACTTAGCCTGGGGGCATCCTCTTCCCAGGCCCCTATGGGACAATATGAGGAGGCACTTCTCTTTTGGGCAGCGTGGGGCAGCTCAGAGACGGGGGGGGGGGCAGACTCCCAAGGAGATGGAAGAGGAGAGGAGGCTGAGGGAATACTCCACAAGGGAAGTTGTTTGAGAAAGGGTGAGAAGCTGCCAGCTCTGCAGGCAAGGGGTGACATAACTGGGCTCCTGATCCCCACAGGGGTGCCTCGGAAAGAATGTACAGTGATACCTCGGGTTAAGAACTTAATTCGTTCTGGAGGTCCGTTCTTAACCTGAAACTGTTCTTAACCTGAAGCACCACTTTAGCTAATGGGGCCTCCCGCTGCCGCCATGCCGCTGCCGCACGATTTCTGTTCCACCCTGAAGCAAAGTTCTTAACCGAAGTACTATTTCTGGGTTAGCAGAGTCTGTAACCTGAAGCATCTGTAACCTGAAGCGTCTGTAACCCGAGGTACCACTGCATAGTTATCTCCTTTACACACCCTTTACATGCAGTAAAACAGAACAGGTGTGAGTGCCTGCGGAATTTTAAGGGAGCATCTTATATTCGGGTATTGCCTTTTTTATTTTTTCCCCTTGAATTTTAAAGGTGGGGCTTATATTCGGGTGCGGCTTATATTTGGGCCAATATGGTATTATTATTATTATTATTATTATTATTATTATTATTATTATTATTATTATTATTATTTCCTGCCCAGCTGAATGGCTTGTCCCAGCCACTCTGGGCGGCTTCCAGCATATATAAAAACATTAAACATTTTTATAAAATCTTCCCCGTCTTCTAATCTTCAGATGTCTTCTAAATGTTGTACAGTAGTACCTCGGGTTAAGAACTTAATTCATTCTGGAGGTCCGTTCTTAACCTGAAACTGTTCTTAACCTGAGGTACCACTTTAGCTAATGGGGCCTCCCGCTGCCGCCACATGATTTCTGTTCTCATCCTGAAGCAAAGTTCTTAACCCGAGGTACTATTTCTGGGTTAGCGGAGTCTGTAACCTGAAACGCCTGTAACCTGAAGCATCTGTAACCCGAGGTACCACTGTAGCTGGTCAAAAAAGTTGAAAACCTCCGGTATAGTGAATGGGAGGAAGGATACCACATACCATTTTGTTTTCTCCCCGCCCCACTATGCATAGGAAGACGTCCACTCTTAAAAGTGTCAAGAGAGTCAGAATGGAAATTTAAAGTGATCCATTGCGCTACATTCCATCATATAAATGCTACATTCCAAATCAGGAAGAGGAACCAGAACAGAAATAGAAAATGCCATCAAGGTGACAACAGGCCCACCCTTTTCCCACACAGCCAAGATGACTGCTTTTAACCTGGTAGAATTTTTACTCTCCGCCAACTCGGTCATGCAGGATAGGACGTTGTTTTGAAATAGCCACAGGTATGCTGCTAACATACCGTGGCAGCTTCTTCTTGTGGTTGTTTGCTTCAACTGTTTAGATTAACATCCTCCTACATCTGGGAGTAGCAATCGGGAATTACATACTCCAGTTTCTGTTAACACAATCTACGTGGAGGAGCCTCCCAGGTTGGATCAAGACCAATTTCTGCCCTTAGATATTTGAAGATGGCTATCATAGCTCCTCTCAGTCTCCTCTTCCAGGCTAAATAAGCTCCTTCAACCGTTCCTCTTATACAGACATAAGCAAACTCGGCCCTCCAGATGTTTTGGGACTACGACTCCCATCATCCCTAGCTAACAGGACCAGTGGTCAGGGATGATGGGAGTTGTAGTCCCAAAACATCTGGAGGGCCAAGTTTGCCTACGCCTGCTCTTATAGCTTAGTTTCCAGACCCTTGATTGTCTTGGTCGCCCTCCTCTGCGCACGTTCCAGTTTGTCAACATACAAACATACAATCCAGTTTGTCAAACAGTGGGGTCACTCAGAGGAGAAGATGGTGAAATGCAAACAGGGGACACAGAAAGGGCTGAGCTCCTCAATGCCTTCTTTGCCTCAGTCTTCTCCGATAAAGAAAACAATGCCCGACCTGAAGAATTTGGAGCAAATGATTCAGCAAAGGAAACACAGCCCAGAATAACTAAGGAGATAGTACAAGAATACTTGGCTAGTTTAGATGTATTCAAGTCTCCAGGGCCAGATGAACTGCATCCAAGAGTATTAAAATAACTGGCAGATGTGATCTCAGAACCACTGGCAGTCATCTTTGAGAATTCCTGGAGAACAGGCGAAGTCCCGGCAGACTGGAGGAGGGCAAATCTTGTCCCTATTTTCAAAAAGGGGAAAAGAGAGGACCCAAATAATTACCGCCCAGTCAGTCTGACATCAATACCAGGGAAGATTCTGGAGCAGATCATTAAGAAAACAGTCTGTGAGCACCTAGAAAGGAATGCTGTGATCACCAATAGTCAGCATGGATTTCTGAAAAATAAGTCATGTCAGACTAACCTGATCTCGTTTTTTGACAGAATTACAAGCCTGGTAGATGAAGGGAACGCAGTGGATGTAGCCTACCTTGATTTCAGCAAGGCATTTGACAAGGTGCCCCATGATATTCTTGTAAAGAAGCTGGTAAAATGCGGTCTTGACTATGCTACCACTCAGTGGATTTGTAACTGGCTGACTGACCAAACCCAAAGGGTGCTCATCAATGGTTCCACTTCATCCTGGAGAAGAGTGACTAGTGGGGTGCCACAGGGTTCTGTCTTGGGCCCGGTCTTATTCAACATCTTTATCAACGACTTGGATGATGGACTCAAGGGCATCCTGATCAAATTTGCAGATGACACTAAACTGGGAGGGGTGGCTAACACCCCAGAGGACAGGATCACACTTCAAAACGACCTTGACAGATTAGAAAACTGGGCCAAAACAAACACGATGAATTTTAACAGGGAGAAATGTAAAGTATTGCACTTGGGCAAAAAAAATGAGAGGCACAAATACAAGATGGGTGACACCTGGCTTGAGAGCAGTACATGTGAAAAGGATCTAGGAGTCTTGGTTGACCACAAACTTGACATGAGCCAACAGTGTGACGCGGCAGCTAAAAAAGCCAATGCAATTCTGGGCCTCATCAATAGGAGTATAGCATCTAGATCAAGGGAAGTAATAGTGCCACTGTATTCTGCTCTGGTCAGACCTCACCTGGAGTACTGTGTCCAGTTCTGGGCACCACAATTCAAGAAGGACACTGACAAACTGGAACGTGTCCAGAAGAGGGCAACCAAAATGGTCAAAGGCCTGGAAACGATGCCTTATGAAGAACGGTTAAGGGAGCTGGGCATGTTTAGCCTGGAGAAGAGGAGGTTAAGGGGTGATATGATAGCCATGTTCAAATATATAAAAGGATGTCACATAGAGGAGGGAGAAAGGTTGTTTTCTGCTGCTCCAGAGAAGCGGACACGGAGCAATGGATCCAAACTACAAGAAAGAAGATTCCACCTAAACATTAGGAAGAACTTCCTGACAGTAAGAGCTGTTCGACAGTGGAATTTGCTGCCAAGGAGTGTGGTGGAGTCTCCTACTTTGGAGGTCTTTAAGCAGAGGCTTGACAACCATATGTCAGGAGTGCTCTGATGGTGTTTCCTGCTTGGCAGGGGGTTGGACTCGATGGCCCTTGTGGTCTCTTCCAACTCTATGATTCTATGATTCTTAACTTGTGACATGAACCAAGAGCCAGCTGGGGCATATAAAAAGCTTACTTTAGAAAAAAAATGTTTAGTTAGCATAATCAAATGGAAGAACTTTGAGGTGCTTGCATTTTGCACACAACGGAATTATTTCATGTGTGATTTTGTTCTGCTGAGGGAACCACTGTGTGTGCATGTGCGCACACATAAAGTCCCTGTTTTTGCACTTATGTGGGTGTTAAAGGTATTAGCTTTGGTCATAGCACAGATGCGGTCAAGAATGGGTATCCATGTGAGAAGCAGTACAATATGTGTTGAGTTGACCTGTTGCCAGCACTGTAATTCCAGGATTTAATTCCAACCCGTACTTAGGGTTTTATAGAAGACTTTAGTAACTTGGGTTGGATTTAGAATAAAGAGAGAAGTCAGAAGAACTCCCATTGTGCCTCAAAAGGCTAAATCTGTTTAATGCCAGAGCAGCAAGTTCCCCACCCCCAATAAACAGCTGACCAAGCATGCATTTAACAGAGTGCTCCGTTTTACCAGTGCTTTATTCCCATTGTTTTTTTAAACACAAATGCATTTTTAAAACACAAATGCATTTAATCACTGGGTAACCCCCGTGACCGCCTTATATGTTAGCTCGAGAGCTGTTCAGATGGAGAGTTCAGAGGAAACGACACGGTTGTGCCTACAAGCCTTGACATTTCTCTATCAACTGGCATTTAAGTCACATTCCAGAATTAATTCCTTCTGTCGCCATCTGGCACAAGTGGCCGTTATCCCTGCTGTTAAACAAACCACACCTCCCCAATTCATTATCAAATCAATTCTGACAATGCAAATTTAGCACCCAGAGTCAGGGGTCTGCAACCTTTAAGACAAAAAGAGCCACTTGGACCCGTTTTCGAAGAAAAAAACAACTGGGAGCCGCAAAACCATTGCGACATTTAAAACAAATATATCTCCGGAGCCGCGATCTGACAGCGGGCGGGAAGGTGACGTCGGGACGGTGCGTGACTAACGCACGCACCGCCCCCATGCGACGTCACAGCCAGTACAGCGCCCGCCACAGTGGGGAGTGTCGGGGCGCACAATGCGCCTCCTCCCCTCCCGGAGCCGCGGCAAAGGTGTAAAAGAGCCACATGCGGCTCCGGAGCCGCGGGTTGCAGACCCCTGACCCAGACGATGTGCTCAGGTTTGGTGTGGTAGAAATATCCCTCCCTAACTCACTCAAAACCATTGTGATTAGAATTTTACATCCCCAATGTTATTGACGTCTGGTTGCTATTAGAGAAGGGATAGTGTTCGTTTGTGAATATTTTAATGGGGAAAATATCTGTTAATTTTGAAACCCCATCTAGCAAAATAACTGGAACCAAACACACTAGACGAAAATGGTCGTGGATGTTTGCTCATATGTCTGTTGTCTTCCGTTACACCTCTCGAACAGGTACATCTCATGTTCTACAAAACTCAGAAGCACACTGGACATCGTATCTCTTTACCATATTACAAGTACAACAGTGCCACCTACTGGTTTTAAGCTAAGTACTAAAATCTTCTCAGCAGTCTCTCTCGCCTTCCTGACCGTCTCATGGCAAAGAAAAGTCTGGATTAGAAACTTCCAACAATAAAAATGACCAGAGCCTTTATTGAATAAAAATGTTTCATACTTAGCAAGATTGGTAAGAAAGCAGAATATTTTACAACTCTAAAATATAGTTAGAGCTAATCTCGGTGAATACATTACAAAAAGATTAAAAACTATTTAGGTAAAACCCTTTTAACCCCCATCTCAAAATACTATGATTTATAAAATACCATGCAGTCAAGTTGAAAAGCACTAAAAGCACAAGGCTAGGAATCAGTCCCAAGAAATTCCCACAGTTTCATCTATTTTGTCATCGCGGAGATTTTTGCGTGCAGCATCTTTCATGTGGACTCTTAACATCTGGCAGTTTGGGTACACGCAGAATTGCTTAAAACGTACACAGTTTTCAGAAAAAAGAAGAAGCAAAGTTTCAAGTAGAAAACATTATTCGGAAAGACAAACATGGAATGAAAGTAGCAATGCCCTGCAGACAGAAGCTTTGCCCTCTACAAAATCCTTCCCTTAGCATTGCTCCAGTAGATTAAAATGCTGTGCTTCTAAGCCCAGGTATGAGACAGATCCTCTTTTTCACTGGCCAGCCAGCTGATTGGAGATTCACCTGGACCCTAATGCACAACAAGTCATATACAAAAAGAGCCTAATGCAAAGACGGTTCTCTCCTGGTGTCTGCCAAGTAAACACAGCCTCCCCCTAAAACCATGCTGCTGACTTTTATTTCAGATACTGTCATTATCTAGAAGAGACAGTGTTTTCACTATTCAAAAATGTATCTATTGTGCCTTTACACATACATTATTAAAGTGCAGTCATTGCCATTTAAACGGTTCCCCAAGTGCCCTTCGAAACTGGTCCCTAAGCACTGCAGTAACATAGATAAGTGGTAATAGTCCTGTATCTCAGAAAGCCCCATTCTCCGTCAAGCTCGCCTTTGGGGAATATAGTGACATCCTGCAAAAAATGGCCGAAAACTACCAGAAGCAGAGGAGAATAAAGATGGCATTTAAGCTGACCAGGTTACAGAGCAGAATTCAGAAATGTACAGGGTTGTGTTGTTGTTGTTTTGCTCAATTGAGGCAGCTTTTCCCACAACGATTTTATGCATACTATCCGTTTTCCCAAATTTGGTTAAAATTCTCGCAGGTTCCCAAACAAGCTTTCCTATAAAATTCGGATCTGAGCAAGTTTTTATGGTTCCCTTATGCATCAGCCTGCAGCACGGTATCTCTTTCACCAAGGGAAGCCACTCTAGGAAGAAAACAAAAACCCCCCCAAATGCTAAACACACCAATTTTAAGGCCCAGCACCCTGCAGTTAAGTTCTTTAGTGAAAGAGAGTCCCATTTATTCCTCGTCTTCTTCCTCTTCGCCGTAGTATCTGTTCCGCTTGATCTGCTCTTCCACAGTCAATTCTTCCAGGTCTTCACCTTCAAAAAACCCAACGTCTTGGGATTTGCGATTTGGGCTAGCAGATAATTCTTTTACAGCGGTTGAATTCAAGACAGAATGCTTAGGGGGCGTATGGAACGGCGCTTCCTTCTCCAGCGAGGCTGGCTCTCCTGCAGTATTTTCTTCTTCTTCCTCATCCGTGTCGCCACTCCTCTGGCCGTTTTCAACCAAGATCTCTTCGCCACCCGCTTCTTCTCCTTCCCCCCCATCCAGCTCTTTATCCCCCTCGCCCAGGTGTGGATCAGCCACGTTGCTCTTTCCCTCTGGCTTGCTTTCCACCGCCAATTCCGGTGCCGGTTCCTCCGTTTGTCTGACCGTGCTCCTTTCAGCTTTGGGAGGAGACATGTTTTCAGTTCTATTGCTCTTTACAGATATGGTTCTAAATGAGGCAGCGACTGTAAACGGACGGCTCCTTTCTTTCAGCGACAACGACCGTCGCAGCTTTTTAAGGTCTTGGTCCACGTCTTCCTGATGATCCGGCTTAGCGATTTCATCTTCCGGGGGCCACTTGGGCTTCAGCACCTTGATGCCTTCTTCCAAAACACTTCCTTGGCTGCCTTGTTCGGGAGGAGGCGGCCAAGCGATCTTCAGCTTCTTGGTTTCCGCCGGCCTCTCTTCCTTCTCGAGCAAACCGGCGGCTTTTGCTTCCATGGTGGCTGCCAGAATCCCAACTTTTGCAATCGGGGCATCTTCCACGCCGGGGCTCTGGGGGCCTTCCTCAGCGTTTCCAACGCTGGCGGGTTTCTCCTGGGATTCTTCGCTCTCCGTTTTGCTTGCCCACAGCTCCTTGTGTGGCTTATGCCCAAAGCCTTCGTCGTAGTTGCCTTTGGCCTTGAAGAGCTGGTTAAAATGAGGCTTGCAGTAAACGTTCCCATGCAGAGATGCATACGTTCCAATGCTGTACAAGGGGGGAAACGCACAATTATTAGCACCTTCAGTAACTTGCAAGAGAAGAAATAATAACCATCTCAGAATGTACTAATTCAGCAGCTCTGCAGGTACAAGTTGCTGGGAGCCACGGGTGCAAAAAGTGCTCTCGCACTCAGATCCTGCTTTCAGACCTGCCACAGGCATCTGGTTGAATTGAAATATTCAACTGAAATACTTTATTGTCACTTGTACGACTTGTATACAAGCTCAGCTCTCTTAGTCTCCACCCCCATCGTTCAGCCCGGATACTGAGATCCGGCACTGAGGGCTTTCTGGCAGTTCCCTCATTGCGAGAAGTGAGGTTACAGGGAACCAGACAGAGGGCCTTCTCGGTAGTGGCGCCCACCCTTCAGATGTGAAGGAAATAAGCAGCTATCCTATCTTTAAAACTTCAGGGAAGTTTTTAATATTTAATGCTGTACTGTTTTTAACATTTGATTGGGGGCCGCCCAGAGTGGCTGGGGAAACTCAGCCAGATTGGCGGGGTATAAATAAAAAATTATTATTATTATTATTATTATTATTATTATTATTATTCCTCTCGTTTACTGACGAACACCCACCAAACCCAAAAGTCAGTTGCCCTGTTGTTGTCTTTTCATTCAGCAGCCTAACAGCCCACAGATAGAAGCTGTTCTTTAGGAGCTGCTATAAGTGTGCTTTTGTCTCTGGTGCTGTTAAGTGTGCTTTTGTCCACCAGAGAAGAATGGCAGATCAAGTGGATGGATTATGCAGAAATGGCTAAAATGACCGGAAGAATCAGAAATCAGGAAAATATATAACTGGTCTTAAAAGCCATTGTAAACAGTTAAAATTGTCAGTAGGATTGGAATAACACTTGCAGTTTAATGGTGGGTTTCGGACACAATGGAGAGGTAAAAGATTTGGATTATCATAAAAGATGCAGGAGGAAATGATTAACAATAGGACCCACAAAGGGGAGGAGGGAAGTCCGGGAGATTCTTTGGAATCTTGTTTTTATGTTGGATATGTGATTGTAAATTTTTAATCTGAAAAATCAAGTAAATAACTTTTTTAAGAAAAGAAGTGTGCTTTTGTCAATAAAGAATTAACTATCGGCCCTTAACCTTCCTCGGCTGCGTGTGTGCAGGACACTCTCCCTGCTTTATTGTGTCGTATGCAGAAGTACCGTATTTTTTGCTCTGTAAGATGCAGCCGACCATAAGACGCACCTAGTTTTTGGAGGAGGAAAACAAGAAAAAAATATTCTCTCCCTCTCTGCACAGTGCCAGTTTAGCAAAGCAGCAGGAGAAACGGAGCCCCTTCCATTTCTCCTCCCGCTTCACTGAAGGGGCGCTGCGCAGAGAGGGAAAACTGTGCAGCGCCTCTCCAGCAAAGCGAAGCCAGGAGAGCAAGACGGATCGGTGCGCACCGATCCCTCTTGCTCTCCTGGCTTCAGCGAAAGCAACGCAAAGCCTCCTGAGCGCAGTGGAGGCTTCGGGCGACTATCCCTGAAGCCAGGAGAGCTTTCCTGGCTTCAGCGAAAGCTGCACAGTCTGCATTCGCTCCTCGCTCCATAAGACGCACACACATTTCCCCTTCCTTTTTAGGAGCGGAAAAGTGCATCTTATAGAGTGAAAAATACGGTACATCCTTGGGTTGTAGATTCCTTTGGCGCTCTTAAGAACCACCTGAAAACCATGCCCACCTTGCTTTTCTCAGCACCTAAACATTGCCCTTTCCTAACCGACACTAGAGAGTTAAACTTAAACTAGCCTTTTTTTATATATAGAAAAGAAGTGGGCTCTCCCTAAAGGACTTACGTGAGTTTACTGTTGCAGTAAGAACAGCGGAAACAGCTGATATGGTATACTTGCTGGTTGGCAAAGAGACGCTCCATTGGGTAGACAGTCTTCTTACACGCAACACAACTTTCCTTAGGCGGCAACTGGAACTTCTGGCGGAAGAAAGGTTGGCAAATAGTACAGGGTTCAATGCAAAACTCCCAACAAGGCTGACAGTCAATCCTAGCAGAGCCTCCTTCTGAAGCAGCGTTTCCCAAACTTGGGTCTCCAGCTGTTTTTGGACTACAACTCCCATCACCCCTAGCTAGCAAGATCAGTGGTCAGGGGAGATGGGAATTGTAGTCCAAAAGCAGCTGGAGACCCAAGCTTGAGAAGAGCTGTTCTCAAGAAAATAAGGGGGACATGTGGCCTTCCAGATGTTGTTGCGTTCCAACACTTCCATCAGCCCCAATCGGATGGCTCATGATTAGGAATGATGGGAGTTGTAGTGAAACATTGTTGTAGCGCAACGTATTGAGAGTCACACATTTCCCCGTCCCTATTCCGAAGCCAATACGCCAGGGGTTGCCAGCAGACCACCCAGCTAACCCAGATATTGTGAAAATAAAAAAATTCCTTCCAGTAGCACCTTAAAGACCAACTAAGTTAGTTCTAGGTATGAGCTTTCGTGTGCATGCACACGAAAGCTCATACCTAGAACTAACTTAGTTGGTCTTTAAGGTGCTACTGGAAGGAATTTTTTTATTTTGACTATGGCAGACCAACACGGCTACCTATCTGTAACCAGATCTTGTGCTGATACTTCTGGAGCCAGCCCAAAATCAAAACACAAAAATATCGTATCTTTCACTCCATAAGGCGCACCTGACCTTAAGACGCACCTAGTTTTCAGAGGAGGAAAACAGGGAAAAAATATTCTGAATCAAATGTTGTACTAAACTATTTAATAAGCTACTGGTATATCAGAGTGAGACTGAGAGGGACAGGAGCTGTATGTTTGTTTAGTGTGCATGCTCAAGGAGCCAGCGGATCAGCTGAGACGTGGGGGGATTTGCGTAATTTCCCCCTCGCCCTCATCCCCTGCCTTCCAGTCCCCAACAGCCTTCCTATTTTACCTTCTGATTTTCACTGCGCTCGTGGCTCAGAGCTCGAGGTTGGTGGTTTTTCTGTTGTTGCTGGTTGCTTAAATTGTATCCTTCTGGATCCAACCCCTCCTGTGCCCTGCCGTCCCTCTGCAGCCTCATTGCTCCGTTTAGGGAGCGCGTGGACCTTTGCTAGCTGAGGCTGCTGCAGCTGTTGCTGGCTAGGCACCGCTTTTAAAAGCGCCTGCTGGCTTTGAATCGCCTGCCTCCTCCCGGCTCGCTGTAAAGCAAGCAAAGCTAGAGCCGCGCAAAACGGGACAGAAGCCCTGTAAGCGGCTCCCGCTTTGCTTGACTGATGGGAGCCATGGCTCCGGTCCAGTGCATGCGCTCCATAAGACGCACAGGCATTTCCCCTTTCTTTTTAGAAGGAAAAAAGTGCGTCTTATGGAGCGAAAAATACGGTAGGTTTAGGAAACATGGAACTGGCTGTCCAAACAACCCCTCCAATCTAAAGCACCCATAGTTTGCACCCATCTTCATTCAGTCTCTCTTTAGGAGTTGGTGAGGGTTAGGAGATGCAGGAGGGAAGGCAAAGTCAAACTGGGCAGCGGCACTTAAATCTAAAAGGAGAAAGACAGATCTAGCAAGTTCACGCTGTATTCATCTGCTGATGTGGCAGATCAGATTCAAAACTGAAAAGGCAAGGCATACCAGCCTACTGAGCACCATCACCTCTCCATGTGCTCAAAGTTGGCTGTTCCCCTTTCTAAACGGCCGCAAAACTCTGATACTGGCCACGTCCACATCCTGCATTCAAAACACACGTGCCACTTTCAACAGTACTGGCTCCACCCAAAGAATGCTGGGAACTGTAGTTTGTTAAAGGGGCCGAGAGTTGTCGAAAGATCCCTCCAAGAGCTCCAACTTCTCGGTTCTTTCGGGGATGCCATGACTGTTAAAGTGGCAGAAGAGTGCGTTAGATGTACGGCATATGGGTGGGACCACGTTTCCGTTCGTTTCTCGGATTTAAAAGGGGAGCCGCTTTTCTATTTATTTATTTTTAAACGAAAAGCTGGCGAATGGCAATCGCAGGGAAGTCGATCCATTTGCATCTTTCTGCTTCAAGGAACTGTTCCCCCAACCTGCCTTCTCCAGAGCTCACCCCCTGGGGAGGAAAAGTACGTTTGGGTTGAATACAGGGAGGGCGCTAGATCTGCCTCCGTCCACAAAAACACAAAATGCGTACAATCTGAGAGACTGAAAGAGCAGAAGTAGCAGAGGAAATGGCTCTTAGCTCAGGTGGGCAGGCTGAAACAGCCCTGATTACATGTTTTACCTTCCAAACAGGAGCTAATATAGTTAAATGCCCCGCATTAATTTTTTTAAAAAATCTACTTATGTTGAAAAAGCTTTGAAGCCTGGAACTTCAAGTGTTTTTTTAAAAGGTGGCAGCTGATGCAGGTAATCCCATATGAAACTTTTAAGCATGCATTGTGCCTGGCAATTTGGATGTGTTACCCAGGCAAATACATTGGGACAGCAGCTACAAACCTAACAGAATTATTTTGCTGCCATACGGACAATACCTCCTAGGCTACGCTGTTGGTTTGATCAGTCCAGGGATGATTTTCCAAACTTGCAAAGGCATACCTGCTTTTCCTTTTAAAACAAAACCACCACCTTCTGTTGCACTGATAATCAGTAGAATCTCAATATTAACAGGATAATTTAAGCAGCGTGGAATATAGATCCCTCTAATGAAAGAAAGAATTCAGGCAATGTTGCTTGGCTGTCAAAAACTAGTTTTTCCCCAATTGCATCTGGGAACCAGACATTAGCTTTTGCTGCAGCAGCATAAATTCCCCGTCCAACTTACATGCAAAAACCATGGAGGTTTTGGGGTGTGTAGAGGCAAGTTTCTTTTTCCAAGCACGCTACGATTAGCAACTACAGTGGAAGGGTGTGAAGTCCGGTTAATAAAAAGAGGAGAACAGGCAAGAAAGCTGAGAGTCGAGCTCACATTAAAAAGGGAGGCAGGAGTAGAGATTAGGAACCAGGAGCAGGAAACAGAAGCTGGAAAAGACAAATGGCTATTTATAAACACATCTCTGGGCTGGAGTGAAAGCGCACTAAGATGTTCCCTGGGACAAAAACACTCTCATATTTACACTACGAGAAACATACTCAGCCAACAACTAAGTTGCAAAAGATCAAGGAGAAAAAGGTCTCTTTTAAGCAATAAATAGTATAAAGATGATAAACATTCAGTTCTGAATAATCATGAACCAAACATTGGAATTTTGTACATTTCATCTGGAATATGGAAAGGGAAGCAGAAGGCCTTATGGACTGCTCGCAAGTTGTACAGTGAATTAACAGTTCCCTACTCAAAAGGCAAACACACCCTTTTGTCCCGTCCCCCCACTGCCCGGCACAGAATTCAATCAAGTGTAATTAAAATCTGCGGGAAATATAGATCTGCACAAGATCAAGGTATTCTATCTATAGCATCATTTTACAGCTGCAAGGATTGGTAGCAATTTTGCAAAATGTGCGCACGTGAAAGTATATAGACAATCCAAGATTATGATTTCTTGATGGCTTTGGGGCTAAACTTGTGGGATATTGACTACAACCGTCTTAATTGCCCAAACATTTTTTTAAAAACCTAGTTACTAAAATGCACATATTTGAGTTTGATGAATTATTCATGTAAGGAAGTTTAACAAGAACTGAAATTTTATTAACCATCAATATTCAAAGGAAAGGTTTACTACCAAAGATGTTGGTTTATTTTGATTCACCCTGTTAGGAGTTGAGGCAGAGTTGGGAAAGTGAGCAAAACATCTGATTATTAATAACAAAAACTGGTGATATATTTGTAAGTATATAACACACAAATCTATAAAATTACAATTAAAGAAAAAATGTAAAGCTGCATATCGGCGGTGCTTTACACCAGCAAGGATTAAGAAAACATCTGATTTCAGTACTACGGACTGTCAGATCTACAGCAAAATCAGTTACTTTCATGTATATATGAATAAGTTATTTTTCAGAATATGTTATTTTTTAGGGAAAGCTATTATTATTGGATTTACATGCCACAAGGCACCCAAAGTAGTTTACAGTTTTAAATAATATTACCTTTATTTTCAATGTACAACCTGTGTACAATGAAATTAACCAAACCTCCCTCCCCAAACACAAACACTCAATCTCATTGCAGTCTGGGTGCTTGTCGCACAACACACCAACCCCAAAAGTCAGTTGCACTATATTATTTTCCATTCAGCAGCCTAACAGTCCATGGATAGAAACTGTTTCTTAGCCTATTGGTACGGCTGATTATACTTCTATATCTCCTGCCTGAGGGTAGAAGATTAAAGAGGTGCTGGCCAGGGTGTGAATCATCTCTGAGAATTTTTCTCGCTCTCCTAAGGCATCAATCCCTTGCGATGTCATCTAGCGGGCTCAGGGGACAGCCCATAATATCATGTGCTGTGTTCTTCACCACACTGTTCACAATCCGAACATTTTACCCAATAAATGCCTGGAAAGAACTAAGTCCTCTTCACAAAGGTGGCTCTGTTAACTGGTATAAGAAATGTAACTGATAAATATGATTTTGGCAGCCAGAATTCTTGCTGCATATAACTCAGCGTCTATAAAAACACCTTTGTGCAACTGGATTTATAAAATGTGAGTAATGCTTATGGGAGGAAAAATTTGTTCACAGTGCAATAGGTAATCTAAATGCTACTGGCACCCTTTTATTACAAAACACAGACGTAACAATGGTGCTGAATGTCATAATATGAGTTATTTTGTTCTCAATAAATTATTTCAATTAATAGCACGACTGAGCTATTGGAATAATTATGGTTTTTCAAGACATTTGGTGGGGGATCTTTTATTTCTATTCTTACAAGTTTCTTTTCATTTTTTCAAAGTATATGCATATAACATACTTATTTTTGTATCTAATAAAATATATATTAAAGATCACATAAACTTGAAATACCGTACTTTTCCATGTATAAGACTAGGGTTTTTTTACTAAAAAATGTTTAAAAAGGAGGGTTAGTCTTATACACGGAGGCAATCTCCCCCCATTTTCTTAATTCTGAGTCCTCCAAAATAGGGGGCGGCTTATACATTGGGGTGTGTTATACACGGAAAAATACGGCATGTCATTATTTTCAGAAGAGTTTGGATTTGATATCCTGCTTTATCATTACTCTAAGGTGTCTCAAAGCGGCTAACATTCTCCTTTCCCTTCCTCCCCCACAACAAACACTCTGTGAGGTGAGCGGGGCTGAGAGACTTCAGAGAAGTGTGACTAGCCCAAGGTCACCCAGCAGCTGCATGTGGAGGAGCGAAGACGCGAACCCAGTTCACCAGATTACGAGTCCACTGCTCTTAACCACTGCCCCACACTGGCCCTCATTTTTATGGCTCCTATCAGCAGATCTTCAGCTTCTAAGTTTTGAAGGGCTCACAGAACCATTGCACAGAATGCTTTGTTTTCCTTCTTTGAAGTTCCTTGCATATTTCAAACTGAGGGTTGTATCCAGGGCTTCCTCCCCACCCTCCGCAAGCCGGAATTCGCCGGAACTCAATTCCGGCACCTCTCAGGTGGGCACTATTGCCATTCTAAGAGAACAAGGGAGGTGTTCCTGGTGAGTTCCAGCTCCTCTTTTCCTAGAAAAATAGAACTGGTAACATCCAATGCTTTGCATGCAGAGACCCACTCGCTTTTCTCCTGTGTTGACCACTGCTACCGAAAAAAGCTATCCACTGTACCTACCTTCACAGCTTTTGGGGGAGAGGTGTCCGTCTGGCTAGATGCTCTAGAATCGGGACTTTGTTGTTTGGCATAGAGAGACCTCGGGGCATCCGTTTCTTTCTGGAACTTGAACCCAGCTAGAAGAGTGGAAGATAATCTTATTAGTACCCGCCACTTAAAACTCAAAGGATTTTGTTTACATCCTGAATCGAGGACAGCACAACTAAATGCAGCGCAAGATGGGCAACTGATCTCACTTGGAACAAACAGAAAACCAGATGCAAGCAATTCAAAGACAGTCTCAGCTACTACAGATGCTGCGTTTTCCAGTGGCGTAGCGTGGGTTGTCAGCACCCGGGGCAAGGCAAGTAATTTGCGCCCCCTAGCCCATGGATTTGCGCCCCCTAACCCGTGGATTTGCGCCCCCTAACCCTAACCCCCAGATGTTGCGCCTGGTGCAGCCGGCCCCCCTGCACCCCCCACGCTACGCCACTGGCGTTTTCTTCACAAATGGAAACCCCTTTGAGACAAATACTGGAGCATAATGGGCTTCAAACATTTTGGCCCAAAGGGAATTATTTTCTTAACACGTAAAAGGATGATGATACTTAGGTGAGGTGGGGCAGGCTTAAATGTCTGCACAGCTCAATAAGGGGGTCAGAGGTATAATCTAGGCCTGAAAACCTGCCCACTGTCTGGAATTTGTCATCCGAAAGTCCTGTGAGAGATCCATCGGCATCCATTCATAAGAATACACTTGGAACGAGTGTGGCTGGCTTGCACCTTTCTGTCATACAATGTGGCCAAAACTGATTTTCAGGAAAATAGGAAACTTTGTATGGAAGAGGGTGCAGAGAGACAGACAGGCCTGAGGTGGGCACATGCAGAAGTACAGGCAGTGGAAGAAAAATATTAACAGCATTTTGTAAAAAGAAATTGTCACTTCAACCAATTCTACAAAATTCTGTAAAATTTTTGATTTCCTCTCTTAGCAGCAGAAATGGGAAACTTTTGACTCCTGCCTTCGGAGTGGTCAACTTGAGTAAAATATTAGTGCGGGGAGGAAGCAAGCACTGCCCTGTATAATCGATCACATGACGTGATACACAGACACTAATTGAAGGGCAATGCTCATCAACCGGGGGGGGCAGCCCCCTCAAATATTTTAGGAGGGGGGCAAAGCCCCTAGGAGTTAGCTCCTATGCCTGCCATAACATCCAGATTTAGAAATATCCAGGAGGCAAAAATGACTGGAATCTATGGTTTCAGAAGACAAAGCAGCTATTTCATTCGGTTAATTTCATTGTACACAGGTTGTACATTGACAATAAAGCTATTATTATTATTATTATTATTATTATTATTATTATTATTCTACACCTAGACACCAAACGCCAAGTGAAATATGAGTGAATTTCTTATTGCAGGGGAGGGATTAAAAACTTACGAGTGCCATCTTCGCAGAGACTGGAATTCAGACCATCTACTATGGAAATCTGTAGCAGGGGGGGAACATATAAATGATCAGTTCTTCAGTACATGAATATCCTCACTTGTCTGCTCTCAACACACCATTATTGTTTAATATATTAAAGAGAAGAAAGATTTAGACAAGGCACAACTGAAACAGGCCAATAAGATGTGTACAGCGCAAGGCAGACAGTGGTCAGATGCGAAGAACACAGAAACTTTGCCACATCCAACTCAGAGATCTGTGTCGCCCAAAAGCCCTTAGATTCTACATTTCAGTTGCCTTAACGTAGGGTGGAAAGGGAAATGATTCATCCACTGAAGCTCCTAATTTGCAGAGACCATAGTTTCACCTGGCCTAAGTACCTTCTCATTGCCATTTCATCTTGATACTATCACTGCTGAGGCAGAGCCAAATCCAGGTGGCTCAACAACAAATTCAGGACCATACCTGTCCCTCAGTGCCAACCTCAACAGCATAACAGGTGTTTAAAGATGACAGCACCGATTTAAATGTCTGTGTTGCCTATTTAGCTATGAAGTCACTGTATCAGCTGAAAGAAACCACTGAGTCCACTGTACAACACTGTTTCTCAAACTGGGGTCGCCAGATGTTTTTGGACTACAACTCCCATGATCCCTAGCAACCAGGACCAGTGATAAGGGATGATGGAAATTGTAGTCCAAAAACAGCTGGAGGCCCAACTTTGGGAAACACTGCATTTCTTTACTATAGCATCTCAGAGAAAGCGTAACCGCTTGAATGAACAAGGAACTCAAGGCCATATACCAATTTTTATTTTTTGAGCAAATTCTTGGCCCTTTGAAAATTAAAGATGTCTGCTGTTTTTGTTTCTCACCGCTGTGGCGACGTGTTTTTCAAAGCCAGCTTTGTCCTATTTTCACCAACAAAACATCTTTGAAGACCTAAAAAGTGGCTGGCCTCAAAACAGTCTAACAGCAGTTGTAGCCATTTCCGCCTTGGAAGACTACGCTACCGAGAGGGCAGGAGACATGTGAATTTATGAGCTACAAAGAGATCTTCCTTGGATAAGGTTGATGACTCTTGAGATTATCCAATCTACAAACCCAGAGATAAAAAATTGCCTCAACTATACTAAGGATTTGAGGTCAAGATAGATAATTGGAAATGACCTCAATCCATTAGAAGGCCCCATAGCATGCCTTTCCCAGTGGATTATCCACTCCAGACACAGCTGCTGCTGAGAGATGATTCTCAATGTACACGGGCCTTCCCTATACACCTAAACCTGGAATTTGGGGTGCAGGTGGCACTGTGGTCTAAACCACCAAGCCTCTTGGGCTTGCCGATCAGAAGGTCAGCGGTTTGAATCCCCATGGCGGGTTGAGTTCCCGTTGCTCTGTCCCAGCTCTCCTGTCAACCTAGCAATTTGAAAGCACACCAGTGCAAGTAGATAAATAGGTACCGCTGCAGCGGGAAGATAAACAGCGTTTCCGTGCGCTCTGGTTTCCGTCACAGTGTTCCATTGTACCAGAAGCGGTTTAGCCATGATGGCCACCTGTCCCAGGAAGCTGTCTGTGGACAAATGCCGGCTCCCTCGGCCTGAAAGCTAGATGAGCGCCACAACCCCATAGTCACTTTTGACTGGACTTAAATGTCCAGGAGTCCTTTACCTTTACCTTCTTAAATCTGGAATCTTAGGCATATAGCCACTAGTTTGAATACTGGGCTACCTCAAAGCATCCCATGATGCTCTAACGAGAGAGAGAGAGAGAGAGAGAGAGCGCGCAAACTGATCACTTTTAACCTCTAGCTATGGTTGCCATGCTACCACAGCGCTCCAAAACCCAGAGGTACAGGTATTGCTGTATCTTTACTACACACCTACAGGCTACAAGAAATTGCCTCTCCAAGCTGTTAACACACAGTCATTGTAGAGTCTGACGGGACCATCACTGCCATCTAGACCAACCCCCTGGAATGCAGGAATCTTTTACCCAACGTGGGGCTTGATGCCGCAACTCTGAGATTGAAAGTCTCACGCTCTACCAATTGAGCTATCTCCCAGGTAGGTGCAAGGTCAGTTGCATGAATAAAACCCTACATCGCGGCCCCCGCAACACTGCTAGAATCTCTTGATTCCTATATACTATTGTTTTAGTTGTTACTGCTTTGTATCCTGCCTATATATGAACATATTTTCCAAGCCACCATCCCCTCAGCAGCAGCTTCTGCTACAGACATTTGCTTTTCTAGTGAGGGTTTGAATTCAGGGCAATTATAAGGAAGAAGGGGCTAAAGTCGTAACACAAGAGTGACATTTCCCTCCTCTAGGATGTCTGCTCTATTAAATAAAATGCAGCTTAAGGCTGCTCACACTAAGGAAC
This sequence comes from Podarcis bocagei, assembly GCF_964188305.1. Taxonomy (NCBI): domain Eukaryota; kingdom Metazoa; phylum Chordata; class Lepidosauria; order Squamata; family Lacertidae; genus Podarcis; species Podarcis bocagei. Next base: position 117,280,927 of record NC_138126.1, on the reverse strand, counting down.
TAAATACGCCATAATAAGCTTAACGGTGTAAATTAGCTAGATGCTACTAACAACTGGAAGCCCCATTCCGAGCAACAGAACTGTTAAGAATTAGTTAGGAAGCACATAAGCTGGGATAAACACACTGTGCTCATTTGACTCATTTTGGGAACAGATCCCTAAGCATTCGACAGTGTCAGGGAGCTCCCGGCAAAAGGGTGATACTCCTGTGATACCAGGGGAACCCAAAAAGCACTTCTTTCTGCATGCAAACTAAAGGGTGTGTGTGCAAATAAGCACATGGGTTAGGCTTATGAAATGTTTCCACTCATTTCCCACGTCCAGCTAGGACAGAAGGCCAACACGTTTTACATGGGTGTTTGAAAAGACAAGTGCCAACACATTCTCACCCCCCTACCTCACCCCAGTCTATTCAGCGTTCTTGCATGTGCTCATCAGCCCATCATGCAAGTGCTTAGTCACCATACGGTAGGGCTGCCATATGCCTGGATTTTCCCAGATGTTACCGGGATTTCAAAGGCGGAATTGACGTCCGAGGGGAATTTCTGAAAGGCAGCGCTTTGCCCCGGATCTTGGGCCAGCCAATCGAAAAAATTGTGGGGTTTTTTGGCATATTTTAAGAGAGAAAAGTTCAACAGTTTTGGGAGTCTTCCTTTGGGGTTTTCCTGGTTTCTGCTTTTCGAAATATGGCAACCCTACCATAGGGAGGAAATAATGCCTATAAACGTAAGAGTTATTCACTCTTTCAAATCCGCAGGAAGAGGCCTTTCATTCAGACCATCCATTTAGCTGCAGAAAAGGGAACAAAGACAGGAATTACTACGGAGTTCAATATGTGTGTTTAAGTGAGCTCACCTTTTATTGGGGAAGAGGTTACCCAGCGGATTTAAAACAGTTGCCTGAGAGGATCTGCCCAGTGAGAATCAGGAAGCTGCCAATAGCTCTCCAAAAGTCAAGCTAATACACGCACACCATCCCAAATTACTAGCATTTGAAACGGACTTGTACATACTCCCCAAAACTGATAATCGAAGAAGCGTAAGAACTGGGCTTCAAGATAATGTTTATTTTTGAGATGATAAAAGCAAGCAGGGGCAGAATTGTGGGACAGGGGAGAGATTTAATGCAGGGCTAGGGAGCTTCCTGCCAACCTAGCAGTTTCCTGCCAACCTAGCAGTTCGAAAGCACGTCAAAGTGCAAGTAGATAAACAGGTACCACTCCGGTGGGAAGGTAAACGGCATTTCCATGTGCTGCTCTGGTTCGCCAGAGGCGGCTGGCCACATGACCCAGAAGCTGTACGCCGGCTCCCTCGGCCAATAAAGCGAGATGAGCACCGCAACCCCAGAGTCGGCCACGACTGGACCTAATGGTCAGGGGTCCCTTTACCTTTACTAGGGAGCTTCTCCCATTTTCTGCGGGAAGTTCCGCTGTGAAAAAGGAGTTTAAATACCACAACTGACTGAACAGAATAGGTACTGGTTCTGGGAATCCAAAGAACTTAATGTGAGGGTGAAAACTGTACATAGTCGAGGGTTTGAACCTCAAGCTGAGATCCTGTGCACAGTTACAGCACAATCCTAACCATGACTACTCAGAAGTAAAGCCTACTGAATTCAATGGTGCTTACTCCCAGGTGCATGGGGTTTAGGCAGCCTAAATGTACACAGGATTTCAATCATTGTGTTTTGCACATGTTGAATGACAGGAGTAAATGTTGTTTCACGCCATTTCCAGTATCTGACTGCACTAAAATCTCTAGTGTTTTGCATCTGTGCTTAGAATTTTCCAGCTGAGGATATCTACTTCTGATGAAACATCCACTTACAGAAGAGACAGAGAGTTTCCACTCCCAATTTAACAAAAGGTGGGTGGGAAGAGGAAGGAAAGACAGAGGTGTTGGTCTCAGTGACTTGCCCAAAGTTAGCAAAAGGAAACAGTCCGCCAGAAACATATCCTGCACAGAAAACCCCCTTGCAACAATTGAATACTGTGCAAGATTTAGATACCCAGCCACCCTGAAAAGTACCCAAGGCAAAACATACAGATAGAAATAAGATTTTAACATTCTGATATGGAAGAACGCTGTAGCTCACATTTTGTTTCTATGGAGCAGTAAATTTTTCGGTGACAAAGACAGGATGCTACTCAGTATTAACCTAGCAACCTTTGGGTTATATCCAATACTATCTGTGTGCAAGCAGAACTGACTTCCACTCATGCAACAGGACTTCGCTTTCTTATCCTCCCTCCCACCCCTCAAAATTTGCTCCAGACGATTAAGGACCTATAAAGCCTTAAACGGCTCAGGACCACAATACCTCAAGGACCGCATCTTTCTATATGAACCTACCCGGACCCTGAGATCATCTTCTGAGGCCCTTCTTCATGTGCCCCCTCCTTCGAGAGGTGCGGTGGGTGGCAACACAAGAACACACCTTTTCTGAAGTGGATCCCCATCTATGGAATGCTCTCCCCAGAGAAGTTTGCCTGGCACCTTCATTATACACCTTTAGGCGCCAGACAAAAATATTCCTTTTTAACCAGGCCTTTGGTTGATCCGATGTACATCCTATGCCCTTTTAAAAAGTGGGTTTTTTTGGGGGGGGCGGTATTTGGTTGCTGTTTTGATTTTATTCTGTGAACCGCCCTGAGACCCCAGATATAGGGTGTTGTATAAATTCAATAAATAATAATTATAACAGTAAGGAACTCTTCCCAAGCAGATTGAGGGAGTGCAGGAGTGGGTGGCAGAGAGGAAAGTGAAGTCCTGTTGCACTTGTACAACGCTGGAATGTAGTGTTAGGTAGCCGGTGCTAAGGGAAGAAAAAAAGGATATGAACCCTAGCATGCTTTACAGATAGATTCAATGGCTTAGATTCAATGCTGTTTTCCATGATGTTACAGTCAGAACCTCAGCACAGCCTGCAATCAATTTACATCAGCAGATACAACTCGAGTTTCCAGATGTTGCGGTTTTACAGTGTTCCGGGTGTGCCTCTTCAAGCAGTTCCACTCCCAAGCAAAGTTGTTCTGATCTTCACCCAACACGATCCATCTCTTACCTTCTCCCCATCCTGCTGGGGAAACGTATCTTCGGAGGACGGTGGCAAGTTCTCCTTCTGTTCACAATTGTAGCTCTTATCTTCACTTTCAATGGCTTGAGTCTCACTCTACAGAATGACAAAGCACTTGAGCGTTTGTATATTTTAAGTCCTTAAAGGGGGGGGGGGAGCTCGCTCAAGTCTTTTGAGAAAGTCGGATATGTTATAGGACAATGGAAACGGAAGTATTTTTATACCACCCTTCAATCGTATCCTTAAAGTGGCTTTAAAACAACAACAACGCTGGAGCCCTGAGTGTCAAGATACAGCAGTTTCTATCAACACCTTAGAGTGTTTTCCCAGAGAGGCCTTATTCCTTCCTAGATGAAGCTCTTAGGTGGCCAGAGCTGTTATTTATCCTACACAGCAACTGTTACTAATAGTCTTCACAAAATAAGACACTGAACTCTGACCCAAGCCAGCTGTCAGGCTTTACCACAAATTAGCAGAGAAGTCGTTAAATAAGCATACATCCCCTTCAAATTCAAACAAAAGGATCCAAAAACCTTGCATCAAGCAAGGGGAAATGTTTAAGAAACATTGCCTTACAGTCTCCTGAACGCTGTTAATACAGGTTCCATACAAAGCATGCTTTTATTTCATTTTATTGCCTTGTTTTTTTTAAAAAAAAATAGCTTACCATCCAATTTAACTAGCTATTGCATGTACAGTCAACTTACATCTTACATGGGTGTAACGTTCCGGCAATCATGCACAGTACTATTTTTCTAGAAACTCGCCATGCCAGAACTCACCATGAACACCTCCCTTGTTCTCTTATAATGGCAATGGCACCCACCTGAGAGGTGCCAGAACTGAGTTCCAGTGAGTTCTGGCTGGGGAAAACCCCTGATTATGCATATGGGCAAAATCACACAGCCAAAACAACTGCAGAAAACAACTGCAAAAGCAGCTCTACCTTTCTAAAGCTGGTGTGCCAAACATTCGTTGCCTTCCACGAATGGCGGAGAGCTTTTAAGTAACAACCATTGGATACCAGCTGCAAATGCATTATTAGACAAGCTTGGCAGTTGCAAAATCTTTAGCATTTTTATTTTATTTTCATTTACTAAATTGGATCAGGGCATCAGAAGATTTTTCCCATTCAAATTGAGTTGGGGGTTTTTCTGGTGCCAATTACCCTAGGCAACTTAGCCTGATTTTTATTTTTTATTTTTTCCTGGAAAACCCACCCCATTGATGCTCAGAAGCAAATCTCAGCTCCATCACAAAGGCAAATGGACCTGGAGTCCCATGGAGTGGAAGATACAGCAGAAAAGCTGCTGGCAGGTAAAGGGTTAAGCACCCCACCACCACCACCACCACCACCACCACCACCACCACCACCACTATTCTAGTGGAGAAATAACACCGCCCCCCAAAACACAAAAAACACACAAACACTGTTTTCCTTTACAAGGGGTCCCTGGGATCCTGCTAGGCACATTTCTGTGTAATGAGGAGTTCAGCCCCAAGATTGCTTCTGATCTGGGATTCTCAGCCTCTTCTGCCATTATTATTAAAAATCTGGACACAATCATGTGCTTAAGAGGCTCTGTGCATTGACCAATTCACCCCCTAGAAGCCAACAGACTGCTGACACCTGTTATTTGAGAAAGCAAGGCAAGAAACTGAAGTCAAAGCAGAGGGAAGCCGTTAGTAGTTAAGCAGATTTGTTAATCAAGGTGCAATTACCCATGCCATTAATTTCCTTTCAATTACTGAACTAGAGCATCAGAAATATGGGGCTGCATATGGCAAGAAGAAGAAAGCCCCTGTGTCAGAGAGGTGAACCTGCCCATTGCAAGCTGCAGCAAACTCGAGAAGTTTAAGAATTTTCAGAGAATTCCCTGTTAGCGCAAGAGAGGCAGAAGGGAAGACCAGCTTCCCTAGTGCTTATGAAATCTAGGTTGTGCCGTGTTTACCTGCTTACGATGCTCAAAATGTGTGCAGGGTCACAACAGCGTACAACAAACAATAGAATTCATTATTAGAGGCTCTTGCATACACAATACCCATCGAAAGGAGTCTGCCTGCTGTATCTCTGTATGATTTATTGTTCCAGCTTTGCCTCCTTTCCCATTAGCCTATGTTGGGGGGAGATAGATGGCGGACAGACTACTGCCACTACATAACTCCTGTGTTTAAAATCAAGTACCATATACACTGGCCAGATTCAAGGCTATTGTAGTGATTTATAAGGCTCTTAATGTGAGTCCGGTATACCACTAAGACCATCTGATCCCTTATATCCCGGCATGATCACAGAAGTCTTTGGGGGAGTCACTGTTAGTGGCCCCCCACATGGCTTAGACACATCCACCAAGTGCCATGTACTCAGTATTATCGGCCCAATTCTACGAAACAACATCATCGCCAAGATCAAACAGGCCCCTCTCTTTGTACTGAACTTCAGCTGCCTAGTGAAGACCTTTTTTTGAAAAAAAGAGAATTTCAGCAAAGCCAGCTTTTTTTCTGATTTTGAAACTATGGTGTTAAGCAGCATAGCAATTGCTTTAAATAAAGAAACATATGCTCTGTATTGGAAGACAACTGGATCCTTCCACTATCCCTGAGACAGAAGGGTTCTTTGCCCCTGGCAAGGGGAGGTTGTCAACTATGGGTGCAATCGAACACAGCACTTAATGGAACGTTTCCGCTTGCGCAACAAAACATTCTCCCCCGTTCTGCATCCACCCCTAAATCTGTACTAGGGGTTACCCCAACTCTCTGGAGCAGAACTGGGGAAGGTGCAGGGCACAGACAGTGGGAGGGAGGAAATCTTGTTGCACAAGCGGAAATCCATGCGCAGGCAGGACGCAGTAGCTGAATACGGCCCCACATCTCTGCTCAAGTCACATCAGCAATCTGTGGGGAAGATGAAGAGGGTGTGGGCTCTTCTAAGCATGTCGCTTTCCCCTTTTTACTCTTGCATACACTTTTTTTAGGGACGCGGGTGGCGCTGTGGGTTAAACCACAGAGCCTAGGACTTGCCAATCAGAAGGTTGGCGGTCCGAATCCCCGCAACGGGGTGAGCTCCCGTTGCTCGGTCCCTGCTCCTGCCAACCTAGCAGTTCGAAAGCACGTCAAAGTGCAAGTAGATAAATAGGTAACACTCCGACGGGAAGGTAAACGGCATTTCCGTGCGCTGCTCTGATTCACCAGAAGGGGCTTAGTCATGCTGGCCACATGACCCAGAAGCTGTACGTCGGCTCCCTCAGTCAATAAGGCAAGATGAGCACCGCAACCCCAGAGTCGGCCATGACTGGACCTAATGGTCAGCAGTCCCTTTACCTTTTTACACTTTTTTTAAAAAGCCAAACCACCCAAGTTTTTTCACCTCAAAGTGTGACACATGCTTCCCTTTTTAATCCAGAAAAAGAAAAGCAGTGGCTAAGCTATCATGAGTCTGAGAGGATACTGGGTTGTGGACACAAAGCTACCACAAGTCACCAATTTTGAACAAAACAGTACCTCCACCCCCCAAATCAGGAAACCTGGCACTCCTGCTAATTTTCCCCTTGAAGGACAATTTGCTCTACAGCAGCTATTCCATCTCCCGTTCAAATATTTGTCTAGCCAAGTACAGATCAGCCACAGAAGCACAGCATGAACAAATAACATTGTTATGGATGAATTGGAGCTTGGAGCCGGGGGTGGGTGTCGTGCAGGGAGAAGATGAATCCATTGATTACGTAAAACAGCATACAATGAACCAGGAAAAAAGGGGACAGAGAGAGAGAGAGAGAGAGAGAGAGAGAGAGAGAGAGGATAGCAAGGCTTTGGGCAAGTCACATCACCATTTTGCACCTGGCTTCCCTCCATACACATGCTCCCAGCAAGATGGCCAGGCTGGTTTCCGAATGCATGCAGAGATCCTCAGAGGCAGAGCACTAGGCACATGCAAACCAAGAGACAGTAGCATATCCAAAAGCAGGAGAAAGAGGGGTGTCTGAAAACCCTTTCAGCAGCTTTAAAACAACCTACATGCCCTGTATAAAATGCATTGTACAAGGCACCAACGCCACTCCTCAAGGATCCAAGTATTGCACCTTCTTCCAAACAAGATCAGCCTTCACTGGAGTCACCCCTCATGGAGTGGGCTCTGCTAAAGCAACAGCCGGCCAGTTATAGGAAAGGGAGGACCTACCACAAGACCACCAGAGCTTCCCTGCTTAGAGACCGCTGCCTGGTACTTAGCAAGCCGATCCTTGATGGATGTTTCCGACAAGCGAGGCATCTCCTGATTCTTCCTGCTCTCTGCTTTCTCCAGGCTTGATGTCGGAGAGATGCACAGCGGATGACCTAGAACACGAGAGCAGACAGTTGTCATTACTAGTCGGTAAGGTAAAAAGGTAGGGACGCGGGTGGCGCTGTGGGTTAAACCACAGAGCCTAGGACTTGCCGATCAGAAGGTCGGCGGTTCGAATCCCCGCGACAGGATGAGCTCCCGTTGCTCAGTCCCTGCTCCTGCCAACCTGGCAGTTCAAAAGCATGTCAACGTGCAAGTAGATAAATAGGTACCGCTCTGGCGGGAAGGTAAACAGCGTTTCTGTGCGCTGCTCTGTTTCGCCAGAAGCGGCTTTGTCATGCTGGCCACATGAACCGGAAGCTGTATGCCGGCTCCCTCGGCCAATAAAGCGAGATGAGCACTGCAACCCCAGAGTCGGTCACGACTGGACCTAATGGTCAGGGGTCCCTTTACCTTTACCTAAGGTAAAAAGGTAAAGGACCCCTGGACAGTTAAGTCCAGTCAAAGGCAACTATGGGGTTGTGGCGCTCATCTTGTTTTCAGGCCAAGGGAGCCAGCGTTTGTCCACAGACAGCTTTCCGGGTCTGTGGCCGGCAGGACTAAACCGCTTCTGGCACAACGGAACACTGTGACAGAAACCAGAGCACACGGAAACGTTGTTTACCTTCCCGCCACAGCGGTACCTATTTATCTACTTGCACTGGTGTGCTTTCGAACCGCTAGGTTGGCAGGAGCTGGGACAAAGCAATGGGTGCTCACTCCGTCGTGGGGATTCGTACCGCCGACCTTCCGATCGGCAAGCGCAAGAACAGGCATAGGCAAACTTGGCCCTCCAGATGTTTTGGGACTACAACTCCCATCATCCCTAGCTAACAGGACCAGTGGTCAGGGATGATGGGAATTGTAGTCTCAAAACATCTGGAGGGCCAAGTTTGCCTATGCCTGCCCAAGAGGCTCCGTGGTTTAGACCATAGTGTTACCCGCGTCCCCTAATGCAGATTTGCCCAGGAATGAAATCGTATATTTTTGGGTGGGGGTGGGAGAGGGAAGCAGAAAAGAGAAAGGGATGGTATTTGGAATGAGAAAGGCCATCAAGGAATTGATTTCCCCTAACCAAGGCATGATAACTGCATCTCAAGGGCTGTTCTGACACCTGTTTTAAAGGATCCACAATCTCCTTCGCTAGCCAAGGGCCAAACTGGCACCGGGAGAGGAACAGATTATTGCCCAGTCCCTTCAAGGCAGGAGAATGGGGAGACTTTTAAAAGTGTAGCATTGGCAGACAGAAGGGGGTGGGTGGGAGGAAGTCTGAACCTTTTTGTTGCTCGTACATTTGAACCTAAAGGCAGATTCTCTTCTCCAAACTGCTGGGGCTATGTTTGGTCACTAAAAGAAACACACCCCAAAACTGTTGTTTCAGGGGCAACAAGAAGGCAATGGAAAGGCTCATCCCTTCACCCCATAGTGTAGTTTAGCTTCCCCTTCACTTTAAAGGACACGGTACAACCCAGGGTGGGTGAAGTAACTGTCCTGGCCTCCCACCTAGTTGCACTGTTATGTCACGCTATCTATCCTACAGCCGTTGAAGAATCGTCTCTTGTCATGCCACCAGAAGCCTTGTACGGTGAGCAGGTGCAAGACAAGCAAATGCTCAGGAATGCAAGGCAATTAGCACTGGTTGTGGAGGGAAAGATGTCAAAAGAAACAACTGTATTTCCCTCAGCTTACTAGGAAAGCAACCGCTAGCAGGATTTTCACAGACTGGTAAAGCAAAGGACAAATAAATTATGGACTACGAACCACAAATCAGTCAGCAGACTCAGCTATGAACCGGGAAGTCCTCTCCCAATCCAAATATTGCCTCTGCCAAGGTAGTCTTTGCCTCAGTTTCTCTCCCAACCCCCCCCCCCCAATGTACAATTTGGGGAAATGATAACGCTGATTTACAATGCTTGATGATGGTGCCCTAGCATTGTTGGTGATGATGACAAAGATCATTGCATCAGTCATAATAATAAGGAAGAAGATTGACAATAATCCTCCAGCTGCTATCTGTGGTATGGATGCATATTGTTTCCTTACCGATGCTCTCTTCTGCATGCGTGGAATAATGCTATCCAAGAGATGCCTCATATGAATCTATATCATGTGCCTTCATGGTTTTCCTTATAACATGAAAGAGATATACTGGCCCCTTTTTATTTCATGTACTGTACACCCTCTTGCCGCCTCAGGGGCCAAAAATAAAAACTGAAGATCTCAGCAGCGCATAGGGTGCAGTTGCAATTTTAAATTTGCAACTGTAATTTTAAAAACACCACAGAGATATCAGTCCTGCACATTAAAATGAAGGGCATAGGTTTTCATTATATAAGAATGTTTTTAATATTCTGTTGGGAGCCTCCCAGTGTGGCTGGGGAAACCCAGCCAGATGGGTGCGGTATAAATAATAAAATTATTCTTATTCTTATTGCTACTCTGCATAAAATGAGAGGAACATCAATTAGTTTATCGTTTGTTCGCCCTTCACCAAGTGGTCCAAATGCAGGTTACAAAACAAAGTCCAATCGGCAGAATACAATTTACATTAAAATAACAAAACAGCTAACAACAGAATGACAAAACGGTAGTGTGCAGCAGCAGAGAAGGAGGAAAAACATTCATTCATTTGATGGCCTGGGTAGAGAGATACATCTTGACCAACTGTCCAAAAGCAGAAAGTGACGGCACATATGCACCTCAGAAGGGAGGTAATTCCGCAAACTGGGGGCCACCACAGAAAAAGTCCTGGCATGCTTTGCCACCCTTCAAACCATGAAGTATGGCAGCACTGCTGATCCGCAGTGCCGTCCTCGGACATCCCAGGTTTTGGAGATGATCCCTCTTCCACTTTGCCAAAATGATGCTTAACCAGTGTACCGTACCATTTGGGGAGAAGCCGTCATAACACAAAGATCCATGCAACATTGAACACTGCCCACCTGAGACATTGTGGCTTCTTTCTCCGGAACTGAAGTCAAGGTCTTCCGAGGAAAAGCTGTTCTCCGAGATTCTCCTACCACCACCAGCCCTGCCTTGGTCACGAAAAACCTGCTTTAAAAACAAAAGGAAAGAAAGGCACAAACCCATCAGTTTACTGGCTCGTTCCGAAACGGATTGTCTGAGCATCATGCTTTTGAGCACACAGGTTTCATCACTGATAAAATTATATTCAATAATATAAAGAATACACATCATTTGCGTAACAACAAAAATCAGTTCTACATCTCCTCGGTTTCCTTGGCTGAAATGCTTGGTTAGCTCCTGCCTCTACTACAAGCCTTCTAGGTTTCCTTTTGCCACAACCTCAGTCCTTCCACAACTCTATCCAGAACTCTGTGGCCGAGTATTTGTTTATCTCTGTATCATGGATGTCCTCAAATATCTCCAGTAGCTTCCCTTCCAGCACAAATACCTTGTCCTTACTTCTCAGCTCTCTCTTCTCCTCTGTCCCATTCTACTCCTCATGCTTATTTTAGCTCCTGTGCCAAAGACCTTCCATCTCCCTGATCTGTGGCCTTAAACCACCTGAAGATTTCCAGCTCGCTTAAAACTACTTTGCTCTTTCCTCCTCGCTACTCTGTGTCTGGACTCAGAGCTTCCCTTCTCTCCTCCTTCAGATGCACTCCCCAGAACCTACTTCGTCCATTAAGACTTTCGTATAAGAAGAAGAAGAGTTTGGATTTGATATCCCGCTTTATCACTACCCTAGGGAGTCTCAAAGCGGCTAACAATCTCCTTTCCCTTCCTCCCCCACAACAAACACTCTGTGAGGTGAGTGAGGCTGAGAGACTTCAAAGAAGTGTGACTAGCCCAAGGTCACCCAGCAGCTGCATGTGGAGGAGCGGAGACGCGAACCCGGTTCCCCAGATTACAAGTCTATCGCTCTTAACCACTACACCAGTATAACTCTCCATTCCAGCTGGAACAAAGCATGCATGCTTAGCTAGCTGTCTTTCTGCCTCCTCATTCTTGCATCTCCCTTCCCAACCCTCCCTCAGTTGTCTTCCACCCGTCAAACATTAAACTATAGGTAAAGGTAAAGGACCCCTGGATGGTTAAGTCCAGTCAAAGGTGACAATGGGGTTGCAGCGCTCATTTCACTTTCAGGCCGAGGGAGCCGGCGTTTGTCCACAGACAGCTTTTCTGGTTCATGTGGCCAGTATCACTGAACCGCTTCTGGCGCAATGGGACACCGTGACGGAAACCAGAACGCACGGAAATGCCGTTTATCTTCCCACCACAGTGGTACCTATTTATCTACGTGCACTGGTATGCTTTCGAACTGCTAGGTTGGCAGGAGCTGGGACAGAGCAATGGGAGCTCACCACCGTTGCGCAGATTCGAACTGCCGACCCTCTGATCAGCAACCCCAAGAGGTTTGGTGTTTTAAATCACAGCGCCACCCGCATCTCTGCACCAAAGGGGCGGAGATCTTTTTTTTTAATGGTTACCCATCATTCCATGCAGTGGCTTTCTTGAGCAGATTTTAGAGGAAACTGGGTTCCCCTTACCTTTTTAAAATTAAATAATATTTATTTTTTGTATGTTGCGGCTAGAACAGATATACAGCCAATGTCTGAGCCAAAAATCCACCTATATCTGTAATCAAAGTTGTGGCCACTTATAATCCAGATCATTGTCTGCTTGAGCTTATTAACCACATCTTACATTTAGCCACTGCCTTGGGCAGAGACTGGGGGTAGCACTGCGACTGGGCTCACAATAAACGAACAAACGAACTTTGTGGTGAGTTCCCCCACTTCCCCCCCCCGGAAAAAAGCACTGATTCCATGCACACAGATACCACTGTACCAATCACAACCACTTTCTTTATAACCTAGGTAGGCCACAGTTACCTAGCTGGGGGTGCGGTGGGAATCTTAAACTAAGTTAATATTAATCTACAAAGCTGAATGTACAAGACAGACAAGCCCCACTGCCAAATGAGGCCCCAGGGCTTGCTCAAACCTTTAATTTTGTTGTGTTTTTTAAAAAAGAAGTTTATTACTTTTAACTCCACCTTTCTACAGATTCCCAGGGAAGCTAACGAAAAGTTACAATGCCAATAAAAATGAAATCTTATAAGACTGACAAATACTGGCCTGCATATAATTACTCAAAACTGGCAATCACATGGGTCTTAAGACAGAAAGAAACTAAGAACTTGCTGGATGATGCTAATGGTACATTTGACTGGCATTCTGTTCTCACGGAGACCAACCAGTGTTATGACTCATTTACGTACAGTGGTGCCCCGCAAGACGAATGCCTCGCAAGACGAAAAACTCGCTAGACGAAAGGGTTTTTCGGTTTTGCGTTGCTTCGCTAGACGAATTTCCCTATGGGCTTGCTTCGCAAGACGAAAACGTCTTGCGCTTTTTTCTTAAAGCCGCTTGAAGAGGCGCAGTTGCGACGGACCGTGCTTCGCAAGACGAAAAACATCGCAAGACGAAAAGACTCGCGGAACGAATTATTTTCGTCTTGCGAGGCACCACTGTACAGTATAAGCGAAACAAGCTATAGCTTAGGGCCCCACTCTCTTGGGGTCCCCAAAAAAATTTAAAGGAAAAAAACCTGGATGTAAATTTCCAAGATTTAAGATAAAAAACAAATAAAATAAAACCTACATACAGCAACAGTGTTTTGTGTTGTGTAGGCTCCTATGATGTAAGTAATAGCCCCCGCCTGCTAGCCTACTCCCTAAAATATCACTGGTTTGCTCATTTCTCTATATAGAGTGCCTACATTCTGCATGGACTTTGCATTCTGCATGGACTTTTCCAAAATTACTTTGATAAAATACATATTTTGTTATGTGCAAATGGCTTTAGATACCTATTAGGTCCATAAATTACCATATCGCATGTATTCAACACAAAAAACAGTGACAATTTGTTGTTGACAAAGGACAGTTGGACATATAAAGGGCCCCATTATCTTCAGTAGCTTAGGGCCTCATCAAAACTAAATCCAGCCCTGGTTATGAGGGAGAAAAACTTTTCTCTACCAACCTTCTCCAGTGCCAGGCATAATTTGTCCAACTTCTATCATGTCATCGTTATGATTATCAGCAGTTTTATTTTCAATCGTTTCCTAATGATCCCTGGCATGGAATTTGGCTTTTTCACCCGTGCTGTGCACTAGGTCAACATATTCCTTCAGCTACCCACCACAACTCCCAACCTCTCATTCCTGGTCCATCACTACCAGTTCAGACCAAAGGTCTCAAGATTTTCTGTTGATGAAGAATTAGTAAAGCGATCTTCAGCAGGCTGCTTATTCACATAGAACATAGTAAAGGGACCCCTGACCATTAGTTCCAGTTGTGGCTGACTCTGGGGTTGCGCACTCATCTTGCTTTATTGGCCGAGGGAGCCGGTGTACAGCTTCCGGGTCATGTGGCCAGCATGACTAAGCCGCTTCTGGCAAACCAGAGCAGCACACGGAAAAGTCGTTTACCTTCCCGCCAGAGCTGTACCTATTTATCTACTTGCACTTTGATGTGCTCTCGGACTGCTAGGTTGGCAGGAGCAGGGATTGAGCAACGGGAGCTCACCCCGTCATGGGGATTCGAACCGCCAACCTTCTGATCAGCAAGTCCTAGGCTCTGTGGTTTAACCCACAGCGCCACCCGCGTCCCGTAGCTAACTTAGTCAATGGTGGTTCCCTGACCGCGAGAAGTGAGATTACAGGGAACCAGGTGGAGGGCCTTCTCAGTAGTGGCGCCCGCCCTGTGGAACGCCCTCCCGTCAGATGTCAAGGAAGTAAAAACTATCTGACTTTTAGAAGACATCTGAAGGCAGCCCTGTTTAGGGAAGTTTTTAATGTTTGATGTTTTATCATGTTTTTAATACTCTGTTGGGAGCTTCCCAGAGTGGCTGGGGAGACCCAGCCAAATGAGCAGGGTATAAATAATAAATTATTAGAAATTACTATTATTATAAAGGGGCATAAATCGGGCATTCAAAAGAGGGGAAATAGAACTGTTGCCTCATTGATTTCTATGTCCGTGAACATACTCTTTTCCTCAACTGTATTGCAATGCATGCACACAATGGGTATACAGTGGTACCTTGGTTCTTGAATGGCTTAGTTGTCGAACAAAACGGCTCCCGAACGCCGCAAACCCGAAAGTAAGTGTTCCAGTTTGTGAACGTTTTTTGGAAGTCAAACATCCGACACGGCTTCTTTGGCTTCTGCTTGAGTGCAGGAAGCTCCTGCAGCCAATCGGAAGCCGCACCTTGGTTTTCGAACGGTTTCAGGAGTCGGACTCCTGGAACGGAATAAGTTCGAGAACCAAGGTACCACTGTATATGGACATACGCTCCCCACTGCTGTTTTCTCCACATCTAATGAAAGAGACTCCTATTTACGGAATATCATGTGACAGGAAGTCTTTAAGAAGTGCCAGAGGACTCTGTCAAACTGCATATCCAGAAGAAGTAATTGCTTAGGTACCTTGGGCTAGGGCTAGGGCTGAGCAATATATCAATATATCGTCAAAACTCAGTTTGAAGTCCATATAGCGATTTGGTTTCATAGTTTTTGACCTGGCAACATATTTCAAACCATGATGTGTGTCCGGGCTAGGCAATATATTGTCCAAAACCGGTTTCAAGTCCATTTTCATGATATTGGTTTCATAGTTTTTGACCTATGCAAAAATCACAATGTGGGGGAAACTGTGAAGCCAGCCAATGTCTCTGCATAGCTCCATCCTTATTTCAGACATTGCGATATATCGGTATATTGCGATATTTAGCTGGGTGGTATCTCGCAATATTCAAAACCAGATATCACCCAGCCCTAACTTGGGCTGCTTTCAAAACCAGCAGAAGCTTCAAGCTGAATCAGTGGGGGCTGCAAGTCAAAGGCACAAAAATTTTGGAAGCAATTTTGGGTTTTGGATTATTACTTTAAATAGGAATATTGGGCCGGGGGGGATTAAAGATGGCATTTCCTTTTACCAGTGGGTGGTAACTCAAAGCTTGAGAAAATGCTTTTTACAATTTAGCAGCATACATAAACATTAAACAATTTGCAGCTGGCTACAAAGCAGATCAGCTAAAACGCTTGTTAAAAGTAGAGGCTTTCAAATGAAAGCGAGAGGTTGCTCAAGTTTATTTGGAGCAACTTAACCCGCGTCTTCTCTCCCCAACCCCCAGCTTGCTGTAAGCAGACAGGAATTCATTTTGGTGAGGATTTTCCCAAACACTTAACATGAATAGTTTGTGTCAACAGAACTTTAGGTCAGCGTTCAAGTTCCAGGAAGTCCCAGCATCAGGAAGAAGCTGGAGTCATGATTTCAATGGAGGTGTCGTAATTAAAATACAAAAAAATTCAAAACGTAATTGCTTTGGGGCATGAGCAGCCTGCGAAAGCTGGCAAGGGAAATAATACACGCCTGCTTGTAACGGCCACATATAATAAAGTTCACGACAACCTAGCAATTTCTACTTTCCATGGAATGGAAACTTCTTAACAGGAAGTTTAGAACAGTAAGGGGGAAAAACACTTCATTCAGTCCAGTGCGTGTCGACGAACCGAATTGTTAGGGCAGCAAAACGTCCATTTGCAAAGCAATTCTAACCTCTGTCTACTCAGAAGTAAGTCTCGTTGGAGTAAGTGGGGCTTGCTCCCAGATAAACCAGGTTGGGATTGAATACTTAGTCACCAAAGCTATAATAAGGTAAAAGACCCCTGGATGGTTAAGTCCAGTCAAAGGCAACTACAGTATGGGGTGTGGTGCTCATCTCGCTTTTCAGGCCGAGGGAGCCAGCGTTTGTCCACAGCTTTCTGGGTCACGTGGTCAGCATGACTAAACCACTTCTGGCGCAATGGAACACCATGACGGAAACCAGAGCAGCGCACGGAAACGCCGTTTACCTTCCCACCGCAGTGGTACCTATTTATCTACTTGCACTGTGCTTTTGAACTGCTAGGTTGGCAGGAGCTGGGACAGAGCAATGTGAGCTCACTCCATCACGGGGATTCGAACCGCCAACCTTCCTATCAGCAAGCCCAAGAGGCTCCATGGTTTAGGCCACAGCACCACCCGCTCCCTTCAAAAAGGAGACAAGGGAAGACAGTAGGACCTGGGGTTCTGACTAGAAAGTTATATCCAACTGAATGTTCGAGGGCCAAACTAGATACCTAACCAGGTTTCATCGACTGTATGCAACACTGCACAGGTAGAGTTCCCCTCACACAACACGGCTTCCCCTTCCTATCCTTTCGCTGCACATCCCAAAAATCTGCTCCTGGGACTCTTCCAACGGTCTGGAGCAGATTTTGAGAGCGTACCGCTGCAGGGGAGGGGAAGAGATGTTCCATTGTGCAAGCAGAAACTAGCAGACAAGAGTTTCTGATTTCTTTTGTTAGAAGAACGCAAACTTAAGAAACCTGTCATGGGGAACGCAAGAACAACTGGGGTGGGTGCTTAACTAAGGATGCAGGAGGAACCAGTTTTAAGAAGATTTATGCACGTAATTTGGTAGTTCTGACCCTATCAAACTTTGCTCAAATCAGACGACCTCTTGAAACGAGTGCCCATTTATGTCTGAGCCACTCAGTGTTGTGGTTTTTTTAAAGCCCAACAAATTATACGCAGAATTGTGCACAAAACCTACAGTGAAACCTCGGGTTAAGTACTCAATTCGTTCCGGAGGTCTGTTCTTAACCTGAAACTGTTCTTAACCTGAAGTACCACTTTAGCTAACGGGGCCTCCTGCTGCCACCGCGCCGCCAGAGCACGATTTCTGTTCTCATCCTGAAGCAAAATTCTTAACCCGAGGTAATATTTCTGGGTTAGTGGAGTCTGTAACCTGAAGCGTCTATAACCTGAAGCGTATGTAACCCGAGGTGCCACTGTATATGCAAAAATGCACATATGCATGTGCAGAATTTTAAAAGTTGCAAGTGCTACTGAAAGATCACCTGGTCTAAAGCCCCATTGATGCAGAAAAGCCACCTGTCAGGAAAAGTTACGTAGGTGGGTTTCTATCCTTCACTCAGCTACTAAAGTTACAGAAGCATGGCCAGAAAGGGGGCACCCCTCCCTGAAACAGCCTATCATCCATCCCTGCGTAGAGTCCAAGTTGTCACAGTTGCGCCTCCCCACTTTATGAGACCTCCCAGGTTCAATAGACTTAAGAGTTCATTACACTAAAAGTTATTAAGAATGTAAGAGCTGGATCACACCAAAGGCCTGTCTAAGTCCAACTCCCTGCTCTCGCAGTGGCCAGTCAGATAGTTTTGGGTAGCCCATAGTTTTGGGTAGCCCATAAGCAGGACTCAAGCAGTGCCTTGGAAGAACATGTTGGCAGTGCATGAGACTCTTAAACATGGGTAGGCAACCTAAGGCCCGGGGGCCAGATGCGGCCCAGTCGCCTTCTCAATCCGGCCCACGGACGTTCCAGGAATCAGTGTGTTTACATGAGTAGAATGTGTCCTTTTATTTAAAATGCATCTCTGGGTTGTTTGTGGGGCCTGCCTGGTGTTTTTACATGAGCAGAATGTGTGCTTTTGTTTAAAATGCATCTCTGGGGTTACAGTGGTATCTCTGGTTGCGAACAGGATCCGTTCCGGAGGCTCGTTCGCAACATGAAAAGAGCGCAACCTGAAGCGCCGTATCCGCGCAGTTGTGTGGCGCAATCTGGCACTTGTGTGCATGCATGAGCGGTGAAACCCGGAAGTAACCCTTTCCGGTACTTCCGGGTCACCGCGGGACGTAACCTGAAAGAACGTAACATGAAGCAAACGTAACATGAGGTATGACTGTATTTGTGGGGCATAGGAATTCGTTCATATTTTTTAAAAAAATATGGTCCAGCCCCCCACAAGGTCTGAGGGAGACTGGACTGGCCCCCTGCTGAAAAAGTTTGCTGACCCCTGCTCTTAAATCTCAGGGTTGTGGGTTCGAGCCCTGTGTTGGGCAAAAGATTTCTGCATTGCAGCGGTTGGAGTAGATGAGCCTCGTGGTTCCTTCCATCTCTACAATTCTGTGATTCAACAGCCCTCTTTTTAGATGAAGTGCAAAAGTTAAGATCAATCAACCTCAAGGCACAAGCAGTTTTAACATCAGAGAGAGATCTAGAGCAGGCATAGGCAAACTCCGCCCCTCCAGATATTTGGGACTACAATTCCCATCATCCCTGACCACTGGTCCTGTTAGATAGGGATGATGGGATTTGTAGTCTCAAACATCTGGAGAGCCAGAGTTTGCCTATGCCTGATCAAGACCATTTCTCTTTTCCAAACAGACGAATCCCTTGAAGTATTTAAAAGTGTTTTCTTTGGTACTCTGCAGCATAAGGAAGAACCAGATCAGTTTTTTAAATGTACTTGTGAGTGTTTCATTTTACAAATGGAAGGCAGGAATGATTAATCAAAGGGTGTGGCGCTTTCAGAGAGTAATGGGGTCTCAATTGTTTTAGGGCTCGGTCTCTAATTAAGAAGCCTGAAGGACAGAATCGTTGGTTGCAGTCTTCAGAGACTTGTGTCCTTCCAGGCCTAACGTTAGATTGGCGACTCAAGTTTCCCATCATCAAGTGAAAAATGTCTCTTGCAATGCACTTGCACCAGCTCCAGGAAATCTACTTGGGCACATCAGGTGTTGGAATTACAGTATGTCCTCTTCCGGAGTTCCCAGTATCTTGACAAAAATAAAGTCTACTTCTAATGAGGCGTCACCTCTTTGTCTATCTCACACGTGGTACATGCTCAGAGAATCCTCATGAATTGGCAAGTTAGTAGCATTTCTTTTGCAGAAAACCAGGGCTTTCTGCAAGTAACTGGAACCCAGGCATGGGCATAGCCAGGATTTACGTTGGGGCGCTATTTTGGGGGGGGGGCAGAACAGAGCTATCTGCGACGCAATTGGTCAGTTAGGTATTTTTATTTATTTACTTGATGTGGGGGCAGTCTCCCCTCTGCCCCCCTTGGCTACGCCCATGAACCCAGGTGGATTCAAACAAAAAAAGTTTCGTAATAATATTTTATTCTCCCCCCCCCATTTAAGAAGTTACATTTGTTACTCAACAATTATATTCCAACTCAACAAAACTAGCGACTACCCGCTCAACCAACAGCGATGCTTCTAACTCAGATTACACACAATTGCGTTTTAAGGTTCTGTCTGATCTAATTTCATCCTCTCTAAATGTGTTTCTTAATATTCAAACAATTAAGATTGCATTCCTGCCTGTGGTTAATTTAACCAACCGGAAATGTTGTAATGTGGGGCTTTGTTTTAGAGAAACTGATTTCATCTGAAAATGGGCAGGCTCCTACAAACCAGGATTTTTTAAATTTTTAAAAAGAAGTTTAATAAGCCATTTCCCCTAACTTTCAGCTCTCAAGTGCTCCAAGTTACACAGAGTCCTTCAGCCGTCTTCTAATCACTGTTCAGGATCC
Organism: Podarcis bocagei; assembly: GCF_964188305.1. Lineage (NCBI taxonomy): Eukaryota > Metazoa > Chordata > Lepidosauria > Squamata > Lacertidae > Podarcis > Podarcis bocagei. The sequence continues at coordinate 117,261,117 of NC_138126.1, read as the reverse complement.
CCTGCACCTCATTCTATACTCTTTGACAGCTATCCAACCTCAGCTCACTGGCTGAAGTCCCTGCAGTCAGTCAGTCCCTGGAAAGATAAATCATAGTTGGCAGCCCCTACAGCACACCTCTTGCTTCATCATCCCTGAGGATATGTCCACTCCATGACTCAAGCAAGCCAAAATGGATTTCGGCCAACTCCCAAAGCCCAAGGAATGAGGCACTCATTGCCTGGACTTGAACGCCCTTCCATTACCTTCTTCCCACAGTGATGCTCATTTATGGCACACGGATGCGAACATCACATGCACACAAGTCTTGGTGCTTGAAAACCTTTCCTAAGCAAGCCTTGCTTAGAGCAGAAGGCCCCATTGCCTTCTTAAATATCAGGCTTTTCTGCATTTTCGGTAGCCATCCTTGGAAGATCTTAAGGACGAAGAGGGAGGAAAGAAAGAGGTTTCAAATATAGTGGTACCTCGGGTTAAGTACTTAATTTGTTCCGGAGGTCTGTTCTTAACCTGAAACTGTTCTTAACCTTAGCTAATGGAGCCTCCTGCTGCTGCCGCGTCACCGCAGCACAATTTCTGTTCTCATCCTGAAGCAAAGTTCTTAACCTGAGGTACTATTTCTGGGTTAGCGGAGTCTGTAACCTGAAGTGTATGTAACCTGAGGTACCACTGTACTTGGGCTGCAACTCCTGAACGCCATGGGTGTAAGTATGCCTGAACGAAGTGCAGATTATTATGCTATCAGTTTACCCCAAAAAGTCTGTGTACCTCACAGTCTAGTGGTTACAGCTGCTCCAGAGACATTTCCCACCCTAGTAGGATCACCTAGTGTTGCGTGACTATCTGAGCACAACAACTCAAATGCAAATAATTTATAACAGTGTTGGTTAGCTGAACAAAAAAGCCCTTCCCTTTCTTTCCATTTGACAAACTGGGACAGTAATAAATGTGCACTCAAACTGGAGGATATAGCTCACAACATATGCACTCTGTCTCTCTGGTATTGCTGTGGAAGCCCAAATTATCCGGGTTGATTCAAGAATATTCCTAGACAGCTAAGCTGCCATGTTACAGGGAAAACTTGATCACTCACTAGGAGCAGTAAAATGACCTCTCATTCACTCAGTTTCTGTTTAGAATTCTAGGAAACACAACATTAAAATATTTTGTACAATGTGAAGGTTCGTACATGCACCAGAATGGTACAAGCTGGTTTGGTTCACGTATTAAGCTAAACCATAGTTCACGATAAACTATAGAGTGGTACTTCAGGTTAAGTACTTAATTTGTTCTGGAGGTCCGTTCTTAACCTGAAACTGTTCTTAACCTGAAGCACCACTTTAGCTAATGGGGCCTCCTGCTGCAGCCATGCCGCCGGAGCACGATTTCTGTTCTCATCCTGAAGCAAAGTTCTTAACCTGAGGTACTATTTCTGGGTTAGCGGAGTCTGTAACCTGAAGCGTATGTAACCTGAAGCGTATGTAACCCAAGGTACCACTGTAGTTGGAAGTACACACTGCTCAGACCATCTTGTCGTGTTCCTTCCACTGCTCCAATGCTGACTAAACAAGTTTCACTTGTCATATTGCCCAAACCCAGGTTCATGGTTTGCTTCCTCCAAAGGAAGCGCAAGAGCAAACCATGGTCAGGCTAGAACAAACCCTGGCTACTGCTTGTGCTTTATTTGCAGGAAACAAACCACAAGCTAGGGTTCAGACAGCATGCAAAGCCAAAAACTGGCTTCTTTCGTTTGTGTAGAAGCAGGAACTGAAGAAAGAGCATTCACATTAAACCATCATTTAAAACAAGCCATGGTTTAATGTGAACAGGCCTTAATCTACTTTTATTATTTCCTGATATCGACAATAACAACACTTAGACTAAGTGGTCCAGTCTCTTAGAAACAGTTCCTTTTGTTATGCTCAGGGCAACGCAGTTATTATTCTCCAGAGAGCTGGTGTCAGTTTCTTGGAAGAGATCTACAGAGTCACGCCCTAATATTTCTCCAGTGAACACCATTTTCAGAACTCATTGAACAGCTCAGTCAGCAAATTAAAATCAGTTACAACTGAGATAAAGCAAACCATTCCTTCCCGAAACAATTTTAAATACTAATTTTATTAAATTAACCTCGACTGAAAACTATTTGGGCTTTCCTAAGCCTCCAGCTATTTAAAGGTCTCAGCCATACCTGTTTATATTCTAGCAAAAACTCAGCCACACATGCAAAGGGAGGAAAGTGAAGGAAACTATGAGAAAACTGGAAAAAGTCAACCAGACTGTGTTTGAAGCCATTGGCATATGCAACTCATTTTCTAGTTACGCAATTTTCCCGGGGGGGACACAGTCTGCAGTCCACATGTAGGATCAGATTTCATGAGCAGTTGTAGGAAAATGCAAGGCCTGTGAAATTTGCAAGTCAAAACTAGCAAAAGCAGGCACTCTCAGCCTATGTTCACACATTTTTCCTGTGATAATTCCCCCCCCCCCCGTTTTTAGCAGACAAGAAACATTTGCTGACATGCACACATAGGAAAGGACAGCAGAAGTTTATCTCCCACATGAAACCGGCTCTCTTCAGTCTGTGTCTGTCACAGCTGCAGAATGCAAGGGCTTGCAATTGCAGTCACACAGAGACTTCTTTTTTAAAAAAATTACAAGACGTGCCCGTCACAGTTATCTTTGGGGCTTGGCTGGAGCCAGCATGCTTGTTCATTCAATTTCCTGTTCCAGCAGAGTGTGTGTGTGTGTGTGTGTGTGTGTGTGGCATGTGGGAAAATTGCATTCTGCAGTGTGCATTCATCTCCCTTGGGCACCGAGTTATATTAGCACTTCGCCAGCTAGCCATGAGATGCGTTTTACCACAGGAAGAATAAGATCACCACTTGTACAGCGGGCAAGTCTTTTGAGAGCCACCCCCTTGTTTCCCCCCCCAAGGGGAAAAAAACAACAGCCAAGGGGAGCTGGAGCAATTCAATTCCTTACCTTTGTCTGGCTCGCATCCCCCCTCTCAAACATCATCTTTAGCCTGCTCAGAGGAACGCTACATTTCTCTATTTTCCCTGAAGAATCTGGGTTTTCATTGGCCTCAGGCTTTCCTACTTCTTGTCTGGATTCTCTAAGGCAATTTTCCATTTTCCCACTCTCGGGCGAATGGGCTTTCGCCTCCTCGCTGTCAACACTGGGATATCTGAACCGGCCAATCACTCCGGAAGAGGAACGGAGCCGCAAGCCGGGACCAATCCCCGGGCCTTTGTCAGTTTCGGCTAGGGAAGCGGCGCTGCCTTCAATTCCACCACCGGGGCTGACAGACTTCTGCCTAACCTCAGCGCAGCTGCTTCGGAGAGCTTCCTTCCGAGCCTCTGTCCCCAGCGGCGGGTTCTCCCACTTTTTCTTCAGGACGCTGAGGGTCCCCCTTTTGAAATGAGGGGGGAGGTTTTCTGTGTTCTGGACAACAAGAAGAAGCAAGCAAGAAGTTAACGCCGGTTACTTAAAGGTCCCAGGATTATTACTTCTTAAAGGAACAAAACAAAACGAAAAGCCAAGAAGTGCTTGGCTGCTTTTCCGCTCCCTCCTCTCCCCAAAGAAAGGAAGTCGAAAGCACCGACCTTGAGCCCTCTCTGCTGTTTCAGACAGCTGTGAACAGTTGCAACTTGTGCCACATGGAGAAAGCTTGCATCCAGGGTGAGGAAGGGAGAGAGGGAGGAGGAAGAGGGAAAGAAAAAGGAGCTGAAGCAGGAAATGATAAAACAGGATGGCCTTATATGGAAGAAAGGGAGCCTGACTAATGGAAGAGTTAGGACCTAGCCCTTTTGTCTCGGGAAATTCTGCTCAAAGCAAACGTGGGAACAGAAATCCACCTACGGCTACCGGCAAGCGGAATCAAGGAAGGGCTTCAGGAAGGATGCCATTCTATGAAATGGCTATTGCCAAATGCTGCCGAATTTCTCCATCTGTTCCAGGGGACCAATTAGCAGGCACTTTAAGAAACAGGAGGATTATGGCCACCTTAACAAGCCTTTGCCTGCAGCACTCCAGCAAGTGTCTTCCTCACCACACCAGCAGGAAATTGGGATTTTTATTTTTTTATATATTTTATCAGATTCGGCCACATTTTAGGGATTCTTGTTCGAACTTGCGTTCGCAGTACGCTATGCATTTAAACTGAGAACCCGCGTACAAAACGCCCCAGCCAAGCCAAGCCTTTTACTTATTTAGCGGCAGGCGGCAGGCTAGCCCCCCTCCTCACTTTTCCAAACAAGGAACTCGGATGCGATACCTGCCAACGCTGCATCTCCGCGGCGTGTTCCTTCCGTATCCTACCAAGTGCGGTTCGAGACTAACCGCAAAGTGGAGCAGGTCTGCAGAGCTTTAGCGTATTAAGCAGGATTAGCGGCTATATTGGGATTTAAGTCTCTCACCCTATTACTCTTCTGGTCACATTTCGAACACCCCTCTGCAAATTAACAAGAATCCCCAACTAAGCCGCAAAAATATATTAGGCCCTTTGCTCGGTTTCAAGCTGGGCTCAAATTTGCAGAAGGCCAAATAGGTCAGCAAGGTGGGGGGTGGGGAAGGAAGAGAAAGAGCTACACAATATAGCAAGGTGTTCTTGAAGCTTTTGTTCGCAAACCAGCCACCAGCACCAGGTGTCCTGCTGCATAGGGAGGCCTGGTATGCAACTGACTCCTCCTCTCAGCTGCCAGGGCTTCCCGGTTGCTCTGATGCCTCAGCTCAGGGAAATCAAAGTGCTGGTTTTAACCTTTAAAGCCCTTAATGGCTTGAGGCCAGGTTACCTGGAGGAGCAAGTCTCCTGCCCCACATATACCTGTCTGAACTCTTGAGGTTATCTTCCAAGGCTCTCCCCTCCAGGTGCCCCGCCAACCTGTCACCAAATGACAGCCAGCGACTAAAGGGGAGAGACTTTTCAGTAGTGTTGTCTAATGTATTATTTATTTTGTTTTTAAAATATTATTACTATTACTATTTAGGTTTAGATGCCACCCTTCATCGCTGTGATCTAAACCACTGAGCCTCTTGGGCTTGCTGATCGGAAGGTTGGCGGTTCAAATCCCTGCAACGGGTTGAGCTCCCATTGCTCTGTCCCAGCTCCTGTCAACCTAGCAGTTCGAAAGCACACCAGTGCAAGTAGATAAATAGGTACCATTGCGGTGGGAAGGTAAACGGCATTTCCGTGAGCTCTGGTTTCCGTCACAGTGGTCTGTTGTGCCAGAAGTGGTTTAGTCCTGCTGGCCACATGACCTGGAAAGGTACTTTACCATTATTATTATTATTATTATTATTATTATTATTATTATTATTACTACTACTACTACTACTACTACTACTACTACTATTTGGGTTTCAATACCACCCTTCATCACAAGATCTCAGGGTGTTCACAGGATATAATTGTGGAATGCCTTCCATAAAGAGGCTTGTCTGGCATCTAAACTGGTCTTTTTGGCACCAAGTGATGATGATTTTTTTAAATCTGTACCCCACCCATCTGATTGGGTAATCCCAGCCACTCTGAGTGGCTTCCATCACATATGAAAACATAATAAAACATTAAAAACTTCCCCAAACAGGTCTGCCTTCAGGTGTCTTCTAAACGTTGTACAGTTACTTGTCTCCTTGGCATCTGATGGGAGCTATTCCAAGAAAGCCCTCTGCCTGCCCTTTTTACACTTTTCAGAAATTGTTTTGGCATTGCTTGTAAACTACCGTTATCCTCCATTGCTGGCTTTATTCTTGTCTTGTATTGTGCTGTTTTTGTTCCATTTTAGATTTTATGTACTGCTCTTCTTTATGGTTTTAAGCCTTGATTATTGTATACTGTCCCAAAAAATCAGTTATTGATCTGTATAGAAGTGTAGTAAACCATTTGTCCAGAGTTTTGATTGACTGCTGCTATTGATATCCCTTTTCTGTTGCCTGAAAGATTTACCAGCCTGCATGCTACAGTTTTTGCTGCCGCCTTAAATGCCCAGCAACTAGCCGACTGTCTGCTCTTAAATCCAGTGACTCAGACACAAGACAAGGAATGCTTCCTAATGAAGCCAAATTTGATAACGATCAAAAGCGGGACAGAATTTCCCAAGCCTGCCCAAACAAAACATTGTGTCCCCCAAGAGGCCAATTCAGTTCCAGTTCTCAAATATCCTTGGTTAAACTGGAAGGTTATCTTGAGCAAGCAGTACACTAGCAGAAGCACGAGGAAGAAAAAGTTACAAGAAGCTGTGCCTTAGCAACTACCTGAAATAACTCTTAAGAGAGGAGAACAAGCATTGTGATTGAAGGGACTGTATCAGATCACTGTCAGAATCGTTATCCAGGACTAGGTTTCGCTTCAGGCTGCTTGCTATGTTCAGAAAGAGTCCCCTCTCACAAGTCACTTAGATGACCCAAACACCAGAGGTGTTAGAAAGGCAGATCGAATTCAAAAAGAACAAAAACAGGGATGCTCCTAGAACAACACCTTCCCCTGGAACTGGTTGTACTTCTTCAAGTTTCCACCTGTTTCTACTGAATGCCTCAGCATAGTGTTGGGTCCAAAAGCTTTGTGCGTTTTCTTTGTACACTGATACAGTTTGGGGAGAACAGTACAGCATGGGCTGTGACAATGGAAGAACATCCCAAAAAGGTAGAACATCTGCTATGCATACAGATGCGATCCCTGGTGAAATATGCTGGGTTGAATGGTGAGAAGCTGCTGTCAGTTGCCATTCTGAGTTCCTTGGGTCCCGGAGCTGAAGCCTGGATGCACGGTGCGATGTAGCGGTGTGGCGGGCAGTGGTGCTGCGGTGCTGTGCGTGGCAGTCAGCTCAGTGGAATCCCACCTTCGTCGCCAGTGAAATATACCAGGAGTCGAGTGTGAATTTCATGCTCTTTATTCAGCTCATAGTAGCAATGAATGAAACTTTCCCCAAAACGTCTAGCTATATATACATTATTTACACAATGAGCCCCGCGTGATAGGCTAATTCTGGGCTGCTCCTGTAGGCCAATCAGGTTGCGGATTCACCTCCTCCAGAAGCCTGACTGGCTGCTCCTGCAGGCCAATCAGGTTGCGGATTCACTTCCACCTGGAGCTGGATAGGGTGGCTCCTGCGGACCAATCAGACTGCTGCATTCTGGATCCTACTGTACATAACACCTGGCATCACCAGGGATCAGAGAGACCCCTGCCTTGGAAGCCCTGGGGAGACACTGTCAATCAGTGTGGGCATCTCTGAGCTAGATGCCAGCATGGTGTAGTGGTTAAGAGCGGTGGACTCGCAATCTGGTGAACTGGGTTTGCATCCCCGCTCCTCCACATGCAGCTGCTGGGTGACCTTGGGCTAGTCACACTTCTCTGAAGTCTCTCAGCCTCACTCACCTCACAGAGTGTTTGTTGTCGGGGAGGAAGGAAAAGGAGATTGTTAGCCGCTTTGAGACTCCTTAGGGTAGTGATAAAGCGGGATATCAAATCCAAACTCCTCCTCTTCTTCTACTATTAATTGTCTGAAGAGATGCGAGGCTGCTTCCTGGTTCTTTAAAAACGGAACACTTTTCAAACACTCTTCTCATTCCTTGATGTGCAGCAGCGGAGCATGTTTTCATAGCACCCAGGGCACATGCGCCAGGCGAGACACGGGGATCAATCGGAGCCTGCCGCACACCAGCCCTTGGATCTGAACAGGTCCTAGTCTCACAAAGCACCTCGGGGGCATGAGAAGGACACCGTTGCGTCCTTCTAGCCTCAAGGGGCTGGGATCAAAGGGCGCATGACTGTTGCGTCGTTCTCACACCACCCTCCCTGTGCCACTTTGCGAGGTTGGGATCTGATCAAATCCCAGCTGTTCAAAGCGGGAGGATGGTGTGAGCAGCACGCCTTCCAGAAAAATGTGTCCAGCGTTATCACCCTGGCAGCTCACCCCCCTCCAAACTACACCCCTGGTGATTAGTAGAGTGGGAACAGTCCTCACAGGAATGATCCATTGTCAGAGTTATACACAGAAGGTGGAATTCAGCGAAGGCTGCTTTCCAGGTGGACTGATCTCCCCTCTCCTCCCATCATGAAATGTTTTGGAGGGTGTCTACCAACCCCCTGAGCAGATTTGCGGGGTGCACGGGGGGGGGAGGGGAGAAGGGAGAAAGTCCCACTGCGCTAGTGGGACCGCTTGAGTGGGTTTCTGCTAGGGCAGCAACTTGGTTGAATCTGGCTCTTAAAGGAGGAGCAGGCTAGTTTCTCAACAACAACAAAGAAAGTGTTACGTGTACATTTTGCCTCATATTTTAAGATTTACAAATGACAGAAATGTATTCTCTGCTCCTGCACCCCAGACTTTTTTTTTTTAAATGAAAGCTGGAAATCTGTCGGCTATGGTTCATCCGAGCAAGAAGCAATTTCCTCCCTTCCCTCACTGCAAGAAGTGAGATTACAGGGAACCAGGCAGAGGGCCTTCTCGGTAGTGGTGCCCGCCCTGTGGAACGCCCTCCCATCAGATGTCAAGGAAATAAACAACTATCTGACTTTTAGAAGACATCTGAAGGCTGTTTAGGGAAGTTTTTAATGTCTGATGTTTTATCGCGTTTTCAATATTCTGTTGGGAGCCGCCCAGAGTGGCTGGGGAAACCCAGCCCGATGGGCCGGGTAGAAATAATAAATTATTATTATTCCCATGGAAGCCTATGGACCTCACCCCCAGTATCACATGCACTTCCAGCCCTGCTTCAACAAGGTATATGCATTCTGTGCAAGGGCCAGAAAGCTGCATGCACCCAGGAATTCCACAAGCAGCCCCACCCCATTCTCAAAGTCTGTAAGGTACATGTGGAGAAAGTGTTCCCAGACAATGCTGGGGTTGCCCTCTTTTGAAGGCCATTGTGTTCCACTGTAGACGTACAACAGCACACCACAAAACAGTAATAGCAAGGATACTTCTAAAGTGCAACTACAATTTAAAATTATTATGGTGCTAACTGCAGCATGCATCACCATTTTCTTATTGTCCTTATTGTCCTTTGTGGGCTTGTTAAAGCGATGTCTATGACAGGGGTCAGAAACCTTTTTCAGCAGGGGGCCGGTCCGCTGTCCCTCAGACCTTGTGGGGGGCCAGACTATATTTGGGGGGGATGAACAAATTCCTATGCCCCACAAATAACCCAGAGATGCATTTTAAATAAAAGCGCACATTCTACTCATGTAAAAACACGCTGATTCCAGGACCATCCACGGGCCGGATTGAGAAGGCGATTGGGCCACATCTGGCCCCTGGGCCTTAGGTTGCCTACCCCTGGTCTATGATGATGGGAGTTGTTATGTACTAAAGTTCTCACCCTGGGCCAGCAGGGGGATAGTGTAGATAGTTTTCACTCAGGTCCACGTCAGTTATTTTAGGCGGGAAACCCTGGGTTGCTGTTGCTACAATGTTGATAGCCGGCTGCCTATAAAAGCATGTTTGCTGTTCAGTTCTGTCCAGCTTCAATAAAGAGCTTCTCTGGAGAAATCACTGTGTCATCTGCTATGTTCGCCCACAACTTAACAGGAGTTTTACAACAATAGGAGGGGTTTTGTAGTTGACGTGCACTTCATACAGAACAAAAACATGCCCACCACCTGTTGGGCTCCCTGAACAGATATTCTATTCAACAAGGATGACAAAGGCAGAAACATAAATAATAGACTTCAACTGGTGAACTGGAGATTCAGGAGGGGGAGAAGAGAAGGGGTCAAAAATATCTTAGTACAAAAGACGGAGCAGCAGCAGCTCTGAGCCAGAAAAAAAAAAAGCAATAGTACAGTCATACCTTGGGTTACAACCGCTTCAGGTTGCAGTTTTTTGGGTTGCGGACCGCCGAAACCCAGAAGTACCGAAATGGGTTTCGGCGGTCGTGCATGCGCAGAAGCGCTAAATCGCACTTTGTGCATGCACAGAGGCGCCCGATCACAACCCGCGCGTGCACAGACGTGGGTTGCAAACTTGCATCCCGCACGGATCACGTTCACAACCTGAGCGTCCACTGTTACTTAGAAACAGAAATCCTCTTGGTGGCATGGATTTGGGGTGGTACAAAAAGTTATTTTGGAAAGCGGAGGCATACCAACTTCAGTTCCTTATTCAAACAGCTTCTATATTTCTGTGTTGAGTAAAATAATCAGGAATTGGGAATCAAGGTCAGCTCCATCTCCTCCTACAGGGTATCCTTTAGGTAGCAGCGCAGGTAGAAATTCGGAACTAAATGCGAGCATCCATTTAAGCCTCAAAGCTAAGCAATGAGCGAAAAGGTACAGAATCTAACAGCTGCTTTGCTTCAGAGCACAGAGAAGGCTATTCATGGAAGTTTTGAGGTTAGGACAAAGGACTTGGGAGCTATGAGCGTTCTGGTTTTGAGAAGCTGATACAGAGAGAGTCAGTGCATGACCCCAGGGAAAGTCACTTGACTTCCTTGTGCTTCGGTCAACCCCTGAAAGGACAAGAAAGTGGGTCAGAGGCTGGGCAAGGCCTGGAGCTCAGGAGCTAAACAAAAGCACCCACAAAGCAAGTTTCCTAGTCAACACCAGATGAAGAGACAAGACAACTCTCTTGAGGACACTCAAGAGCAGCCACTACAGGAAATGGAGAAACTCCGATGCTGTCATGGTTTTCACGTGGCAATTCATTCCATAAATATCTTTTCAATACTTACACTTCTTTTTTTCTCCGCAGTTCCTTCCTCGGCTGCTTTCTGGTACCTTTGTGGGGAAAGGGGTAGAGAGAAGGGTTGGTGAGAGAAATGGAGAGAGAAATAGCTTTATTCTCAGTCCTAAACTTGCAGTCCTAAACCACAGAGCCTAGGACTTGCCGATCAGAAGGTTGGTGGTTTGAATCCCCGCGGCAGGGTGGGCTCCCCTTGCTCGGTCCCTGCACCTGCCAACCTAGCAGTTCAAAAGCACCTCAAAGTGCAGGTAGATAAATAGGTACCACTCCGGCGGGAAGGTAAACGGCGTTTCTGTGCGCTGCTCTGGTTCACCAGAAGTAGCTTAGTCATTCTGGCCACATGACCCGGAAGCTGTACGCCAGCTCCCTTGGCCAATAAAGCGAGATGAGCGCCGCAACCCCAGAGTCGGTCACGACTGGACCTAATGGTCAGGGGTCCCTTTACCTTTACTTTTAAACTTGCAAAGTGAAGCACGCACAAAGTTTGTATGTGTGGGTCATTCGAGGATCTGCTAAATGTTGGATGACTGACAAGGCTGTTTGGCGAAGGAGAAAGAAGCCTCTAAACTTTTTCAGCAGGGGGCTGGTCCACTGTCCCTCAGACCTTGTGGGGGGGGCCGAACTATATGGGGGGGGGGAATGAACGAATTCCTATGCCCCACAAATAACCCAGAGATGAATTTTAAATAAAAGCCCGCATTTTACTCATGTAAAAACACCAGGCAGGCCCCACAAATAACCCAGAGATGCACTTAAATAAAAGGGCATATTCTACTCATGTAAAAACACGCTGATTTCTGAACAGTCCATGGGCCGGATTTAGAAGGCGAATGGGCTGGATCTGGCCCCCAGGCCTTAGTTTGCCTACTCATGCTCTAAACCATATGGTGCCTCCATTAATCATGGCATGAGCTTTCATGTATGGCAAGCACCACCCTCTCGGTTGGTGAGTACAGATACATGCATGTGAATGGGTAGAGAAGGAGAAAATGGTAAACTGACTGGAAACAACACATCACACATCTCAGTAATCCACAAAAACCTATGCCACAATACATCCATTCAGTCTTTAGGATCCCACAAGACACACCCTGCAGCAGCAAATTGTTTTAAACTGTGCTTTAAGAGTTATTTAAAAGCCAATTATATGACAGACTAGCAGTTTGGGTCACTGCAGATGGTGACAGCAGCCACAAAATTAAAAGACGCCTGCTTCTTGGGAGAAAAGCAATGACAAACCCAGACAGCATCTTAAAAAGCAGAGACATCACCTTGCCAACAAAGGTCCGTATAGTTAAAGCTATGGTTTTCCCAGTAGTGATGTATGGAAGTGAGAGATGGACCATAAAGAAGGCAGATTGCCGAAGAATTGATGCTTTTGAATTCTGGTGCTGGAGGAGACTCTTGAGAGTCCCACGGACTGCAAGAAGATCAAACCTATCCATTCTGAAGAAAATCAGCCCTGAGTGCTCACTGGAAGGACAGATCCTGAAGCTGAGGCTCCAATACTTTGGCCACCTCATGAGAAGAGAAAACTCCCTGGAAAAGAGCCTGATGCTGGGAAAGATGGAGGGCACAAGGAGAAGGGGACGACAGAGGACGAGATGGTTGGACAGTGTTCTCGAAGCTACCAGCATGAGTTTGACCAAACTGCGGGAGGCAGTGGAAGACAGGAGTGCCTGGCGTGCTCTGGTCCATGGGGTCACGAAGAGTCGGACACGACTAAATGACTAAACAACAAAGCAGTTTGGGGGAGATTAAGCCCCCTGTGGCCTCTGACTGAGAATGGTTAAAAGCCCTTAACTCACAATGCAGTTTGAAGTTGCTCTGCATTTAAATGCTCAACTGTCCCCAAATAAAAGCCATTTGGAGGAGACAACAGAGTCAGTAGTTCTTGATAAGGCCTGGTTACCACACCCATGACTAATGTTCACCGGATAACCTCTCCCCTGAATTTCCTAAGTATTCTTTCCGTAGCCTGCAGATATGCACTCAGTCCTTCTTGCAAGCCATTCTTCAGCTGCATGTACCACACAATGGACCCAGCAGACAAGCATCTCTCAGGTGATTTATTCTTAACTCGGACCACCACCAATGTGGAACCCACCCACTTTCAAGGTCAGGGTTCCCCAGCGTGTGAGTCAGGCACATACACTGTGCTCCTGCGCATGAGGATGGGGGGGGGGGTTTACTGGTTCTGTGGCATTAGGAAAGGGATTGGAAGAAATTTAAAGTCTATTTGAATAAATATTGTACAGTGGTGCCCCGCAAGATGAATGCCTCGCAAGACAGAAAACCCGCTAGACGAAAGGGTTTTCCGTTTTTGAGCTGCTTCGCAAGACGATTTTCCCTATGGGCTTGCTTTGCAAGACGAAAACGTCTTGCAAGTGTTCCGGTTTTTTTTCTGCTTCCCCCCCCCCTTTTTCTAAGCCGCTAAGCCGCTAATAGCCTTTGAGCCGCTAATCCGCTAATCCTTTAATAGCCGCTAAGCCTTTAATAGCCGCTAAACCACTAATAGCGCTAATCTGCTAAGCCGCTAATAGGGTTGCTTCGCAAGACGAAAAAACCGCTAGACGAAGAGACTCGCGGAACGGATTAATTTCGTCTTGCGAGGCACCACTGTAATATTAAAAATTAGAAGTTACCTGAAAGTACCAAATAGGCCTAGGATTAATTTAGGAGTTAATTAAATAAATGAGATTTAAAATGTTAATAAAAGTTAAGAAATCTGATTTTAACTGGAATATTGTCTTTGAATAATGATATTGGAAAGTTGTTACATTCAGTTACAAGGAAATTCATATGGGAGGGACTAGAGGAAGTCAAGCAATATGTTTATGAGGTTGGAACTTTAATTAATTAATTTGTATTGTTTATGTGTTTGTTGTTATATCTTCTATTTTTATTCATTGTAGTTGTTTTATATTTTTGTTTTATTTGTTTTACAGTATGTGTTATATTTGTATGAAACTCAATAAACATTATTGTGGGAAAGAAAGGAAGATCACAGGACATCTCTGGGCCCCTCCTAAAGCCCTACAAGAGAAGGTCAAAGGAATAAAACAGTATCTCTGAATCCATTTTTCAAACCAGGTTAGGAATTTGAGGCAAAAGGAGTACAGCCCTCCTGGTTCACAAAAATTCAGTGTACCTCAGCAAGGTTCTTGGACGGGGTGGGGGCTGGGGGAGCATTTCTTTATTTTATTCACAGTATTTTTATACCATTCATTATCAGTATGTTCTAGGGGTCGTGCACATTTAAACATGCCTGCTTATCGTCTCCCAAAGCAACTATTCCGAACTTAAAAATCGAAAGCGTAATGCGGGTGGTCAACAAAAGAGGTTTAAAGACTCTCTCAAGGCAAACGGGGGGGGGGGGAATGTTGTATAAACACCGACACCTGGGAAACACTGGCCTGCAAGCGCTCCAATTAGAGAACAGCCTTGACCAAAGGTGTCATGGGCTTTGAAGACGCTCAAACTCAGGACAAAAGGGAGAAATGTACTAAGAGGAAGGCACACTTGGCAAACCCTCACCATGATCAACTCCTGCCTGGAAACCTATGTCTTCACTGTGGAAGGACATGTGGATCCAGAATTGGCCTCCACAGTCACTTACGGCCAATTCTGGGTCCACACGTCCTTCCACAGTGGGAAAATAGGTTTCTAGGTGGGAGTTGATCATGGTGAGGGTTTGCCAAGCGTGTCTTTCTCTTAGCACGTTTCTCCCTTTTGTCCTGAGTTTGAGCGTTAAACTGACTTACTGTTAAAACAGTGCTCATGGAAGACATCTTATTTGGCTATGAGTGATCGCCAAAGAAGAATAAAATTTAAACAAACCTACAATATGAACACTCCACCTATCCAGGGCTTTCTTCCAGCCGGAACTCAGTTCTAGCACCTCTCAGGTGGGCGCCATTGCCATCCTCAGAGAATGAGGGATGCATTCATGGCAAGTTCCAGCACCTCTTTTTCTAGAAAAATAGCATGGCGCCCTACCCCTGTTCTGACTGGCGTGGAATATAAGGCGCCACCTGCCTCAGGATCCTACCCATCCTGCTTCAGCACCATAGCCGCACAAGCACATTTTCCCAGGCACCTCAGGAGTGTGGAAGTGATGGAATTCCAAAGATGCAATTTTGGCCATTTGCCAAGATGGCTTTGGAAGGGGACTTGGCAAATTCATGGAGAACAGGTCTACGAATGGCTGTTAGCCATCGTGGCAGCTATAGGGAATTTCCGTGTTAAGCAGCAGCACACCATTGAATGCCAATGACTGGGAAGAAAGAGATGGGGAGTACTATTGTCATCATGTCTTGCTTGTGGCCTTCCCAGATATATCTGGTTGGCCACTGCAGGAAACAGTTTATATATTTTCTCCCAGTTTATGTAGGAGGAATTAAATAACCCTTTAATGAGGGTGAAAGAGGAGAGCGCAAAATATGGTCTGAAGCTCAACATCAAAAAAACGAAGATCGTGGCCACTGGGCCCATCACCTCCTGGCAAATAGGGGAAGAAATGGAGGCAGTGAGAGATTTTACTTTCGTGGGCTCCATGATCACTGCAGATGGTGACAGCAGCCATGAAATTAGAAGACGCCTGCTTCTTGGGAGAAAAGCAATGACAAACCTAGACAGCATCTTAAAAAGCAGAGACATCACTTTGCTAACAAAGGTCCATATAGTTAAAGCTATGGTTTTCCCAGTAGTGATGTATGGAAGTGAGAGCTGGACAGAGGTCCTGTGGCTGGGACGGGGCGATATGGGATTGGGGGGGCAACTCCCATCTCTTGCGGGGGTGCAATTAGTGCCAGCACCGTCCATTAAGAGTTTGGGTGTAATCTTCGACACCTCCCTTTCCATGGAGGCGCAGATTGCAGCTATAACAAAGGCGGCATTTTTCCATCTCCGCCAAGCTAAGCAGTTGGCTCCTTACCTCTCTCGCCCTGACCTAGCCACTGTGATCCACGCGACGGTCACCTCCAGACTGGATTATTGTAACTCGCTCTACGTGGGGCTGCCCTTGAGACTGACCCAGAAACTCCAGCGGGTGCAGAATGCTGCAGCGAGACTCCTTACGAGGTCTTCGCTGCGAGATCACATTCACCCGGTGCTATACCAGCTGCACTGGCTCCCGGTGGAGTACAGGATCAGGTTTAAGGTGCTGGTTTTAACCTTTAAAGCCCTATACGGCCTAGGACCCTCGTACCTACGGGACCGCCTCTCCTGGTATGCCCCACAGAGAAGCCTACGGTCTTCAAATAAAAACATCTTGAAGGTCCCAGGCCTCAGAGAGGTTAGGCTGGCCTCAACTAGAGCCAGGGCTTTTTCGGCTGTGGCTCCGATCTGGTGGAACGCTCTGTCACAAGAGACCAGGGCCTTGCGGGACTTGACATCTTTCCGCAGGGCCTGCAAGACAGAGCTGTTCCACCAGGCCTTTGGCTAGGGCACAGCCTGACTCCCTCCCTCGGCAATCTTCGCAGAGCTCTGGCCCAATGGTTGCCAGTGGCTTGAATTAATTAATTTTTATAATGAATGATTTTAGAATGTTGTTTATGTTGTACTTTTGTACTGTTTTATTGTTGTTAGCCGCCCTGAGCCCGGCTTCGGCTGGGGAGGGCGGGATATAAATAAAATTTATTATTATTATTATTATTATTATAAAGAAGGCTAATAGCCAAAGAATTGATGCTTTTGAATTATGGTGCTGGAGGAGACTCTTGAGAGTCCCATGGACTGCCAGAAGATCAAACCTCTCCATTCTGAAGGAAATCAGCCCTGAGTGCTCACTGGAAGGACAGATCCTGAAACGGAGGCTCCAATACTTTGGCCACCTCATGAGAAGAGAAGACTCCCTGGAAAAGACCCTGATGTTGGGAAAGATGGAGGGCGCAAGGAGAAGGGGACGACAGAGGATGAGATGGTTGGATACTGTTCTCGAAGCTACTAGCATGAGTTTGACCAAACTGCGGGAGGCAGTGGAAGACAGGAGTGCCTGGCGTGCTCTGGTCCAGGGGGTCACGAAGAGTCGGACATGACTAAACAACTAAACAACAACAACAAAGGGGAATACATGGTAAGCAACATTAAGATATATAAGCTAGGTGCCAAATGGCTCCTTAAACCAGGGTCTCCAAAACGGAATGCCTAGTTTCCATTTTGGGGGCTTGATGGCTCAAAAGTCATATTTTTTATTATGACATTTTGGCTCCTGAAATCCACTCTGATTGTGCAGATAAAATATAATGGATGGAATTCTACAGGATGTGTTGCTAGTGTGTGAAAACAGTCAAGATCCAAGGATCCCCTGGCATACACCTCCAGATGGTGGAGACACCAGGCACCATCCTGGCACCCCTGGCATCTTCACTTGGTTGCCAGTGGCCAATAGCCAGGTGAAAAATGCGCCTGGCGAATTTCAAATGCTGATGGTAACAGTCCCTGCAATTTATAACTCTGCACAGTAGATTAGGATAGGAGATAGTGACTGGTTCAAGGTCAACCACAAGGAGCTTCACAGCTGAGCATCAATGGTTGGGCAGCAAGGTTTCCTGGGTGCTGGTCTAACACTCTTAAGCACCTCACTTCGCTGGCTCCCTTATGTGGCAGGGGGTTCATTCCCTGCCACTTTATCATTTTGCTAGGCTGGAGAAACAGTACAAATCAAAGAAGAAAGCTCCTACTTTTGCATCTCTCCCTGCACCCTGTGCTCCAAAATGTTGAATTTTACACGGGACAAGAGGATAAATAAAAACATCTTCACGCTGGCCCAGCCCAACTCTTCTTGCCACTGGGTGGCATCTGACCACAATAAATGTGCCAATGTGTTGAAACATAATTGGAAGCAAATAAACGCAGGGCGTTTATAGTTCTGAAATCCTAGAAGCAAAAAATGGACCTGCTGCACAGGGATTATGTAGCACTAGGATTCAGAGAAGCAGTGCTGGATCTGGGTATCAGGAACAGTGCTTCCAAAGAGGGAGATAGATAGATAGATAGATAGATAGATAGATAGATAGATAGATAGATAGATAGATGATAGATAGATAGATGATAGATAGATAGATACAGACAGACAGACAGACAGACAGACAGACAGACAGGACAGACAGATATTCCTTGTTTTAAACGTTCATTTTCGTAGGGGCTTTGAGTTTCACTTTTTGGGAACAGGGGACTAATAAATATAACTATATATACATATGGACAATCCATATATAGACACACAGTCCATGCTGATAGTTTTCCTGAGGACTCTGGATTGTTTGGGATTCTACTGCACTTTCTAAAAAGAGGCCAAAAAAGCACTCATTGGAGGTGTTGCACAAGTACAGGATCAGGACATTATTAGTACAAAGATCAGATGTCTGTAAACCTCCTGCTGAACTGTTGGGGGGGTCTATTTTTCAGTGGGTAAGAGAATTACACACAAGCACTGGCAGAAGAAACGTCATGTTAAGCCTCTTAACAGGCCACATTTCTTAAGCAACAAGGTGTTTTAAAATATTCAGAGTGGCTAGCCTCCCGTGCCCCACATTGAATGCTTCCACATGCAGCCAGTTCCAATTTCTGTCAGCGGAGAAGGCGTTGTCATGTTCATACCAGCTAGGATTGCTGAAAGCATGGATTACAAAAGCCAACTCCTTTTGATTCTATTATTTCCTCCTTCAGAAACCTCAAACTGAGCTGCTATCTCTATCAGGAATCCAGTGGAAGCATTTCCTGAAAACACTTAAGGTAGATGATTTGGCAAGCTACACACCTTAGCTACCACAATGTTTGTTTTCCTAGTTCAACAAAAACATGGTGACATCCCCCAGTCCTCTGTTCAGTAATCTCTGCAAAGGAGAACAGCTCTAATACACAGGGGCTCAGTTCTGGCATCATAGCAAACGCTGGTTGAGTGTGACGTCTGAATTGACAACCCATAATCACAAATGCACCTCCAGAGGCCATTAAAATAAGAAATGCAGAGAAGATAGAACAAAAAGCAAACAAGTTGTTAAAGCATAACTCGCCTGTACACCTGGGAAAGTCAAGCCCAGTATACCTGAAGGAGCATCTCCACCCCCATTGTTCTGCCCAGACACTGAGGTCCAGCTCCGAGGGCCTTCTGGCGGTTCCCTCACTGCAGGATGTGAGGTTACAGGGAACCAGGCAGAGGGCCTTCTCGGTAGTGGCGCCCGCCCTGTGGAACGCCCTCCCATCAGATGTCAAGGAAATAAACAACTGACTTTTGGAAGACATCTGAAGGCAGCCCTGTTTAGGGAAGTTTTTGATGCTTGATGTTTGATCGTGTTTTCAATATTCAGTTGGGAGCCGCCCAGAGTGACTGGGGAAACCCAGCCAGATGGGCGGGTTGTAAATAATAAAATTGTTGTTGTTGTGTTCTAAATTTACAGGAATACGAAACTGTGGTTTGGAAGGATGGGAATGTCCAGATTAAGCCAGAGGGAAGACCTATGTCAAGAATAATGTTCAGTTTCTCCAGCACAAGAGTAGAATCATAGAATCCTAGAGTTGGAAGGGACCACGAGGGTGATCTAAGGACAACCCCCTGCAGTGCAGGAATATTTTGCCCAATTTGG
This sequence comes from Podarcis bocagei, assembly GCF_964188305.1. Taxonomy (NCBI): domain Eukaryota; kingdom Metazoa; phylum Chordata; class Lepidosauria; order Squamata; family Lacertidae; genus Podarcis; species Podarcis bocagei. The sequence goes on along the minus strand of NC_138126.1, from coordinate 117,241,847 downwards.
GGCTCAAACCCCAGATTAGGAGTCTCGTGCTCTTCAAAATACATACAAAAAAACCAGTATGGCCAGCTGCTAGTTGTTACCCCTGTTCTCATAGAAAGAACAGTCAGTACTCTTGGACAGGACAGTCGCAGAACTTACTTGGAGAACCTCTCCATGAGAGCCGATGACTTGTTCTTGTTGACAAAAGACAACTCCTTGGCAGTGATCCTCAGAGAATGTGAAGTCCATTGCCTTCTGTTAAAGGGAGACGGCTCCATCTTGAAATGCAACAGCAACTAGAGAGCGAATGGGGGAAAAGATTTTACGTTGAATACTTCTCTTGCTCCATGGCAGACTTCTACATTTCTCTTCATTCCACTGCCTGCTCTCAAGTTGTTAAAAAAAGAAAGAAAGGCTTAACTGGTTTCATGCTAGATTCCCTGAAATATGCCTGAAGAAATCTTCAGTTGAATTACTAAAAAAGAAAAACATATCCACAGCAACAAAGACACCCGCCCCCCATCTTATAAAGTGATCCTCAGAGACCTTTAAAGCCCTAAACGGCCTCGGTCCAGTATACCTGAAGGAGCATCTCCATCCCCATCGTACAGCCCGGACACTGAGATCCAGCACCGAGGGCCTTCTGGCGGTTCCCTCACTGTGAGAAGCCAAGTTACAGGGAACCAGGCAGAGGGCCTTCTCGGTAGTGGCGCCTGCCCTGTGGAACGCCCTCCCAGCAGATGTCAAAGCAATAAACAACTATTTTACTTTGAAAAGTCATCTGAAGGCAGCCCTCTTTAGGGACGTTTTTAATGTTTGATGCTGTACTGTTTTTAATATTCAGTTGGAAGCCGCCCAGAGTGGCTGGGGAAACCCAGCCAGATGGGCGGGGTATAAATAATAAATTATTATTATTATTATTATTATTATTATTATTATTATTATTATTATAGTTGCGTAATCTGCATTACAAGAAGAGGAGGTTACAGTTGAGGAGCCTCAGCAAACGCGGTTCCCATGCAAACACTTCTCAATGAGTTATGGATAAGTTCAACTGTAGTGGAAGCTTTATATTGCAATACTAGCTGATTATCTTGAAGAAAAAAAGCCAAGCACAGCAGAAATAATGGGTGGTAGCCAACTAACTTATTCCACCTCTTCCTCCCCTCTCCTCCCCCAAGACTGTTCGCAGGGCAGTTGGGAGGAGATCTGGGGAAGATGCAGAGAAAAGGGGGTTTTTCCATTGCACAAGCATAAATCCTTACACTGACAAAATGAGTTAGTTGGCTGCCACTGCTCAAACTATTTTAAAATACAATTTGAAGTACCGTATTTTTCCATCTATAAGACGCCCCCATGTATAAGACACCCCCTATTTGGGGGGACCCCAAATTAAGAAAACATCCCTCAGCACTACCCGTGTATAAAGACGAGCTCCAATTTTAAACCTATTTTTTGGGTAAAAAAAGAACAACTAGTCTTATATGGTACACGGAAAAATACGGTAAATCAAAGGCAATGCATAAGCATAGCTCAACTCATTTATGGATCGGAAACCTATGGGTGGCATTATTTTCATTGCAAAGGCTGCTTGAAATGAATGGAACCCCGCCAGATGGGCAGGTATACTTATTATTATTATTCATTATTATTATTGACACTAAAAGAAGAAATCTTGCCAATGTCCAAGCCCTACACTAACTATGGCACAACACCGGCTAAGAAGAACTAATCAAGGATACTGCAGGGAGCAGGAATGAATAACCTCTGAAGCATCTGAAAGGTAGACAAAAAAATTAACCAATAGCATCCTTTACCAAGGTGAGTTAGCATTTCCCTCGAATTACCATGAACTGCATGAAAGTTAGCAGCATTGTAATCTCTTTCCTCTGGATTCCATCATCATAGTGTTGTGAGTCTGGGAGTTCTAGACTCCCCCTAAAATGCTGGATCCAGTAAAGAGCTAGAATTTATTCAAGCTTCCTGAACCTCTGGATCCGGCCACAGTTAAAATGTAAGTCAGGGCAGCTTCCTCTGGAAACAGCCTGAGAGATGATGCTTTTATTATTTATGAAATTTGTATACCGCCGTTCCTCTGAAGATCCCTGTTCACAAAATGAAAACACCAAAATACATAAGAGATGGGCCGTTAAAGGAGAACAGAAGGTGGGTCATTAACAAAGCGAGGATTATTACTATTACTACTACTACTACAACAAACGCATAAAGTGTTTTCCTGAATACAGTGGTACCTCGGGTTACAAACGCTTCAGGTTACAGACTCCGCTAACCCAGAAATAGTACCCTGGGTTACGAACTTTGCTTCAGGATGAGAACACAAATCGTGTGGCAGCAGTGGGAGGCCCCATTAGCTAAAGTGGTACCTCAGCTTAAGAACAGTTTCAGGTTAAGAGCGGACCTCCAGAACGAATTAAGTTCTTAACCCAAGGTACTACTGTATAACATTGGGCAGAGCTGGACAGGGGGACAGCAACATCAGAAGGAAATGCAAAAAAAAAATCATCATCAGACAGTGGTAATTACATAGTTAAAAGTTATCTGGTACCACAAATTTCCCTGACCTTGGTATGCCAATCAACAGAGATAATGTGCTAAAACCCCTTTGTCTCTGTTCAATCCGCAAGCAATAACATTTACGTTCCTGGTGAATTGAGAGCCACGCTGCAGTCTCCCTTTGAAGTATAATTCGCTCCGGGGATGTTCCCCTAATAGCTTTTGAATAATGTCATTTCTGATGTCAGATTTGTGTCCATTTATTCTTTTGCATAGGGACGGGCCTGTGTTGTCCTATGAGGAATATAGAAGGGGCATTGCTGGCAGATGGTGGCATATATCACATTGGATGAGTAAGGGATGAATGAACCCTTGATTTGTGGATGACATTATTACGTCCTGTAACAGTACTGCCAAAGGAGACACAGGGACAGAGCGGGCATCGGAGTCTGCCAAAACAAACAACACGAAGCAGGCATTCAGGCAAGTTGACGGGCGAGGGAGGGCCGATTTTCCCATCTCTGCTCACTCTGAGATTTTAAGAAGGGGAAGAGATCTACTGAGGGAAGTGAGGTGCACTACAACAAACATCTTAAATCTCATTTTGCAGGCAGCCCGCAGGTGAAGGGAAGCTAACCAGGAGACAGTGCTCACTTAAATCCAAGTTCCAAAACCAGATGGAGAGGCCCAACAGCAGCAAGAAGACCCTGTTCAAATTAAGTGCGAGAACTGGTTCTTCTACTTTGCTAGCTTGGGAAAATGACCTGACCACAGAAACCAATCTAGAGGAAGTTACATTCCCCTGGGTGGAGGTTGACCCGAGGGACAGACTCTTTCTATTCTCTGGAATAATAAAAGGAGTAGCAGCAGCAGAAAATGACAGGAAAAGGCCACAAGAGCAGGGCTTGGCGAATTCAGTTAAAAGCACAGGTTCTCACGCACATAGGCATTCATAAGGGGATGAGAAAGCATAGCAATAACACGAAGCACTAAGCAGGGCAAATTGGGGAGGGTGGAGTACAGACGAGGGACCTTTGGCCTCAGACACAGCCAATTTTTAAGCATTTGGCAGGTTCCCCAACTTGCTCCTGTGTGCATGAGAGCCAAAGCTGAAAATTTAAGCACGCGAGGGATGCGATCTGCTCAAAGACCGTACAGTGGTACCTCGGGTTACATACGCTTCAGGTTACAGACTCCGCTAATCCAGAAATATTACCTCAGGTTAAGAACTTTGCTTCAGGATAAGAACAGAAATCGGGCTCTGGCAGCGCGGCAGCAGCAGGAGGCCCCGTTAGCTAAAGTGGCGCTTCAGGTTAAGAACAGTTTCAGGTTAAGAACGGACCTCCGGAACGAATTAAGTACTTAACCTGAGGTACCACTGTATATCATAGCTATCAACCTTCCCTTTTTTTGGCGGGAAATTCCCTTATTCCAGCGCAGTTTCCCGCTGCTATCCTGGATGGTTAGATATCCCATAGACTGTCCCTGGGACAGGTGAGGCTGCTGATCCCTTATTTTCAAATCTGAAAGTTGACAGCTATGGCGTATATGGACTCTCTGGGGTGTTTCCTAATATCACAATTGCAATGCATATTTGTCGGTTTGCCTGCATCAGTGGCTTCAGGTTAATGCACCTTCCAACATGTCGAAGCAGGTAATGAACTTTCACCATTCAACTATGGGACAAGAGGTTCCACGGCCGTCATTTGCGCAATCCAGGCAAACACGTTTGGCCCTTAGACAAGCCAGTACAGACTAGGCTAGAACCCTTCCCTTGTTTGTAGCTACTTTCCCGTGTGCCAATGTTTTCTCTCTTTCAAACTAGCATTTCAGCATGCTAAGCTCCCAACCCCTGGCCTGGCCACAATGTCGTGTCTCCGCAGTTTGTGTGAACCTTGCCCTAAACTGCCAAGACAGAGACAGCCGTCATGCAAACCAGTGCAGGGACGTAAGTTCATGTCACTTGTCCCTGGAATGGGCGCAAAAGTTTTTCTGTACGCCACAACAGCTGCGAGAATATTGCTAGTGAAGAATTGGAAGAAACAAGATTTACCAACTATTGAAGAATGGCAGATGAAGATGATGGACTATATGGAACTTGCCGAACTGACCGGGAGACTCCGAGACCAGAGAGAAGAGATGGTGGAAGAAGACTGGAAGAAGTTTAAGGAATATTTGAAAAAATACATTAATATTTAAAACTTAGAATAGCTTTGGAAGTGGATACAGGCTGTAGGGTTAGAAGTAGAAGATAGGGTATTTTAAAATAGTATTATTTGCAAGTGATAAAAAAGTTATTTTAAGTGTGATTTTAAAAAATGGTTAGAAATTATGATATATGTAAACTGCTAAAGATGAAGTAAAATGAAAATCAGATAGGTGGGACTTGGGGAAGCCCACTTAACAATATTTAGAAAAATAAGGATATGACAAGAATTTATTTGTATTGCTTGTTTTTCTGTTTGTGTTCTTTGTGTTATAAAATGAATAAAAAATGGGGGGGGGGAATGGAACGGGCGCAAAAGTTCGGCCTTAAGTATAATGCCACACAGCCGTTGCTCAAGGAAGTTGAGCAGTGCATGTCAACATTGCGATGGATCACCAGCTAAACATTGTGACATATCGCTATATATCGCGCTGTCTGAAATAAAGATGGAGGCATTGGCTGGCTTCATGATTTTCCCCGCTCTGTGGTTTTTTGCCGGCTCCTGCCCTCGTGATTCGCTGCCCCCTGCAGGAGCCAGGGGAGAGCTGAGCCAGCCGAGTTAACAGGGGCTGCAAGAATCGAGAGAAGCATTGGCTGGCATCACGCTTTTCCCTACATTGTGATTTTTGCATAGCATGCGCACGAACCCACCATAATTCACAATGTATTGCCAATGTATTGCCAGACCCTGGTGTTGGGAAAGATGGAGGGCACAAGGAGAAGGGGACGACAGAGGACGAGATGGTTGGACAGTGTTCTCAAAGCTACCAGCATGAGTTTGACCAAACTGTGGGAGGCAGTGGAACACAGGAGTGCCTGGCGTGCTCTGGTCCACGGGGTCACGAAGAGTCGGACACGACTAAACGACTAAACAACAACATTGCCAGGTCAAAAACAATGAAACCGACATCACGATATGGGCTTCAAACCGGTTTTGAACGATATATCGCGCCGCCCTAGTGCCAACTGGTGGCAGGTAAGGGGGGGGGGAAGAAAACTGCACACTAAACATAGAATTGTAGAGTTGGACAGGACCCTGAGGATCATGCAGTCCAATAGAGGAATATGTAGCCGTCCCATACAGGGATCGAACCTGCAACCTTGGCTTTATCAGCACCACCCTTGAACCAACTGAGCTCTACAGGCTGCTCTATACATTTGGATCCTTAGGGTATTTCATGTGCTTAAGAGGTCAGTAACATCCAGAATGCTGCAACTAGACTGGTTACTGGGAGCGGCCGCCAAGACCACATAACACCGGTCTTGAAAGACCTACACTGGCTCCCAGCACGTTTCCGAGCACAATTCAAAGTGTTGGTGCTGACCTTTAAAGCCCTAAACGGCCTCGCTCCTGTATACCTGAAGGAGCGTCTCCACCCCCATCGTTCTGCCTGGACGCTGAGGTCCAGTGCCGAGGGCCTTCTGGTGGTTCCCTCACTGCGAGAAGCCAAGTTATAGGGAACCAGGCAAAGGGCCTTCTCGGTAGTGGCACCCGCCCTGTGGAACGCCCTCCCACCAGATGTCAAAGAGAACAACAACTACCAGACTTTTAGAAGACATTTGAAGGCAGCCCTGTTTAGGGAAGCTTTTAATGTTTAATAGACTATTGGATTTCAATATTCTGTTGGAAGCCGCCCAGAGTGTCTGGGGAAACCCAGCCAGATGGGCAGGGTATAAGTAATAAATGATGATGATGATGATGATGATGATGATGTTCTTAGAGGTCAGTAGCAAGAAGACAACAGTCTGCATTAAGGCAAATGCACCAAGTTCTTCCTTATGAGCCTCCAAGCAAACAAAAAGCCCGTCTTCTGCCTGGTAAAGCAACCAGTTTAGGGGGTACATGGCACTGCCAGAGGGAGCACAAAAAGCAATGCGGTAAGAATGATTTAGCTCCACTTGGAAAATAAGACTGAGAAGCACAGAACATCAACCACTGCCAGTGACATTAAACACCACAGGTGTTGCATGAGCTCACGCATACGAAGGCTGCCAGCCATTTAAACGTGGATTAAGTTTAAATAAGTTTGCATTCCACCAAAACTTCGCTATGGACCCCTTTCTGAGATACTGCAGCATAAGGATTTAATATTAAAAGATGAGCTTTCTTACCAACACTACTCGGTGTGTTGCAGAGACACACCAGCAACAAAATAGCCTCAAACAATGAATAAATGTGCCACTCAATCTCAGCCCTGAAGACTAATCCTGCAGATTAAACTGACTACATATATAACTCTCCTCCCTCCTGCTCTTTCTTGCATTAGACTAATATTTTATGCCACTGTATCTCACTACGTTGGAGACTTTTGATAGGCACAGCTCCACAATTTCATATTACATATTCACTCGGCAATAATAGGATTACGTTTGCTTACAAACCAATTGCGGCCTTAATTTATATGCTCTTCTTTACCACTTTAAAAAAAAGGGGGGTGAAGCTTCTCCAACTGCAAAGTGCCGTTTTAAGTGCCAATATGAACTTTCAGGTCTACGGGTTTTAGCACTATTGATTTCGGCAGAACGCATCGGTTCCATTTAACTGTTCCAGACTCTGCTGTGTCAACCACCAAGAAAGGCTTTCCGGAAGGACTGAACTACGCATTGTGGAAGACCCCATACAGGGCATTGGCCTCACTCTTAGGCCTCCCTGTTGCCCGACAAACTGAGCATGCTCTGGAACATTTGTCTCCCTCCACCTGCAGTTTCAGGGCAGGACCGGCTCTCACACCCAGAGCTTGCTTGCCAGTACTGAGCATCTCACAGAGGGATGGCTGATAAGCTTCCAAGGAAGTCCAGGGTTCCCTCCAAACAAAATTAGCAGAGGCCATCCAGGTCGATGGCTTTCACTCCCCACCTTTTCCTCATGCATGCACTGGTTCAGGACAGCTAAGTGGCTTTTGGGTTTTTTTCTGGTTAATGTTTACACATGAACACTCATCTGCAGAGCAAACATTGCCTAGGTAGGTCCTCTTGCCACTCCCCATGAAACAGAAGCTTTGGAGAGCGACAAATGTGGACTTTAGGATCCCAAAGCAGCCTTGCATGGTTTAGGGAGTACAGAAGCTGATCCATAGCTGGGGAACCAGTCAGCTTTGCTTAAGTCAGGAGTTCTGAAATTCAATACAAGCAGCGGGGAAGGGGGGGGGGGAAGGAACAGAAAGCTTTAACACAGAGACTGCTAGGTTCCCCACAGCCTCCTCAGCAACTACATACAAGTCAGAAGCAGAGAACAGCACGTTCTGAAGCAACAACAGAAAACTTGCAGGCTTTTGCTAAAGCTCAGCCCCTTCCAGCAAGTTTCAGCTGTGACGTTCACTCTGCCCTACAAATTATTGCTAAGAAAAAGAGGGTAAGAAAGGTGAAAGTCTGAAAGCGATTTGGAGAGCTCAGTAGCTTTATGGCTTTTTTCTCCTCGGCCTAGAGTCCACTTGCCCTCTAAACGAGTGCTTAGAGCGAAAGGTATTTGCGACTCACCTTAACGACGAAACTGCCTCCACAACAACTGAGTAAGAAGCTTACGGAACTGCAAAAGCACCAGAGAATGTTTTGCCTTTTTGTGCATCTGTAGAAACATGCAAAGGCACTGGCATACGCTTGTACTTTTGCCAAGAGTACAAATATTTTCAGGTACATCTGGGAGCCAGGCATTTCATAAGAGTTTTGTTTTTCGATTATTAGTGGGAATTAAGGGGAAAGTTTAAGATAAACAGCTTATTTTGCGAACATTATGCTCTGGAAAACTCAAGGATTAAGACAATACATCAGGCTAGTTTTAATAAAAGTATCTCTCAATTTCAGGGACTGGTTAAAGCCCAATATTGTGATGCTACCAATACAAGAAAAGCATTGCCCCTTTCCAAAGAAGTTATGAAAGCGTGAGGCTGCTGCGGAGATCGCACAAATTTTGTAACAGATTTGCATCAGAGCAGCAATGATTCAGTAGACAGTTCCTGCATTAATCCCAGGGAATGCAATATCAAATGTCCTGGACCCTGCAGCCGGGGAAGCATGCATACATTTTATCATTATACCAGCAGCTTGGTTCACTGTGTAGTGACACGAGACAGGGCCTTTTCGGCTATGGCATGCCACATGTGGAAGAGGCAAGATGGCAACTAGGGTGGCACAATCCCACCGCCAAGTCAAAAATCACTTTTTCTCCAGGGCCTTTGGAGGGACTGAACTGGCTGCCCACAGGCTTGAACTTTTCACTCTGCACTGCTGCGTTTTACCAAAGAGAGTTTTGACTTGTATAATATAATTGTTTTAGAATAACATGAAGTGCCTGCAGTCTATAGGATACGTTGGTCTACAAATCTAATAAATAACATAATAAATATTTGTGCTACGCCTGTAAACCATGTCTGAAGCCATGATTATCGTTAACATTGGCAGGTTTTCTGATCGAGAAAGCCAAGGGTGTTGTTTGTTTCAGAAGTGATAACATTACCAGTCTGTTCGTTTTCCCTATGAATTTCAGTCTGCATTCTCTTTACTCACATGGACGTCACTAAGTAAACACATTGCGGACATATCTAAGGTTTCTCATCCCCAGAAACCTTTGGGTGATTACCAAGCGCATTGTTAATCTTTAAAGGAGATAAAAGTTTCTTAGCAAACACGAGATGGTCACGTCACTCCCACTTCAAAGTTATCCATTCCGGGATAAGGGAGGAATTTTCACTGAGTGCACCAAGGCTACTCCAGAATGAGTGGACATTAAATGGCTGTCCACTTCCTTCAGTTGTCCCTCACCTGCTCTTCCGAGTTTCTTGAAGCGCTGTAGTATTGATGTTAAAAATACACACAGCTCTCCCGCAATGATGGCAGTTCTGTGTTTGGGACGCTCATTATCTGTCTTATCCAACAAAGTTTGTATATTCCATGTTCCAAAGTTCAATTGTCTTTTATGACCGCTGGGTGGTGACCCCACTGGGCGCGGTAATCCAGTCAGGGAAACTGGGAGGGCAGACTATGTTCAGGGCACCTTTTCTAGCCTCTCCCCCTTTTGGGGGTGAGCAGAGTAGATCCCAAATAGGGCTGCTCAGTCATGGATACAGCTGCCGAGCTGCTCACCTGCCTCATTCCTTGAGTCAGAGCAACTGAATCTGTATCCACTGCCCATGTGCCGGTTCATGACTAGGGGCTTCCAGATTTCACAGTCCTGCCCCCATTACAATTTGCTGGTCGCCATGGGACTTTTGGGGTTTGGGTTGGGTTTTTGGAAAACGCCTGTGCGTGAATTTATGTGTGTAGATCAGTGCACGCTGACCAACGCACAGTCTTCACAGTAAGGCTCTATTCCGATGGCATGAGTATCACGACGACTGGTAGATTCTTATCTGCTGCAGCCTTCATCCGCCTTCACAGCCGTCATAACATAAGGCTTGTTATCATCCACCAGTTCTGCCGTTGAGGACTTCTTAGATCATTCTTTGTCTAGCTCCTTCCCTTTGACCTTACTGACTTAGGTGACCCTGCTGGGAGTATGAGATTCCCAACGGCTTTGCTCACAAGGATCATAGGAACGTGCAAGCCCAGTCACCACGACAAGGTGAGTCACTTACAGACTCACTGTTAAAACCGTGTTCATGGAAGACAATCTTACTTGGCTACAAGCGACCGCCCAAAGAAGCAGAAGTTGTCCACTTCCAGCCACGACTGCAGCATCACACCCAAACTCAGTATCTATACCAGCCTGCCTACCCCCTATGTTACGGTGTACAGATCATCTCAGGGGTCTTCTCCCTTCCAGCCACACTACAACTAATCTGAATTATGCAGGGTGGAAAACGTGAAAACTTAGAACTGTTTTTAAAAGAGATTGTTCTTTAAATAAATTTCACACAAAGTTCTAGTTTAGATCACTTTCAGAAAACCTAGGGAACTGGAGCAAGACTACTGTTCACTCACGGATTTAAGAAAATGGGCAGCAAACTTTATGCAGTGATAAATGTAGCTTTAACACTGTTCTTTAACCTTTGATCAGTCAGAATTATGTGATGTGGCAGATAAGAACACCCTACCTTCAGATGCCACTCCTTAACCAACAGCTACATATATGGGGAAACTAATTAAAATTTCTAATCAGATAACTAATGGTAGCAGTTGTTGCTCTGCTGGGCTTTATTTATAGCAGGGTTTTAGTTTTAGCAGCAACAAAATGGAACACACTCACCAAGACTATAATGGCTTGATAACAATTGCAGACCCCCAAAGTGTCCCTATTTTCCAGGGACATCCCTGATTTAGAGAAGTCACCTCGGTTTCTGATTTGATTCCGGAATGTCCTGCTTTTCCTTAGGATGCCCCCATTTTCACTGGAGAAATGTTGGAGGGTATCAAGTTATCTGACCCCTGAGCTGTCTGAAGGCAATCCTGTAGAGGGAAGCTTTTAAAAAAAAGTTTAATGTTTTATTATGTTTTTCTATGCGGTGGTACCTTGGTAGTCAAACAACTTAGTTGTCAAACAAATCGGCTCCCGAACATCGCAACCCCAGAAGTGAGTGTTCTGGTTCGTGAACGTTTTTCGAAAGCCGAACATCCGACATGGCTTCCGCAGATTCTGATTGAGTGAAGCTCCTGCAGCCAATCAGAAGCCGCGCCTTTGTTTTTGAACCATTCCGGGGATTAAATTCGAGAACCAAGGTACCACTGTATGTGGGAAGCTGCCCAGAGAGACTGGGGAAACCCAGTCTGGTGGGTGGGGTATAAATAGCAAAATTATCATTGTGGAATGGGACGTCCCTATTTTCATCAGAGAAACGTTAGAGGAAATGTGATTCATCCTCAGTCTCTTGAATACTTTCCCCCACAACATTTTGAATTTTCTTGCCTCCTGCAGAACTATTTTCAGTAATAATTTACTACTCCTTCCCATACATTGATTCGTTTAAACTTGCCTGTGCAGCAGAAAATACAGAACTGAACAGAATTAACTAGTATGAAACCATTTTTTTCAAATATGTTAGCCCCTGGAATCTGCTCTAGAAGATGCCTTGAATCAAACAAGGATGTTAAGTTGATAGCTGTAGAACTTGTGAACTGGCAGATAAGAATCAAATGCTGCTCCCCATATTACACCCTTGCTCTCGCTCCTATAAAAGTAAACTCCCTTTCTAAATCTTTATCACATCCTCAACTTTATTATAGATGTGTTGCTGCCCTGGGCTCTTTCAGGAGGAAGGGCAGGATATAAACTGAATACAGTGGTGCCCCGCAAGACGAATGCCTCGCAAGACGGAAAACTCGCTAGACGAAAGAGTTTTCCGTTTTGGAGGTGCTTCGCAAAACGAATTTCCTATGGGCTTGCTCTGCAAGACGACAATGTCTTGCGAGTTCCTGCTGTTTTTTTTTTCCTTTCCCCCACCCTTTTTCTAAGCCGCTAAGCCGCTTATCAGCTGATCCGATCAGCTAATAGCGCTAATCCTCTAATCCGTCAATGGGCTTGCTTCGCAAGACGAAAAAACCGCTAGACGAAGAGAATCACAGAACGGATTCTTTTCGTCTTGCAAGGCACCACTGTACATATATACATAAATTACTAGTTACTGAAAAGACGGAAGGAAAACCAACACCCGGATTGGCGCTTGTGAAACAAATTTTAACCTAATAAAGTTGGCATGGGACAGTTCTGGGTTTTTAATCTTTAAATAAAAAAACACACAACAACAACCCCTGGCATAGCAGACTTCGACCATGTCATTCTCTTTTCTCTGGAGACCCGACAGTCTCCTCCTTCACAGCCAGTTCCTAATGGTTGTGCAGCAGTTTAAAACTCCTATTTTAAAACTTTCTGCAGCACAGCAACCGCTAACCCAGGCAGAATGTTTGAAAGAAAAAATGAAGTTAACCCAGAGACAGTTGTAGCCATTTGCTAATAAGCTCCGGCTGATAAGAGATCGCTACTGAATCGGGAAGCTCATATTCAAACACAAGGGGTCATTTAACGCCCCGTAGAAAGGGTCTCTTGTTTCCAGGGGTAACGTTTATGGCAGAAGAGATGGACATCTGCAATAGTACAATTACCTGCTTTTGCCATCAAAATGCTCAGACTCTTTGCTGGCTCTGTGCCACGGTACACATGAGCTCCCTCATTAAGCTTCTCCGCCATAATAGTTCAGCTTAACACTTCCTTTAGAAGCTGCCTTCGCCAGCACAATCTAGAGTGATGACTTACAGTCAACGTAGCTAACCACTGAATTTGGAAAGAAGTCTGCCATTCTAAATCAACAAGGGGCAAAGCACTGCAGAGGGCTTTGGGTTTGTTTGGGCAGACCCAGATTTGGGTCTCTGCTCCACAAGGGAACTTGGGGGGGGTGGATTTACTCAATGCACAAGGTGCAAACCAAGCGTACACACCTTAGCAGGCAGACCCATACCATGCTAGCTCTGCAACACATGTTCCTTTAGAGTGCCTTTAGTGGTCACGCATTTGCTGTATACATTCGCGTGGCATGCACACAGAAAAATTCACCATTTCTAAAGACACCACTGCGTGACCTTGAGCAAGCCACAAGTTCTCAGTGTAGCCTAAACTATCTCAGAAGTCTTTTCTAGCAAAAAAAATATGATATACATACATTTCCCGCGTCCTTGTCCCTATTCCTTCTCCCAGCCTTGCCAGAGCTTCAGCTTTTATAATATCGACATCTTCAAAAGTTCAAAGCAGTTAGTCTAATTAATACTAATTAATACTTTTACCTAATAGGCTATCATCACACTACAATATTATAGGGCAGGAGAGAAAGGAAAAGAAATAGAATGGTAGTCAGGAGCAGTATTACATTAAGGCAGGCTTCCTCAACCTCGGCCCTCCAGATTTTTTTTGGCCTACAACTCCCATGATCCCTAGCTAGCAGGACCAGTGGTCTGGGATGATGTGAACTGTAGTCTCAAAACATCTGGAGGGCTGAGGTTGAGGAAGCCTGCATTGAGGGCTTATCTACGCAGGAGCTTATTCTGAGTTTATTCTGCACTGGCAACTGTATGCATTCTCATTTAATCTGCATAGTTGCCTTCAAACAATCCCAATCCCAATGTTTTTCCTCTGTAAACTTGGGTTTACCTGATAGGTGAATAATCTCCACTCAGGGTAGAGGACAATTTTTTCGATGTTTTAGGTGGGTGGATCAATTGTCACTTTCTGCTATTCTCCTAACTGTGCTCCTAACTATTCTAGTATCCTCGTGAATAGAGGATTCCCCCCCTCTTCAATTCCTCAGATTTGCACACAACAAGAACACTGCACAAACAAACTTAATTTCACCTGACTGTGGGCTCTTGCACAGTTATTGAGTGGGGAACTAAAACAACAAGGTCCAACATCAGTTCTTAATTGGCATAACAGAAGCAGCAAATTAAAAGGCAGGGACAGACACAAAAGGGAATGTCTACTGGTATGAACAGGAAAGAACAAAATGGCTTCTCTTAAAATAAATTCAAATACATGTCAGTATTAACTACCTACTCCATCCTAATTTGAATAGGGGGAAAGCAGGTTAACAGCTAAATAATGCTCAAATGTGGACAAGTCCCAAGTCTAGGGTTGCCACCCATCCCTGGAAAAATGTGATTGTCCCTTTTTTTGGAGAAAAGTGTCCCTGGTCCTGTTTGGACTTCAAAAACGGCCTTTTTTCACATTTTCAGGCTCATCCTCCTCCTCCTCCTGAAAACTGAATGACCAGAGGGTGGGTCCAGTGGCAGGAGAAGAGTGAGAGCAAGAGCAGTAATTTTTTGTAGGCAGAGTATGGGTCCATGAGGAGGAGAGCCATTATCATGGGACGTGGGGTGGGCAGATCTGGGTGGGGGAGCCGAAGAGCGAGAAGGGGGAGACTGCACTTTGCATGGGCCTAATTCTATCCAGTTTGGTGGAGAGTTTGCACAGGCAACAAGGAGGAAGGGTGGCCAATCAAAGAGCAAGATCAGAAGAAAAAGAAATCACTAAGCGCAGAGTAGCAGCTAAAACATGAGGGCACTTGTTCCTAAAATCTCCTTCCTTACAAAAATGGTGGTGAGTCAGCTGGAATTATTGCTCTCTGATTGTATTTATGGTATCTATTTCTGCACCAGGCAAAATAATTCCCCCACCCCATCCCCTGGACCTGTCCCGTATTTTGCCTGACCAAAGGTGACAACCTTACCCAAGTCCAAGATGGTAACCATATCAGTAGCTATGAAGACGTCACCCACAGTGAAACCCATAATTAATCCATATCCAATACTCCAGGCCAGGTTCAATATTGAAATGCTATGACAGGGCATGCACACAATGCATGATAACAGAGGAAAGCTGTTCATTCTGCTAAAAATTGGGAAGGAGATGAGTGACATCCCTCAATTCTGCGTCTGTGCTCTAAATATTTATCACTGCACAGGAGGGAAGAAAAACACTACAGGTTTCACATTCCTTTCCCTCTCCACCCAACTCAAGAGCAAAGGTTTGTTAATATAATGAGTTGCAAAGCTTCTTTCCTCTGCCCACTACACTTTAAACAAGGGGAGAAATGCAAATGATGTACCTTGCCCCCGAGTGCTTCGCGTGAGGTCTGTTTAGTACGAAACTGTTGTAAGTATAGGTTGTCCCTGCACAGTCTGACCCTCCACTGAAGGAATCCATTAACTGATCTAAAAAAAATCTCTAATAAACAGCATACACTTTTAACAGAACAAAAGTGGAAAGTGAGAGATATCCACTCTTTATGTAATAGAGCAACTGTTTAACTTCAGATACAGGTTCCTAAACACTTGTCTACCAAAGAGAGCCACTCTAGATATTCTCTCTCTTGCAGGTTAGAGTCAAGAATATCCAGCTTGGATTCTAAAGAAGATTTTCACTCTGGGCATTAGTAACCACTTCCTCATTTGCACTATGAACCCAGGAGAGATTTCCAATGCTCAGGTAGAAAGGTGAGTCAAGGCCACGAGCTGGCAGGAGGAGATTTTTGGGACAAACTTTGACAAATCTTTCCAGGCACACCCAGAGCTTTAACAAACCACCACACAGGTGCTTTGGGCATATTTATAAGCATGTGATTATGTTGTCTTTCTTCCGTCCTTTGTCCCAGGGCCCCTTGGTTAAAAGAGCCCAATTTAAGCCGAGAATACACAGTGATCTGCAATCACTTCCACAGTCTTCATTAGGAAGGTGTGGCATGATCCTTCTGCAGGAAAACAGACATGAGGACAAATCCCAGGTAATAACCAGTTACCAAAGAACCCACAGTACTTTGCCAGCTTCCCTTTCTGTAACTTCTACACAGACGAGTACTACACTGATCCAGCAAATTCATACCCATTACTTGATTATGCTCACCCAAAAGAAAAGTAAGCACTGCACCATTGAATGTGCAGAATGAGAACACCATGTCAACAAGCACACAGCCCTGAGCTAGACCTAGAGAGAGAGAAATGCCTGTGAAGTATTCACGGTCAGGCTTATTTTAAGTACCAGTATGCTCTACAGAAGCGCTTAGCTGCTTTCTATAATCAACAAGCAGCCTGCAACATCCAATATGCTCACCTCCACCACCTGAACAAGCTAAAAGGGCCAAAAAGCTAGACACCACCCCAACACAGCGGCCACAACATAAATAGACCTAAGTCAGGGACAGGGCACCTGTGGCATCCAGATGTTATTAGACTACAACTCCCATCATCCTTCATCATTGGCCATACTAAATGAGGCTAATGGGAAATGGCAGCACACCTGGAAGGCCACAGTCTCCATTCCTAGCCTTAGCAAAGACAGCAGGTAGAGTGAAAAAGATTGTTTTCGATAAATACAAGGAACAGTAGATCTCCAGGACCAGGTCTAGTCTCCGGAGAATAGCAGCAATTCTCACTTGCTATCACGGATGCAAGAGAAAACTATGAAGGGACCCGTTAATCTTGCAAAATATTTCTTGAATATACAGGTCAACTATTTCTTCCTCCTCACATCCCGAGCAGATCCAGCAAGGATCCCACATAGCTGGCCCAGTAGGATAAACCACATTGCACTTCCAGACCAGTTTACCAAACCACCAAGCTCTGGGGACTGTGCAATCGATAAGACACTGGATAGTTTCACCCTCAAGTGACCCGTTGAGGAAAATGCAGCGCAAGAACTTTAGAGATCAGGAATCATAGCACCTCCGGGCCCAGCAGAAGTGCACAGTTCCTACTGGTAGAACAGGAGATGATGTCCAACACCCCAGATACACACACACAAATTAAAATGCACCTGCCTGCAAATTAGGGTTGCCAGCCCTTGCAGTTTAGTCAAATTACAATCCACCCAAACGCTGGCAGCATCTGAGGAGCCACAGTCAGTAGCCTATCCTATACTTGGGCTAGCCATGAGTTACATATACCAGAGTATTTCAACCCTTTTTTTACCATTTTAAGCTTTATAACCAAAGTACCCAAATCCGCCTTTTATTGTGGTGTTGACATCCACTCCCCGCATAGGATCCAACTCCTAGGGACTGAGATCCCTTTGAGATCCACTCAATAAAATATTTATATATATATATTCTGCTAGAAGCTGCCCAGAGTGTAAAGGAAACCCAGCCAGATGGGCATGGTATAAATAACAGAATTATTATCATCATTATTATTAAGGGTTATCGCCCTGGGGAAAGGCGGGGAGGGGGCTATGCTGGGTATAAATAGAAATAATTATTATTATTATTATTATTATTATTATTATTATTATTATGGGTCGTCCCCCTGGGGAAAGGTGGGGGAAGGGGTTGTGCTGGGTATAAATAATAGAATAATAATAATAATTATGGGTCGTTCCCCTGGGGAAAGGCGAGGAGGGAGTTGTGCTGGGTATAAATAATAGAATAATAATAATTATTATGGGTCGTTCCCCTGGGGAAAGGCGGGGAGGGGGTTGTGCTGGGTATAAATAATAGAATTATCATCATCATCATTATTAAGGGTCCTCCCCTCCCCTCCGGGAAGGGGGCAATGGTGAAGGTTTTTCCGTTGCACCTGCCGACTCCGCCGCCTCGGGAATCGGGGGGTCACCCGGCGCAGAAAAGCGAGCCCACCCCCACGGGGAGAAATCGTAGGCACCGCTGGACCGGTGCATCCCAGCGACTAAGCGCCCGGCCAGGGAGATCGGCGGGGTGCCCTCGGCTACCCTTCGCTACCTACCTCGCTCGAGCTTCCGACGGCCGCTCCCCGCCAGCCGGACCTTCCTTCCTTCCTTTGCCGCGACGCGCACCTGTTGCTTTCGCTATAGCAGCAGCCGCGGCGCACCTTGGACGCCGGACGGGAAAAAAGAGCGCAGCGGTGACCACGCCCCCTTCTGGAATCCGAGCCGCCTGCGCCCGCCCCCTCAGCCACGCCCCCTCGCCTCCCAACCCAGGCCGCTTTTGCGCATGCTCCGCCCCGATGCGGCTCTCTCTCTCTCTCTCTCGATCTGTCCCGTTTTTTGTTTTTTTTTTCTCCCGGTTGCCACGAGCGCAAAGGGAAAGGTCGAGGAACGCGCATGGGCGTTTCGTTCCGCAAGCGAAAGTAGCGAATCAAATGCTCCTTTTACACCCTTAATATATCAATGATTTACCATTTCCCCATGGTTCATTTTGCATATCATAAATTCCTGAATATTTTACAAAAACCATACCGATCGGTTTTCCATGATTGCAACCGTCAAAACTTATTTACACTGTTGGATTTATATTAACGCTGCCAGCGTTTTCAGCTGTCCCAGAGTTGGGTCAAACTCACGTTAGTAGCTTCGAGAACACTGTCCAAGCATCTCGGTCCTCTGTCGTCCCCTTCTCCTTGGGCCCTCCATCTTTCCCAACATCAGGGTCTTTTCCAGGGAGTCTTCTCTTCTCATGAGGTGGCCAAAGTATTGGAGCCTCAGCTTCAGGATCTGTCCTTCCAGTGAGCACTCAGGGCTGATTTCCTTCAGAATGAATGGGTTTGATCTTCTTGCAGTCCATGGGACTCATTTTCTGTTTTACAATTTCAAATACTCACTTTACATCCTTAAAATATCAATGCCTTCCCTTCTTCTCTTTCCATGGTTCATTTTACATATCTTATATCCCTGCATATTTTACAAAAACTATACCAATCGGTTTTCCATTATTGCATCCATCAAAACTGTTTTACACTGTTGAATTTATCTTAACGCTGCCAGTGTTTTCAGCTGTGCACAATTATTTCCTGTACGTACTTACCTAGGAGTATCCCCTTGAACCCAATAGGACTTCCTTCTAAGTAGATCTCCATTGAATTATGCTGTAAAACACTAGGAATAACACCTCAGCAGTACAATATGACTGTCTCTTACTCATTTGTAAGTCTTCTTGAGTTAAACTGCCTGGTAAGGTGCTTCTGGAATGCAAAGAGCTGTTTTTTTCTGCGGCTTATAGAAAATCACAACATTTTAGAGGAAAACATATTTGAGGTGTCTTTTCCATTTGTTTTGAGCTTTATGGTGCATGGCTGTGTCATTCATGAGGTTTGCAAAAGCTGAAATCTCGAGAAGTAAATGCCATTTGCCTTTTACATCTTAAAAAATGCAGTAACAATCACAGTGCAATCTAGAGATTTTACAAATTCCCTAAAGGCTGGCAACGTCTTTTAAATCAGAGGTGAAGAATCAAACATGTATAGGATTGCTAGATTGGTTATCCAGAATTGCTAACTCTCATGCATGACTGTAATTATTTCAGTCAAGTGCAAAGAACAAGAAACTGATACGGAAAGATTCAGAACTCCAGATCTGAATCCATGGCTGAGGTAAAAAATAAATTAAAAAATGCTACTGTTTATGCAACAAAAGCTGATTGTAACATCCAATACACTATCGTAAACTAATTTCTCTTATGGAACAAGACTTCCAGTTATCACTGCCTTTTATTTATTGGGTGAAATGTGGAAAGTATCTCTGCAACTGTATCTGAGAGGGAAGCCACATTTTTAAATATATAAGAGAGAAACTTAAAGAAAACATAGTAATATGGGTATCTGGGAAAAGACAACTTTCTAGCAGTAGAACCAGAAGTTCGACATTCCTCATAGCTTGCTAACAATACACAGTGTCTGAGCTGTTGACCACTTTCATTGGTGTTATGGCAAGAAACATATTCTGCCTCATCCATCTGGAATTAGCTGCATCCTTGATTGCTCTGCACCTGTTTTCCCTTACAGTAACATGTCTGTTCCCTCATTTTTCCTGGCACTTTCATACACTAGTAAAGAAGGGTCATAGATCAGTAGCAGAGCACATTATTTGCATGCAAAACACCCCAAATTCAGTCCTTGGCATCCCTCCAAGTAAAGTTGGAAAGGACTTATTTCTGAAAGCCACTGCTTATAAGTGTAGACCAGGGGTGGGAGACATTTGCCTTCTAGATGTTGCTGAACTACAACTCCCATCAGCCTCAGCAAGCATGGCCAATGGCCAGGAATGACGGAAATTGTAGTTCAGTAACATCTGGAGGGCCAAAAGTTTACAACCCCTGGGGCAGACGCTTCTAAGCTAGATGGGTCAATGGTCTGACTCAGTATAAGGCATATTGCTCTATTCATCATGCCACTAAAATATCAAATCCGTATAAGGAATGAACTCCCAGTATAGTGAAGTGTTGCTAGAAATTAACTTTTATCAAGTCAGAGAAAGTTTCTCAAGCCAAAGTCCCATGTGAATGCAAGAAGAGGTGACCACAGATAATGGGAAGACTAGAGAGACCAAACTCACCCATAGAAATGATTCCTTATGAAGCAGCATAGAATCAATGCATTTTGATCAAACAGGCCACAATTCACTCACCTAAAGTCTGGTGAATTTAATGCAGTGATGCTATTGGTTTTAATGGAACATCAGTTAGATTATTTACAGTGGTACCTCGGGTTAAGTACTTAATTCGTTCCGGAGGTCCATTCTTAACCTGAAACTGTTCATAACCTGAAGCACCACTTTAGCTAATGGGGCCTCTGCCGCCGCTGCACCACTGGAGCACAATTTCTGTTCTCATCCTGAAGCAAAGTTCTTAACCTGAAGCACTATTTCTGGGTTAGCAGAGTCTGTAACCTAAGGGTATGCAACCTGAAGCATATGTAACCTGAGGTACCACTGTACTGGGAAACAAATCACCACCAGAAATGTTCTCTAGTTGTGGTTGATTATTCCTGGTGCCTTATGCAGTAAGGCTAAGATTTCAGAGCATTGCGTTCTTTTACTTCTGCCACACAATGAACCCACAATATACATAGACACGGTAGTGTGGCACAAAGGTGGCTCACATAGAGCTCCCCAGATGTGGTGGACTACTACAACTACCACCACCCTGAGCTAGCAAAGCCAATGATCAGGGTGGTGGGAGCTGGATGGGTGTCCAAAACATCTGGAGGGCACCATGTTGACTACCCTTGGTGCGGCTGGTTCAGATCTCACCTCTGCCACAAATTCTGTAGCTGTCCAGAGGCAATATAAAACTGACCTCATTTGTAATATAGGCATTCTGATATTGAGTCACCTTACTAGGCAAGGACTGTTGTAGTCATGTATGTGCAGTGCTTTCAACCTCAGAAGTGCCATTGTAAATGCAAAGTGTATAAAATGCCAGGAAATAACACATTAAGATAATGGAATGAGAATTAGTTTGAATGATAAACAGTGCTTTCCCCCCGTAGGTACTCAATGGTATGCAGTACAGGCACATTTCCCCCCAAAGGTTAAAAGTGTGGCACTTACTGCAACAACTTCATGGTGAGTACTGGCACCTTTTTCCTATAAACATATATATGTTGTTGTTGTTGTTTAGTCGTTTAGTCGTGTCTGACTCTTCGTGACCCCATGGACCAGAGCACGCCAGGCACTCCTGTCTTCCACTGCCTCCCACAGTTTGGTCAAACTCATGCTGGTGGCTTCGAGAACACTGTCCAACCATCTCATCCTCTGTCGTCCCCTTCTCCTTGTGCCCTCCATCTTTCCCAGCATCAGGGTCATTTCCAGGGAGTCTTCTCTTCTCATGAGGTGGCCAAAGTATTGGAGCCTCAGCTTCAGGACCTGTCCTTCCAGTGAGCACTCAGGGCTGATTTCCTTCAGAATGGATAGATTTGATCTTCTTGCAGTCCATGGGACTCTCAAGAGTCTCCTCCAGTACCATAATTCAAAAGCATAAATTTTTCGGCGATCAGCCTTCTTTATGGTCCAGCTCTCACTTCTATACATCACCACTGGGAAAAGCATAGCTTTAACTATACGGACCTTTGTTGGCAAGGTGATGTCTCTGCTTTTTTTAAGATGCTGTCTACATATATATACAAAGGATTAAAAAGAAGGATGGCATGGAAATGAATGTATTTTGTTTATCTTCAGAAAATAGCATTTTGAAGTACAGCTATCATTCTCAGCTCTTTTATCCTCACACAAGTTCTGTGGGAAATGTTATGAGGCCTTCCCTGAGAAACTTAGAGAACTTTATAGTTGAGCCATTCTTTGAACCTGAGTCTCCTGCATGCAAATTATGGGTGAAATTCAGAATCGGTGCATGGTCCCTCCTCTCCTTTCCCTGTATGCTGATCTGGGGCAGGGCTGTCTTAAGCATATGTGGCGCCAGGGTGCAAAGATCCGTCCAACGCCCCCTCCCCCAGGTTGCCCAATCCCAGGTGCACAGGATGGCAGAGCCGGCCAGCCACCTCAGCCTCTCGCTGGCTCGGTCGCCCCCGAACTTGCAGCGCAGAGCCGCCCGCAGCAGAAAAGCCCACCACAGCACTCTGACTGACGGGCGGGCTCTTCTCTGGACTCAACTCTCGGGCCCTGGACTCTCGGCATGGTGCCCCTGAGAGCCCGGAGTCCGAGTGTCCCACACCCCTAGCGCCTATGGATAAGACGACCCTGATCTGGGGGTCCTCCTGACCCAATTTCAGGGGGCGAAGCCCCGTTGTGCAAGTGGAAGTTCTCCAAGTTTCTGAGAATGAGGCTCCTTTGGTGAATTCCACCCATAACACTTCAGTTGTCATTCGTAATGAATGGATAGTTAATTGCGGGGGTTCAGAGGTTACCCTTATTTTGCCAAGGCTGCCAGATGCAAGAATGGGGCCATGGGAGAGTTGCCCAAAGGCCAGACAGAGAGGTTGTGAAAGTCACCCTGATCCTTCCATGCAGGCAGTGGGCAGCCAGTTTCATTAACTGCTCTGGGTGGGATAATATTTTTAAAAATCTGGAGCAAGGCTTCTCATGCGCTGAGCCATGTTTGCTGTACCACAGAGGCCTTCTAGTGATTGAGACAAAGGAACTGGGAAAGAGGTGTGGCTGGTGAGCCACCTATGAATTCTGATAATCGTAGCTGGAGTTATGAAGGGGAAAGAATTGAGTGCCACAGTTACACCTTTCCTTCTGGTTGTGCTGAGCTCAAAGGTGTATTTCACCACAAAATAAGTAGTTTGTAAACAGACCTTGCTGGGTGCCATTTTCATGCTGTTTATTCAGTGTGTATATTCAGTGCAAGCAGGATGGCTTATGATGCAGCTCAGAAATCCTGTCTGTATCTTTGTACCACAGAATCAGAAGACAAGGCGGCCATGGTTTCTCTTGCCCTTCTCCGCCTTATTGTACATCATCGAATGCCCCCTCCAGACTGGTTGGTTTTTTTGGGGGGGGGTGTATTCTGCAACATGAAATAATGGCATTTATACTGGACAAATCCACACGTCATTCCACCATTTGTGATGATTCCCCAATGCTATCACATTGATGTTTCCAGAGGGGCAACAGCATGACAAAAGCGGGAAAAGAACATTTGTGGTATGAAAAGTTACAGGATTACAGCCAGAAGCTATAGTTAGTATATGTACAGATTGGAAATGACACAGTATGACCCTGAACCTTTCCAGGTGCAAATTGTATTGAACATGGGGTATAGACTAGGACTGCGCTCATAGCATCTAGAACAACGAACAATAAATAATGCAGAATAAAAAGGATATCTGGAGGGGCCCTGTTATCATTTCCAAAAACAGCTATTTGAAATTTTGTAGGCGTCAGTCAAAGAACTAGAAAGTCTCTTCCTGTCTGAGAAACAATGTCTATAACATATGCACCAAGCGATTTTTTTCGTTCTTTATTGTGTTCTTTTCCTACTTGTGTATTTGGAAAATAAAAACTTTTTTAAAAAACAAACAAACCCCATTAATATCAGCTCCACCCAGCAGAGAGAGGCCTGCTTTGATCAGTGATCACACTGGAATTTACCTAACTTCCAAGAACCTGACTTCTGCTTTATGGGAAGAAACAGCAAAAAAACAAATATAGGTGTGGCAAGGTCTGGACACAGTCTCTGTATCAAACTGGCGCTTTTAAATTCAGGGACCAAGTCGTGAAATATCAGGTGAAATAGGAAAAGCTTTCCTCCAGAATTCATGCAATGGGAGCAAAACACATCTCCAGCAGATGGTAGGTAGCCCTTGGCACTGTCCCAGGAGGGAACTTAGTAAACTAGAAAGTGAGGTTATATTATCTGTAATGGTTTAATTCAACTGGCTTCTCCGTCATGCAACAATCCAACATCAAAGTACAAAAATAATAGGGCTTGGCATACAAGGGCCAGGTTAGCATTATGTACAATAATATTCTATCATTATCCATCTTTCCTGCTTCAAAACACACCAGTCTGCATTACAGTGAGGCTATTAGGGCAGCTTAATTGCAAGCATTCCCTGTTACCTCATTCATAGACTGCAGCCAAAGGCAATATTATAATTACAAACCAGAATGTTTAGGTATATGTATGTGCTAAGTGCTGTCAGGAGTCCCCTATGTTCTTAATCACTATAGTGACGACAATTTCTTCACTTAACTTGCTTCAGCACCGATTTGTTCCAATGCCAAAGTTTTCTTTATATTAATTTTCTGTCTTACAATTTCAAATATTCATTTTACATCCTTAGGATATCAGTGACTTCCCTTCTTCTCTTCCATGGTTCATTTTGCATATCATAAATCTCTGCATATTTAAAAAAAACACTATACCAATCAGCATTCCATTATTGCATCCATCAAAACTTGTTTACACTGTTGAATTTATCTTAATGCTGCCAGCATTTTCAGCTGTACACAATTATTTCCCATTTTCCAATCTTTTTAAAACATATGTCCTTCTTGTTCTCTTATTCTATATGTTAAGTCTGTGAGTTGTGTATATTCTGTCAATTTAAGTTGTCATTCCTATTTGGTTGGGACCTCGATTGTTTTCCATTTTGGGGCTAACAAAACACGGGCCGCAGTTGTAGCATACATAAATAACCTTTTATGACACCTGGGGATTTCAGTCTTAATTATCCCCAACAGAAAGGACTCTGGGGTTTTTGGGGAAAGTACTTTAAAACATTTTTTTCAATTCATTATAGATCATTTCCCAATACTCTTTTACCGTTTTACATGTCCACCACATATGAAAGAACGTTCCCTGTGCCCAATACACATGTATGTTTTCATACACGTTTTTATTAAATTGATTTCACTTCATCTGTCTCCACAACACAGGACTGAACGATGCTGGCAGATGTTGCAGGGCGAAAATGAAGAGTTTGTGCATCGAGACCCAGTTCCCTACTCCCTGAGCTACCAGTTGTGCTGAACAGCAAGCAATTCCAGCTTAGACACTTGCACAGCAGCCCTGAACTCTCTCTGATCCGGGGAGTTGGGTGGCACCTGAAGGCCAATCCTCTGACATCTGATATAAACTTCCAGGTCTACAGGTTTCCTGCACTCTAGGTAACTTTGGGGAAGTGTTTGTTCTTTCATGCCAAGTCACCGGTCTATAGCCTGGCATACATCCTCATTTTGTAAATAGTTAATAAAGTTTATATTTTATAGACATCCTGGATGTCCATAGTTGTTCACCTAAGAATAAGGCAGTGTTATTTTGCTGGGAATCACAAGTAGGGAGAGTGATGCCTCACTCAGGTCTTGTTTATAGGCTTCCCATAGGTATTCCCTCCACCTTACCAACACCCGCATAATTGTGGAGATGTGTGGTTATTCACTCTGAGCCTTAGGCATTGGGTAGGATGAATATATATATAATCAATACACTAAATGAGCAAAAGAAGCTTCAGGGAGAGGAGCACAACTTATTTTTTTGTACATTTAGTTTTCTGCCCTTCCTCTGAAGTCCTTGGAGGTGTGTCTTGAGGTGTGGAACCACTCTGTACGGTAAGCTTAGGTTGAAAAGAAGTAGATTTCACAACGCCACTCGGGGCCAGAGCAGACACTGCATGCAGACGCCTGCAGCATTGTCCCAGTGGCCTTTGGTGAACAGGAAAAGCTGCTTCCGAAGAGGCAATTGAAATCGACAGAGGGAAATGTGCTACTACAGTTTCCCTGCCCACTTCCCAATCCACACCTGCTCCCTGCATATCTCTCAGACCCCCAGTGGCGTTCCAGATGTGTGTTTGCCTATATGTGGAACTCCATGGAGTGGGGAAGGAATGCTAAGGAGCAAACCCTTAGTGGAGTCCCTGAGATGGTTGCATGGCCCCTTCTATGCTGCCTCCTGGCAACTCCTGCAGTCGGGTTTGGCTGGTGCCAAACGTATTGCTCTGCTCTCCTTTGGACCACATCAGTGTTAGGATCGTCCTACTCGCGTGTAGGACCCTGGCAGAGACACATGTCCAACTGACATGTTCTCTCCCTCCTGGTCAGTTGTTTGGGAGTTTCAAAAGCTTTCTCCAGCCCAAACATCACAGCAACTGATACTTAAAGGCACTAGCACGCTTACGGATCCTGCAGAGTATTTGCAGTTTGTGTAACAAACTCAATAGCACAGCATTTTGGCTGATCTATGTTTATTTACATATAATACACTCGGAGCATTCTGACTTAGCTCCTTCCTCTTTCTCATCAGACAGCAAAGAGAAAGAACAAAGGACAATAGTCCCACATCACGGAAACAGAGTAATACCAAACATCCTCTCTCCGTCACTTCCCACTATGTGGAATGAAAACATACACCGTCATGTGATAGACAACAATCCCATGACTGCAAGCACGGAGCAAAAATCCTAACAATCAGTGAGGCCAAGAGGTCTTGTCATTGTCATGGAATTCTACTTGATATTGATTCAGAGCAGAATTCCAACGTATAGTTAGCAGAGTAAAAACTTAAACACGTTGCAGGATTCCCCAAAAATAGACCAGAGGCAATTGTATTTCATCCAGAAGAGCTTTACTGCTCCTGAAGGCAAATGAGCATAATGGTCACAAATCCAATACATTCAGGACTGGCACTGTCCATAAGAAATCCAGTTGCAGCAGACTTAACTTAAACTTACAATAACTTACAGTAAGCCTAAACCTTAACACTATATACAGAACACCACACCAGAAGGAAAGAGATAGAAAGAGAAAATGAAACCCAGGCTCCTTCTGGCCTATTAGTATTATAATCAGCATGACCTTGACAGAAAAAGATAACAGAACCAGTTTAAGCCGGCTGTACTCAGCTTCCCTGAAGGAATAACCCAAACATCATGAACCTGCTGCTTGTTTCTTTCACACAGAGAAGCTTCCAGAACCCTCTCGAATTAAGTAGAATAGGAAAGATCTCTACACAACAGATCAATAATTTTTGTACTAAAAAATGCAAACTGACAGTCATCAGGGCATGCCAGGACTTCCATACGCACAGGCTAGGCTTGCGCCCTGGAGAGATCACGCAGGAAAAACAACACAGGAGACAGCGGTTACGAGCTGCCAGTCTCTGCAGCCTCAGTGGGCACTGTGATTCTTTGGCAGTTAAACCTCACCCCAGGAGGTGCAACAACAGAGACAGAGAGAGCATCGTGCCTGTTTCACCTCTTAAGTTAGAGATAATTGCAGTTATACAGCTGGTGGAGGTGAAATAGAAAATATTGCTGTGCTGAGGAGAATTACCGTATTTTTCGCCCTATAGGACGCACTTTTCCCCCTCCAAAAATGAAGGGGAAATCTGGGTGCGGCCTATGGGGCGAATGCAGGCTTTCGCTGAAGCTTGGAGAGCGAGAGGGGGCGGTGCGCACCGACCCCTCTCGCTCTCCAGGCTTCAGGAAGACATCTGCAACCTAGGCAGCCCTGCGGGAGTTCCCGCAGGGCTGTCTAGGCTGCGGATAGCAGCCTCTTCCTGGAGCACCGGGCGCGCTGAAAGCAGAGTGCCCGACGCTTCAGGAACACATCCACAGCGTGGGGAGCCCTGCGGGAGGCCCCCGCAGGGCTCCCCACGCTGCGGATAGCAGCCTGCCGCCCGGCGGGCGGTGCGCCCTGAAGCAGAGCGCCCCTCGCACCGGGCAGACATGGGCCAGCCCCACAAGCTCGGGGGACAGCAGGGAGGCGCAGCGCCGCCATCCTGCTGTTCCTCGACCTGGTTCGGTTTCCCCGACCTGCTTTTGGAGGGGGGAAGAAAGGGGGGGAATTTTTCCTTTATTTCCCCCCCAAAAAACTAGGTGCGTCCTATGGGACGGGGCGTCCTATGGGACGAAAAATACGGTAAACTTCATGTCGGGCCTGCACCACTCAAGATCCAGCAAACTGAATATTGCCCACCAGTCAGATATGGCAGCCCACCCAACAAAGGCTTTGCTTTTGCCTCCTGCCAAATACAAGAAAGCAAGAGAGCTGCTAAGCAGGCTACCTTTCACAATAATTTGCTCTTATTTTTTTCTTGATATCCGTACCAGCAAACATAACTACGTACTCCAGTGTGAGTACACTGAGAGAGAGCCAGTGTGGTGTAGTGGTTAAGAGCGGTGGACTCGAAATCTGGTGAACTGGGTTCGATTCCCCGCTCCTCCACATGCAGCTGCTGGGTGACCTTGGGCTAGTCACACTTCTTTGAAGTCTCTCAGCCTCACTCACCTCACAGAGTGTTTGTTGTGGGGGAGGAAGGGAAAGGAGAATGTTAGCTGCTTGGAGACTCCTTCGGATAGTGATAAAGCAGGATATCAAATCCAAACTCCTCCTCCTTTCTTCCGCTTGGCAAAAGCATTTGATTTACGAAGAGAGCTCCTCGAGTCCCATCTGTTTATTGCTCAAGACCCAAGAGAGTGACCGTGAGTCAGCATCTGGCTTCAATTTGAATTTGCCAGATGTCAGCGTTTGAACTGGCTTGTCATTGTTCCTCTGCCATTGAACCCGCCTTCCCCAACATGGTGCCCTCCGATTGTTGTAGCCCCCATCAACCATGACCATTAGAGATGCTGCCTGGGGGTGATGGGAGTTGCAGTCCAAAATATCTGAAAGGCATTGGGTGGAGAAGACTGCGTTAAATTCTACAGGCCAGAGACTTGTGTTAAGATTTGAGCTTTCTCCAGCTATATACCTTTAATGTACTTTTCCCTCCTCGAAGTCTGAGCACTGTAGTTTACCCCTCACAGTTACAATTTCTAGTAACCCTCAACCAACTACGGTGCCCACAATTCTTCGAGGGTGGAAATAGGCTTCAAATGTGCTATGGTGTGAATAAGTTTTGATGGATGTAATAATGGAATACTGAATGTTTTAGTTTATATAAGATATGCAGGGATTTGTGCTATGCAAAATGAACCATGGAAAGAGAAGAAGGGAAGTCATTGATACTTCAAGGTTGTTTAAATGAATATTCTAAATTGTAAAACAGGAAATTTTATTATATATATATATATATATATATATATATATATATATATATATATATATATATGTATGTATAGTGTGAATGCAAGCGAGTCCAGAAAATCATCTAAAAGCACCCAGTGTAAATTCTAACCTCTGAATCGAATCAGGTATCAATATAAGTCATGCTAATAGCTAAAAGGGATATCTCATAGAAACCCCGTAACTACGGATTGCAAGCAGGGGTTTGGACTAGATGATCCTCAGGATCCCTATCAACTCTGGGATCTGCTTCTCTGGCCTCCTGAGAGGAAGGGTAGAATTGCAAATATGACTGAGGATGATATACATGTGGTTCTTTGAGCGTTGGGTGGCTTTTATTTTTGCAAGGGAAAGCATACGTTTGAAATATGTGCACTGTTATGGGGACATTTCTGCATATCCCCTGACAACAGGTAATATTTCGCAGCTGGATTAATAAGTCTCTGCCATGAGTGTCTCCTCTGTATTGTTTAAGAATTTATCTGCTATAATTTACTCTGCTTTAATTGTTTAAACAATTGTTGAATTGTTTTTAGCTGGTTTTATTGCACTTTGTAAATAGATATTGGAACAGAGACAGAGAGAGCGCGAGAGAGAGAGAGAGCGCGAGAGAGAGAGAGAGAGAGAGAGAGAGAGAGAGAGAGAGAGAGAGAGAAAGAGCCTGTTCCCACACTGACTGGGCAAAATAGATCATCCATGTGATATGGCACAGCAGTGAGCCTGAGAATTGTGTATTTTCTTTCCACGGCAAAGCTATTCACAATGTCAAAATATAGAGTAACGTCCATGTTGGCCCAAAACTGGGACATAGGTTATATTCCGTGCTAGACAAACTCAGGGTAGACTAATTGAAAGGAATCGCCGGGACTGACATAAGTCCAAAATTTTTCATGGTTCTACTCTGGGCAGAATTTAGTTACCTACATCCCTATATCTTAAACATTTTAGGTATAGGTGCCTATAATATATGTCCTATTCTGTCCTGCCTATTGTGCATTTTTATTTTTCAAACTCAAAACCTAAACATTTCTGCGATCCAGATCAGCGTTGACTCAAGTCAGGATCTCATAAGAATCTGTCACCAGAAATATAGAAAGCAGAGCAAATGGGAATTGCGGTACTTTCTCGTTTTCTTAAATCGTTAAGTGTGAAGTGACCTTCTCAGTCTTGTAGAGCTTCCAGATCTTGTGGGTGGGGTGCAGCCATAGATGAGATAAGCAACCCTGTATAATCCAGTTGTCATCGTTTGCACTCCCCGAGCAGCCTTGCCAAGGAGCAGGGCGTGTCTTGACATGAATGCAGGGGAAATGTCTCAATAATGCTGCCTGCTGAATATTTGGGGCTTTATGTGAGTTGGCTCACAGGCCAAGGGGTTGGCTCTCTTTCCCGATTTAAGATTGCCTTTCTTTCGCCTGAGGGATTAATCATTCATTCCAGCAGAAGGTGGAAAAAGTACCGGTTGCGCTCTGAGAACACAGACATAAAATCAGGCCAATTGCTTGTGGTTTAATGAATCTGGAAGACCATATACTTTTTCAGTGAGCAGGTACATGACCACCGATTGACACAGACTGAAATAATTCTGCACCCAAACATGCAGTGAAAGTTTGAATGAACACACTTTAAAAAAAAGGTTCATCATCTCCATCATGTGTGCAAAAGGATTTTAAAAGTGTAACTAATCCATGTTAAACAATCTTAAATATATACTCATTGCGGCTTCATTTCTTCTCAACAATAAGTACCGTAATCGCCAACGTAGTGTTTCTTTTCATGCTTCATCATTCATACATTTCAAAGATGCCGTCACATAAAACCCTGCCTCTTCTCATAGGAATTAGAAAACAAAAGAAGGCAAAGTAGTCAGGTATCTAACATGTGCACACATTGCCATTGACTCTGCTTTCATTGCACTCTCACTGTTCTGGAATGCGGTGTGCATGTAACATTATTCACAGTCCATACCTATCCTCAGGGCCGGCTTACCCATAGGCGCTAGATGCTGGGCTCTCAGGGCGCCAGGCTGAGAGTCTGGGGCCGAGATTTGGAGTCCGGGGATTGAAGAGCCAGGCCAGCCGAGAGCCACTGCCAAGCGGAGCAGAGCCCATTGGAGCGCCGCATGCTTTTCTGCTGTGGGGACTGAGGCTGCCGGCCGGCTCCGCCCACCTGTGATTGGCGGGCTGTTGAGAAGCCCACCCAGCACACGCATGCTGCTCACATGAGGTGCGCAGCTTCCCTCCCAAGCCTCTGAAGGAATTGCACTCCTCCCTCCACCCACAGCGGGACAGGAGAGAGTTGCGTGCCCCCCCAAAAAAGCTCAAGAACTCTGAGCTGCTCCCTAAAAAAAACTCAACAACTTTGGCCTGCCCCCCCAAAATGGCCAACATGCCCCCCCCCCAAAAAATGGGGGCAGTGGGCAGTTTTTTGCACCCTGCCATCACATGTGCTAAAGACGGCCCTGTCTATCCTGTTATTAAAACCGTAAGAAGAGCATGCAGGATCAGGCCAATGGCCCATCTACTTCAGTATTTTCATAGAATCATGGAATTGTATAGTTGGAAGTGTTGGGATACTGCCAGGGAGATAAAGTCCATCATGGCCCCAAGCCGTTTGCCGGACAATCCATCGATTTCCCGTAGGCACGCAGTATCATCGATTAGCGACATGAGGTTTCTAGAAAATATCTTGCCACATTCTAGAGCTCATGCACACTCTGCCAGCAGATAATGCACAGCCAAAAGTCGCACTCAGGAGAGCATTATTTACAAGCTTTATTCAGCGTTGATCAGAACAGAGAAAGACATGACTGCCTGCGTCAGTGTCTCCGACAGAGAGAAACGAAAGCAATAGAAACATAAACATCCTGTGAACAGGACATGCGCAGACTCTGTGACTCACAAAGCCTGCTCCCTTTTAAGGTGGAACGGAAATATCCTAACAGGAAGGGACCACAAAAGTCATCTTTTTGCTAAGTGTGGGGCTCAAACCCACAACCCTGAGATTAAGAGTCTCAAGCTCTACCGACTGAGCGATCCCGGCAACTCTTCTCGTAGTGGTCACCCAGATGTTACTTAAGACAGTGTTTCCCAAACGTTTTTGGGCAACGGCACACCTGTTTACCGGGGAAAAATCTCGCGGCACACCACCATTAAAGCCCCGCCCCGTGACGTCAGCGCGCAGCGTCACGCCGGGAGGGACGCACAAAAGTGAAAGTTTTTTCCCTCCCCCTTGCCGGGGTGGGAGGAGGCAGCAGAGCGAGGGACTGAGGGACGGCGGCAGCTGAGGCGGCGGCGGCTGTTGTGGTGGTGGCGGCGATAGCGGGCGGCGGCGGGGGCGGCGGCGGGGCTTGAGGAGCCGTCGCCAGGAGTTGCTGCTGCTGCTGTTGCTGCTGCTGCCCGGACATGCCGGCCTCCTCCTCCTCCGCTGTCTCGCGCTCCTCCCTTTTGCGCGCGCTGCCCTGCCGCTCGGCACCACCACCGCGGAGCCGCCCCCGGCTCGACGCGGATCCTCGCCGCCGCCGCCTCTCGCCGCCCGACTCGCCCGCCTCCCTCCCACGGCACACCAGCCGATGTCTCACGGCACAGTAGTGTGCCGCGGAACACCGGTTGGGAAACACTGACTTAAGAAATGCTGTATTTTAATGCATTTCTCCCCAAACCTATCAAATGTCAAATTATCAAACGTCTACATTGGGTCCTCTTCTGACTCCAACCAGGTAGTCCTGCAGCTGAATATAATAATAATAATAATAATAATAATAATAATAATAATAATAATAATAATAATGATAATAATAATATATTTATAATATATCTATACCCAGCCCATCTGGCTAGGTTTCCCCAGCCACTCTGGGCAGCTCCCAACAGAATATTAATAATAAAAACATGATAAAACATCAAACATTAAAAACTTCCCTAAACAGGGCTGCCTTCAGATGTCTTCTAAAAGCCAGATAGTTGTTTATTTCCATGACGTCTGATGGGAGGGCGTTCCACAGGGCAAGCACCACTACCGAGAAGGCCCTCTGCCTGGTTCCCTTTGTAACCACATTTCTCGCAGTGAGGGAACCGCCAGAAGGCCCTCGGAGCTGGTCCTCAATGTCTGGGCAGAACGATGGGTGTAGAGATGCTCCTTCAGGTATACTGGGCCAAGGCCTTATAGGGCTTTCAAGGTCAGCACCAACACTTTGAATTGTGCTTGGAAACGTACTGGGAGCCAATATAGGTCTTTCAGGACTGGTGTTATGTGGTCTCGGCAGCTGCCCCCAGTCACCAGTCTAGCTGCCGCATTCTAGATTAGTTGTAGTTTCCGGGTCACCTTCAAAGGTAGCCCCACGTAGAGTGCATTGCAGTAGTCCAAGCGGGAGATAGCCAGAGCATGTGCAAGGACTTGCTTCTAGTCTCTGCTCTTGGAGAATAAGTGAGGCATCCTGTCCTCAGCATTGTGACCACGATCAAGGATGGGTGAGGCATTGGCAGATGCTAGGGCGCATGGAGTGGAAGTGTTGTATTAGGAATGGAGCAGGGTGTGCCTGCTGCCCTCGGGCGATGTGGTTGCTTCTTTCTCATTAACCATGTTGAAATAAAGTTCAACTGTCGGTCTGTTTTGCTTCTTCATATGTCATTGGGAGGCAGAGGGAGCTTCACCAAAGACAGCAAAATGTTTTGGGCTGTCCCTGTCCACAATTCTGCTTTGCACCTGGAAAATATAAACATTAACTCACAATACAAGGTTAATACACGCACAGCCCCATAGGACAAACATTCGAAAATCACACATGCACATCATCCCTATGTCAGTGCAGCAGTATTTCAGACACAGCCCCAATGTTGTCATTACATCACTTTGATATTCCCAGTGTTACCAGGAAGAAGAGACGTTGGATGACGATTGGAAGAAAGTTTTTTAAAAATTTATTTTGAGAATTAGTGTAAAATTAATGAGTGTTAGGAAAAATGTTGGAATGAAACTATTTGGCTTTAGTAGAAATGATATAAGGAGTTATGCATAAACAAGTATTAAGTTTTAAGTTTTAAGACTTTTTATGGTAAGATAAGGTTAAAATAAATTAAGGTAAATTTAATGACAGAATATAGTGAAAGATGGAAAGGATTTGCTGAGTTAATTAATAGGTTAGACCGTTAAGATAAATTATATAACAAAAATTGAGAAAGATGGAAAGAATTTGCTGAAACAATTAATTAAACTAGAATACAAAAAGGGAGGTGTGAGGAGGTCGATGAAACAAGTAAATGAAAGATAATGATATGGAATATGGATGTGTGTTTTAATGTTATTGTTCTTTTTTGCTGTATTGTTGTATTGTTTTTTATGTTCTTTTTATGTTTTTTCTTTTTTTGTTGTTTTCTTTTCTTCTTTTTTCTGTAATTTTTAAACTTCTAATAAATATCATTAAAAAAAAAAAGATATCCCCAGTGTTGTCGCATTGATGTCCTGAGAGACTTGGTTGCCTTCCTTCCTCAAGAGTAGATGGATTGCTGATGCATACACTGACCATAAAGAGAGACACAGAGACGAATCCTATCTTCTGATCAGGATGAACTCTATCTCTAGATAGGTTTAGGAATATACCGGGTACTCAGAGAGGTAAGGGAAAGGGCTCAAAAGCACTTTCCGCATTCCAGGGCTAAACTTTGGCGCTGAAAGTAGGCCAAATCTAACCGCAGTGGCATTATGATATTATGACTCTGAATGCTAGTGGCTTGGAATCAGAGGTGGGCAGAGACCTGATGCACTCATGTCCAGCTTGCAGACTTCTTGGAGGCTTCTGGGGCAGGGGGGCTTTTAATATATATATATACATATATATATATAATTTTTATTTATGCTTTTCAGGTTTATACGTTTCACTGATTTTACAATAATTCTGACATTTTCAAAACCTGACTTCCTTTCCGCACTTTCTGCAGTTTCTTAAATTTATTTTTAATATCCTCTGTATATCCAAATTAACTTAATTTGCTCACTTATTCATCTACTTTAAATATAAACTCTTACAAAACTGCTGGTTGTTACAATAATCCTGCCAATGTTCTTATCTGTTTACAATTTATCTGCAAATATTCCATAAACCATTTCCATTCTTTTATAAAAAGTTTGTTATCTTGATTTCTTATTCTTCTGGTAAGTTTCGCCATTTCTGCATATTCCATAAGTTTTTGTATCCATTCTTCCTTTGTTGTGACTTTTGCTTCTTCCTATTTGGGGGCAAGTAATGTTCTTGCCACTGTAGTCGCTTACGTGAATAAGTTTCTATACAGTTTCGGTAGTTCTGTCCCTATAATTCACAAAAGAAAAGTTTATGGTTTTTTAAAAAACGTTATTTTAAACATCCTTTTCAATTCATTATATATCATTTCCCAGTAAGCTTTAACCTTACTACAAGACCATCACATATGGTCAAAAGAACCTTCTTTCGCTTTACCTTTCCAACACTTATTTGATTTCGATTTATACATTTTTGCCAGTTTACTCGGTGTTAGTTCCCATCAATATATCATTTTCTTATAATTTTCTCTTAGACCATAACATGCTGTAAATGTTATATTCACATTCCACATTCCACAATCGTTCTCATGCTACAATATATATTTTATGACCAATATCTATTGTCCAGGCTTCTCTGAGGTTTCTGGTCAGCCACTGTGCTGGACCCAAGTGACTTGATACAGCAGGTTCATCTTCTGTTCTGAGGTTCGGCCCTGGCTGAAGTGAACCCTTGCTCAGTTCATCCCGCACATCGAGATTGTTCCTTTTGTGCTTATATCACAAAGTTATATTGACTCTGCTGTGACCTCTCCCCTGTGATGGAGACAAGCTTTTCCCAATTACCGTTTGCCAGCTGCCGAGCTTCCAGGGAGATGAAGGCAAACTGCATTTGCTTCCAAGTTACTTTCAGCCTTTCCATCGAGAGCTTAGCAAAGCCAGATGTTTCTAAGTGACTCATCGTGGAGCTGTCTTTCTTGGCTAGACAACGCAACACTTTGGGACTACCACCCATTGTGCATCATTTCATCGCATGTGTGGTGTCCAGCTTCCTAGGCCTTGCAAAGCCCTAACTACTACTCAGTGACAACGATGAACAACAGGAGGCGAACAGCACTTCTTCTTATAAGGTGTTAATCTCCCCCCAAGCCTAAGGCTGGATGACGCATAACCAATTTGTCAGATATGCAGTAGAAGCAGGTTTGCTCAAAGGTAAATCCCACTGTATTAAGTGGGATCTACCCAGAGGTAAGTATGCACTGTATTGCACTTAATTTGCTCTTGTCTTGTTACTAGACATATGGAAACTTCAAAAGGACACATATGACTCAACCATACTGTTGAATTATCGCAGTCCCGCACTGCTCTGCAGCATAGAAACCAAGGTATTCTGTATTCATACTTTTCAGAAATCTGGCAGCCCCAATGTTAACATGTCATGCACCAGAGGTCAAATCCACACCAAACATTTAAAGTACAGTCGTACCTTGGAAGTCAAATGGAATCCATTCCAGAAGTCTGTTTGACTTCCAAAACGTTTGGAAACAAAGGTGCTGCTTCTGATTGGCTGCAGGAAGCACCCATCGTTCTGCCCAGACATTTCGGCCAGCACCCAGCTCCTCGCTGTGGACCCTGCTTCGCCCGTGGAGGACTGTCTGCCGACCCTCGACTCAGGTCCTGGACCTCGCCCCACGGTAACCTCCCCCCTGGACCAGCACAGTGGGAGAGATAGAGTTATCTTGGCCCCTTTACCCAGGGCCGTCTTTACCCGGGGGTGCAAGGGGTGTGGGGTACCCGGGCACCAAATTCTGGTAGGCACCAAATGTATACCTCTCGATCAGTGGCAGTGAGAAGCCTCTGTTGCTCTGTTACTCTGTAGCGTCAAATATTCCCGACGAGTCAGGAAACAAAAGCAGTTTTCCCCCCGCTGCATTGCTGTTACAGGTGAGTAACTCCCCCCTCCAAAAAAAGCTGAACAACTTTGAGTTACAGATAGGTAGCCGTGTTGGTCTGCCATAGTCAAAATAAAAAAATTCCTTTCAGTAGCACCTTAAAGACCAAATGAGTTAGTTCTTGGTATGAGCTTTCGTGTGCATGTATCTGAAGAAGTGTGCATGCACACGAAAGCTCATACCAAGAACTAACTCAGTTGGTCTTTAAGGTGCTACTGAAAGGAATTTTTTTATTTTGAACAACTTTGAGTTCGCCCCCCCCCTAGAAAAAGGTAAACAACTTTGGCTTCCCCCCTCCCAAAAGAGCTCAATAAAAGTTAATTTGGGTGCAGCAAAACTAAATTTGGGGGCACTTGGCGGATCTTTTCATCCTGGCGGCGCATATGTTAAAGATGGCCATACCTTCACCTCTTGCAGTGCCCCCACAAAAGAAGTCTTTTAAAAACAGAGATTATTAGGAGGCTGCTTCAGCTAAGATTGGATGGAGATAGTGGGTGAAACTAATGGGTTTCATTAAAAACATAAGAGTCTGCTGGGTCAAGCCAATGGCCTATGTAGTCCAGCATCCTGTTTTCACAGTGACCAACCAGATGACTGGGGGAAACCAGCAAACAACAACAACAACAACAACAACAACAACAACAACAACAACAACAACAATAATAATAATATATTATTTATACCCCACCCATCTAGCATTAAGGGACCTCCTTCCTCTTTCCCCATAATTCAAACATTGGGGCACACCTCTCAGATTGCATGTTGCTTTGTTGACCTAACAAATATTATTATTGCCCTGAATGATGGTGTTGTTTGGGGAGGGGGACCGGCTGAATCCGCTTTGCAGTGGGAAAGTTGTTGGAGCGATTTGGTGTCACCTGGCATTCTGGTGTCTTGTTGCTATGTGCAGGGCTTATAAAACTTCCTCGGTGTTCGAGGGCAAAACCGTAGTGGCATGTAGCGAGTGTAAACCCATTGCAGTAATAGCGAAGGCACAGGCTTAACAAAAGGCAGTATTCTTGGCTTTTCTAGATTGAAGTCCTTTATCACAAATACCTTTGCAGCAGATACTGCAGACCAAAAAAGGGATCAGAAGAGGCTGTAATTAGGTTTTGTGTAGCTAGGCATTTCAGTAAAGGTAAAGGGACCCCTGACCGTTAGGGCCAGTCGTGGACGACTCTGGGGTTGCGGCGCTCATCTCACTTTATTGGCCAAGGAAGCCGTCGTACAGCTTCCAGGTCATGTGGCCAGCATGACTAAGCCGCTTCTGGCGAACCAGAGCAGTGCACGGAAATGCCATTTACCTTCCCACCAGAGCGGTACCTATTTATCTACCTGCACTTTGACGTGCTTTCGAACTGCTAGGTTGGCAGGAGCTGGGACCGAACAATGGGAGCTCACCCCGTCGTAGGGATTCGAACTGCCGACCTTCCGTGGTTTAGACCACAGTGCCACCCGCCTTTCAGTACTCTGCAGCAAAGCTGACGATTAGAAACCCTACAGTTCAAGAATATTGCATTTTGAGAGCTGGGTTGGGGAGACTTTTTGAAATACAGTGGTACCTCGGGTTAAGTACTTAATTCGTTCTGGAGGTCCGTTCTTAACCTGAAACTGTTCTTAACCTGAAGCACCACTTTAGCTAATGGGGCCTCCTGCTGCCGCTCCACCGCGGCTGCACGATTTCTGTTCTCATCCTGAAGCGAAGTTCTTAAACTGAGGTACTATTTCTGGGTTAGCGGAGTCTGTAACCTGAAGCGTATGTAACCTGAAGCGTATGTAACCTGAGGTACCACTGTATAGCAACATCGTAATATATTGAAATAGAGGCACGTCAAAACCTGAAAGCAACTTGTAGACCTCATAG